>NC_041386.1:32961313-33008631 GCF_002162155.2 Triticum dicoccoides | reverse complement strand
ACCCTAAGATAGATAGTGGGGTACCTCTCCGGCGAGCCCCCCTCCCTGCTGCGGGTGGTTCTTCCTTAACTCCAATGAGACCCAGCACCCCCTAAAAATCGACTGACCCAAAAGTCGATTCAGTCGACTGAAGTGTAGCTAAATCGAAGCAGAGCAGCAACACAAGCGAGGGGGAGAGCAGCAGCGGGAGCGAGCGAGCGAGAGCCGGAGCAACAGCAGCAATGCGAGCAAGCGAGTGAGAGCCCGGGCAGCAGCAGCGCGAGCGAGCGAGCAAGCGAGAGCCGGAGTAGCAACAGCTGGGCAAGCGAGCGAGCGAGAGCCGGAGCAGCAGCACGAGCGATCAAGCAAAAGTCGGAGCAGCAGCAGGAGATCCGGCTGGTATAGACACCACCACCGAAAGAGCCTCGCACTGGGGAGAGCCGCCGTGGAGATCTCGCCCGCGGCGCCGGCTTCGAGGTAGCCGCTCCATGGGGGTTCGGGATGGAGCACCGTCGGCGCCAGGAGGTCGAGTTAAGGAGAAGGTGCGATGCGATGAGTCTACAACCTCTTTGGTGGCGCCGAGTAGGCCTTGGCTTCGTCCGAGGAGTTGGTGAGGATGTTGCGGTTCCGGTGGAGCAGGTTAAGGCGGCGTTGTGGGGATGGAGCACCCGCGATAGACAAGGTGATCGTCGGAGCAGCTCCTTGGAGGTGGAGGACGGGGCGGCTGAACCGGTGGGACGATGATATGGACGAGGGATCCTCATCCGGGGAGGCGGATGGGGATGTCGAGCTATTGCGGTGGATGATGTCATCGGGGAAGAGGCTCTGGCTAGGCAGCGGTGAGGTGGCGGATGGGGGAGGGTGGGGTTTCGCGGCTGGAGCGGAGAGGTTATGGCGGCTGGGATTTCGAATGGGGAAAAGGAGGCGATGGGAGGGGGAACCATGACTTAGGGATGCGCTTGTCCAAAATTTAGGGTGTGTTACAAAAGTACCCCCATCGATTTGAACTAGCGGCCCTTTCGGCTCAGAGTTAGAAGGGGGATTTCACGTGTCGGGATTTGGCAGCTGGAGGGAGTTTTCGCGTGCGTTGTAATTTTGGGATAGCAAGGCGCGGTTTGTGAAGGCGTCAGTTTTGGGAGCACGATATCTGAATTTTCGCGATATAACAAGGCACGGGTTGAATTTTAGGGACAAGCCAAATGTGTAATACTATACTTGTACGTACCAAATCAATTTGCACTTCCCTCAACAAAAAAAAACTATTCACACCACACAAAGAGAGAGTCTTGTCCCATTTTACTATACAAATGTTATTCAAAGCTACTCCCTCCTTCCATCTATATAGGGCCTAATGTGTTTTTCGAGGCTAAATTTGACCAACTAAATACTAGAGCAATAATATATGACATGCAACTTACACAAAGCACACCATTAGATGTGTGTGTGAAAAGAGCTTTCAATGATATAATTTTCACATTGTGCATGTCATGTACTATTAATCTTGTCAATAGTCAAAGGCGGTCTTAAAAACGCATTAGGCCCTCTATAGATGGAACGAGGGAGTATGGATCCATGTTATGTCCAATTAAATTTTCCTCGCAGTTTTAGTTGCGGTGCATTAGGCCCTCTATAGCTGTATAATGCATGTAACCTACTCATGCCAACATTTTCCTCGCAGTTTTAGTTGCCACACATTAGGCCCTATATAGCTGTATGATGTCTACTACACAACCTTCTTCTTGTAGACGTTGTTGGGCCTCCAAGTGCAGAGGTTTGTAGGACAGTAGCAAATTTCCCTCAAGTGGATGACCTAAGGTTTATCAATCTGTAGGAGGCGTAGGATGAAGATGGTCTCTGTCAAGCAACCCTACAACCAAATAACAAAGAGTCTCTTGTGTCCCCAACACACCCGATACAATGGTAAATTGTATAGGTGCACTAGTTCGGCGAAGAGATGGTGATACAAGTGGTATAAAGATGGTAGATAAAGGTTTTTGTAATCTGAAATTATAAAAACAGCAAGGTAACTAATGGTAAAAGTGAGCATAAACGGTATTGCAATGATGGGAAACAAGGCCTAGGGTTCATACTTTCGCTAGTGCAAGTTCCCTCAACAATAATATCATAATTGGATCATATAACTATCCCTCAACATGCAACAAAGAGTCACTCCAAAGTCACTAATAGAGGAGAACAAATGAAGAGATTATGGTAGGGTACGAAACCACCTCAAAGTTATTCTTTCCAATCAATCCGTTGGGCTATTACTATAAGTGTCACAAACAGCCCTAGAGTTCATACTAGAATAACACCTTAAGACACAAATCAACCAAAACCCTAATGTCACCTAGATACTCCAATGTCACCTCAAGTATCCGTGGGTGTGATTATAAGATATGCATCACACAATCTTAGATTCATCTAATCAACCAACACATAGAACCTCAAAGAGTGCCCCAAAGTTTCTACCGGAGAATCACGACGAAAACGTATGCCAACCCCTGTGCATAGGTTCATGGGCGGAACCCGCAAGTTGATCACCAAAACATACATCAAGTGAATCACGTGATATCCCATTGTCACCACAGATACGCACGGCAAGACATACATCGAGTGTTCTAAAATCTTTAAAGACTCAATCCAATAAGATAACTTCAAAGGGGAAAACTCAATCCATTACAAGAGAGTAGAGGGGGAGAAGAAACATAAGATCCAACTATAATAGCAAAGCTCGCGATACAACAAGATCGTGCCAAATCAAGAACACGAGAGAGAGAGAGAGAGAGAGAGAGATGAAACACATAGCTACTGGTACATACCCTCAGCCCCAAGGGTGAACTACTCCCTCCTCGTCATGGAGAGCGCCGGGATGATGAAGATGTCCACCAGAGAGGGATTCCCCCTCCGGCAGGGTGCCAGAACGGGTCTAGATTGGCTTTCGGTGGCTACGAAGGCTTCTGGCGGCGGAACTCCCGATCTATTTCACTCTCCGGTCGTTTTAGGGTATATGGGTATATATGGGAGGAAAAAGTACGTCAGGGGAGCCACGAGGGGCCCACGAGGGTGGAGGGCGCGCCCTAGGGGGGTGGGCGCGCCCCCTACCTCGTGGCTTCCTCGTTGCTTTCTTGACGTGGACTTCAAGTCTCCTGGGTTGCTTTCATTCCAAAAATAACTTCTCCAGAAGGTTTCATTCCATTTCGACTCTGTTTGATATTCCTTTTCTTCGAAACACTGAAACAAGGGAAAGAACAGAAACTGGCACTGGGCTCCAGGTCAATAGGTTAGTCCCAAAAGTAATATAAAAGTGCATAGTAAAGCCCAATAAACATCCAAGATGGATAATATAATAACATGAATACTTCATAAATTATAGATACATTGGAGACGTATCAGCATCCCCAAGCTTAATTCCTGCTCGTCCTCGGGTAGGTAAATGATAAAAGAAATAATTTATGAAGTTTGAATCGTAGCAGGTGCACAAGTTTGATCAATGATAATTTCAATCACCTTTTCTAGCATCATTATATCATAACAATAGTTCATCTCATAAAGCTTCTCATGATCAAGTAATAAGCTATTCACATGTTAAAGTATAGATCATAAACTTTCTTGAAAACTAACAAACCATGTTATCAGTCATCAAACAATTACAATTCATGTTATTTTCAGGAAGAGTCTATGTCAGAGCTTTGATTTATCAAACCCCACATACTCAACTATCATGTAGTCTTTCACAGTTGCTAACACTCACGCGATATTTATGGGTTCAAAGTTTTAATCAGACACAGAGAAAGATAGGGGCTTATAGATTCGCCTCCCAGCCTTTTACCTCAAGGGTAATGTCAACAATAATAGTTCATGATGCCTTACATCCAATTGGATATATATATATATATATATCAGAATCTTTCCAACACAATGTGCTTGCCAAAGGATAAAATGTAAAAAGGAAAGGTGAAGATCACCATGACTCTTGCATAAGGGTAGAAGATAAAAGTAAAGATAGGCCCTTCGCAGAGGGAAGCAGAGGTTGTCATGAGCTTTTATAGTTGGATGCATAAAATCATAATGCAAAAGAAAGGTCACTATATTGTCCCCTGTGATAGGGACCTTTATTATGCAGTCCGTCGCTTTTATTGCTTCCATATCACAAGATCGTATAAAGCTTATTTTCTCCACACTAAAATATCATAGATATTTAGAGAGCAATTTTTATTGCATGCACCGATGACAACTTACTTGAAGGATCTTACTCAATCCATAGGTAGGTATGGTGGAATCTCATAGCAATGCTGGTTTAAGGGATGTTTGGAAGCACAAGTAGTATCTCTACTTGGTGTGAAGAATTTGGCTAGCATGAGGGGGAAAGGCAAGCTCAACATGTTGGATGATCCATGACAATATACTTCATTTCAAATATAAGAAAACATAACCCATTACGTTGTCTTCCTTGTCCAACATCAACCTTTTAGCATGTCATATTTTAATGAGTGCTCACAACAACAAAAGATGTCCAAGATAGTATATTTATATGTGAAATCTCTCTTCCTTCAATATTCTTTCATGAATTGTTCAAGTGACCAATACAATGTTTGATAACCTTCAATAAGTTTACCACTTCTACTTCTTATATGTGAAGTCATCACTCCCCATGGGATAAGCATATGAAACATATATAATTTCAGATTTATGATATTCGCTCACTCAACTATTTACTCATAGGATATAAGTTAAGCACACGAGTAAATGACAAACTACTCCAAAAAGATATGAGTGAAGATCAATGAGTAGTTTAAATAATTATGTAGCTATGTGAAGACTCTCTCTCATTTAATAATTTCAGATCTTGATAATTTATTCAAACAGCAAGCAAAGCAAAATAAAATGACATTCTGAGAATGGCAAACATCATGTGAAGAAGCAAAAACTTAGTATCAACCGAAACTAACCGGTAGTTGTTGAAGAAGAAAGGTGGGATGCCAACCGGGGCATCCCCAAGCTTAGACGCTTGAGACTTCTTGAAATACTATCTTGGGATGCCTTGGGCATCCCCAAGCTTGAGCTTTTGTGTCTCTTTAATTCCTCTCATATCACGGTCTCCCTAAGTCTCAAAAGCTTCATCCACACAAAACTCAACAAGGACTTGTGAGATAAGTTAGTATAAACCATCGCAAAAACCTTATCATACTCTACTGTAGCAAATCACTAAAATTATTATTCAACATTGCATACTAAATTCCTCTGCATATTTAATAGTCCAATCCTCAAATATAATCATTAAAGAAGCAAACATATGCAAACAATGCAAACATAATAGCAATCTGCCTAAACGGGACAGTCTGTAAAGAATGCAGCAACATCCATAATTCCCTAGCTCCAAAAATTATGAAAGAAAATTCCCTCTATAGTAAATTTGTCAGAGCTTAATATGCAAAAGGTTTCAGCATTTTATCACATCCTGACTTTTCTAGGGAATTATTGCAACAGTGGTAAACTTTCTGTTTACAAACAGCAACATGAAGACTTGTAAAATGGGCATAGTAAAGGCTATCAATGCCACTTTTATTGAAATAAAAGATGCACAACATTTTTCTAAATAACAGCAAGCAAATCCTAACAAAATAAATTGATGCTCCAAGCAAAACACATATCATGTGGTGAATAAAAATATAGCTCCAAGTAAAGTTACCGATGAACGAAGACGAAAGCGGGGATGCCTTCCGGGGCATCCCCAAGCTTAGGCTCTTGCCACTCCTTATTCCATAGTCCACCGAATCTTTACCCAAAACTTGAAAACTTCACAACACAAAACTTAAATTAAAACTCGTAAGCTCCGTTAGTATAAGAAAGCAAATTACCATCATAAGGTACTGTAATGAAATCATTATAAATTCATATAGGTGTAATATCTACTGTATTACAACTTATCTATGGTTCATACCCTCCGATACAACTCATAGATTCATCAAAATAAGCAAACAACACGATGAAAACAGAATCTGTCAAAAACTGAACAGTCTGTAGTAATCTGTAGGTTTCTACCACTTCTGGAACTCATAAAATTCTCAAATAAATTGTTGGACCTGAGTAGTTTGTCTATTAATCATGTTCAAAAATAATTAACTAAATATCACTCTCCGGTAAAAAAATGGCAGCAATTCTCGTGAGCGCTAAAGTTTCTGTTTTTTTATAGCATGATCATAAAGACTTCACCCAAGTCTTCCCAAAGGTTCTACTTGGCACAAACACTACTTAAAACATAAAACCACATATAAAAAGAGGATATATGAATTATTTATTACTAAACAGTAGCAAAAAGCAAGGAACAAAAATAAAATTGGGTTAGCTCCCAACAAGCGCTATCGTTTAATGCCCCTAGCTAGGCATCATGATTTCAATGATGCTCATATAGAAGATAAGAATTGTAACATAAAGAGAGCACCATGAAGAATATGACTAGCACATTTAAGTCTAACCCACTTCCTATGCATAGGGATTTTGTGAGCAAACAACTTATGGGAGCAATAATCAACTAGTATAGGAAGGCAAAACAAGCATAACTTCAAAACTTTAAGCACATAGAGAGGAGACTTGATATTATTGCAATTCCTACAAGCATATATTCCTCCCTCATAATAATTTTCAGTAGCATTATGAATGAATTCAACAATATAACCAGCATATAAAGCATTCTTTTCAAGATCTACAAGCATAGAATTTTTATCACTTTCCACATAAGCAAATTTCTTCTCATGAATAGTAGTGGGAGCAAACTCAACAAAATAACTATCATGGGATTGAAAACTGAAATCAAGATGACAAGTTTCATTGTTATCATTATTCTTTAAAGCATACGTGTCATCACAATAATCATCATAGATTGGAGGTATGCTTTCATCATAATAAATTTGCTCATCAAAACTTGGGGGACAAAAAATATCATCTTCATCAAACATAGCTTCCCCAAGCTTGTGGCTTTGCATATCATTAGCATCATAGATATTCAAGGAATTCATACTAACAACATTGCAATCATGCTCATCATTCAAATATTTAGTGCCAAACATTCTAATGCATTCTTCTTCTAGAACTTGAGCACAATTATCGGAATCCTTATTTTCATGATAGATATTAAAAAGATGAAGCATATGAGGTACTCTCAATTCCATATTTTTTTGTAATTTTATTTTATGAACTAAACTAGTGATAAAACAAGAAACTAATAGACTTGATTGCAAGATCTAATGATATACCTTCAAGCACTCACCTCCCGGCAACGGCGCCAGAAAAGAGCTTGATGTCTACTACACAACCTTCTTCTTGTAGACGTTGTTGGGCCTCCAAGTGCAGAGGTTTGTAGGACAGTAGCAAATTTCCCTCAAGTGGATGACCTAAGGTTTATCAATCTGTAGGAGGCGTAGGATGAATATGGTCTCTCTCAAGCAACCCTGCAACCAAATAACAAAGAGTCTCTTGTGTCCCCAACACACCCGATACGATGGTAAATTGTATAGGTGCACTAGTTCGGCAAAGAGATGGTGATACAAGTGGTATATAGATGGTAGATAAAGGTTTTTGTAATCTGAAATTATAAAAACATCAAGGTAACTAATGGTAAAAGTGAGCATAAACGGTATTTCAATGATGGGAAACAAGGCCTAGGGTTCATACTTTCGCTAGTGCAAGTTCCCTCAACAATAATATCATAATTGGATCATATAACTATCCCTCAACATGCAACAAAGAGTCACTCCAAAGTCACTAATAGTGGAGAACAAACGAAGAGACTATGGTAGGGTACGAAACCACCTCAAAGTTATTCTTTCCAATCAATCCGTTGGGCTATTCCTATAAGTGTCACAAACAGCCCTAGAGTTCGTACTAGAATAACACCTTAAGACACAAATCAACCAAAACCCTAATGTCACCTGGATACTCCAATATCACCTCAAGTATCCGTGGGTATGATTATACGATATGCATCACACAATCTCAGATTCATATATTCAACCAACACATAGAACCTCAAAGAGTGCCCCAAAGTTTCTACCGGAGAATCACGACGAAAACGTGTGCCAACCCCTATGCATAGGTTCATGGGCGGAACCCGCAAGTTGATCACCAAAACATACATCAAGTGAATCACGTGATATCCCATTGTCACCACAGATACGCACGGCAAGACATACATCAAGTGTTCTCAAATCTTTAAAGACTCAATCCGATAAGATAACTTCAAAGGGGAAAACTCAATCCATTACAAGAGAGTAGAGGGGGTGAAGAAACATAAGATCCAACTATAATAGCAAAGCTCGCGATACATCAAGATTGTGCCAAATCAAGAACACGAGAGAGAGAGAGAGAGAGAGAGAGAGAGAGAGAGATCAAACACATAGCTACTGGTACATACCCTCAGCCCCGAGGGTGAACTACTCCCTCCTCGTCATGGAGAGCGCCGGGATGATGAAGATGTCCACCGGAGAGGGATTCCCCCTTCGGCAGGGTGCCAGAACGGGTCTAGATTGGCTTTCGGTGGCTACGGAGGCTTTTGGCGGCGGAACTCCCGATCTATTGCGCTCCCTGATCGTTTTCGGGTATATGGGTATATATGGGAGGAAGAAGTACGCCAGGGGAGCCACGAGGGTGGAGGGCGCGCCCTAGGGGGGTGGGCGTGCCCCCTACCTCGTGGCTTCCTCATCGCTTTCTTGACGTGGACTCCAAGTCTCCTGGGTTGCTTTCCTCCCAAAAATAACTTCTCTAGAAGGTTTCATTCTGTTTCGACTCCGTTTGATATTCCTTTTCTTTGAAACACTGAAACAAGGGAAAAAACAGAAACTGGCACTGGGCTCTGGGTCAATAGGTTAGTCCCAAAAGTAATATAAAAGTGCATAGTAAAGCCCAATAAACATCCAAGATGGATAATATAATAGCATGAATACTTCATAAATTATAGATACGTTGGAGACGTATCAGCATCCCCAAGCTTAATTCCTGCTCGTCCGCGAGTAGGTAAATGATAAAAGAAATAATTTATGAAGTGTGAAGGCTAGCAGGTGCACAAGTTTGATCAATGATAATTTCAATCACCTTTTCTAGCATCATTATATCATAACAATAGTTCATCTCATAAAGCTTATCATGATCAAGTAATAAGCTATTCACATGTTAAAGTATAGATCGTAAACTTTCTTGAAAACTAACAAACCATGTTATCAGTCATCAAACAATTACAATTCATCTTATTTTCAGGAAGAGTCTATGTCAGAGCTTTGATTTATCAAACCCCACATACTCAACTATCATGTAGTCTTTCACAATTGCTAACACTCCCTAAATATTTATGGGTTCAAAGTTTTAATCAGACACAAAGAAAGATAGGGGCTTATAGATTCGCCTCCCAACCTTTTACCTCAAGGGTAATGTCAACAATAATAGTTCATGATGCCTTAGATCCAATTGGATATATATATCAGAATCTTTCCAGCACAATGTGCTTGCCAAAGGATAAAATGTAAAAAGGAAAGGTGAAGATCACCATGGCTCTTGCATAAGGGTAGAAGATAAAAGTAAAGATAGGCCCTTCGCAGAGGGAAGCAGAGGTTGTCATGCACTTTTACAGTTGGATGCCTAAAATCTTAATGCAAAAGGAAGGTCACTTTATAGTCCCCTGTGATAGGGACCTTTATTATGCTATCCGTCACTTTTATTGCTTCCATATCATAAGATCGTATATAGCTTATTTTCTCCACACTAAAAGATCATACATATTTAGAGAGCAATTTTTTATTGCATGCACTGATGACAACTTACTTGAAGGATCTTACTCAATCCATAGGTAGGTATGGTGGACTCTCATCGCAATATTGGTTTAAGGGATGTTTGGAAGCACAAGTAGTATCTCTACTTGGTGCGAAGAATTTGGCTAGCATGAGGGGGAAAGGCAAGCTCAACATGTTGGATGATCCATGACAATATACTTCATTTCAAATATAAGAAAACATAACCCATTACGTTGTCTTCCTTGTCCAACATCAACCTTTTAGCATGTCATATTTTAATGAGTGCTCACAACAACAAAAGATGTCCAAGATAGTATATTTATATGTGAAATCTCTCTTCCTTCAATATTCTTTCATGAATTGTTCAAGTGACCAATACAATGTTTGATAACCTTCAATAAGTTCACCACTTCTACTTCTTATATGTGAAGTCATCACTCCCCATGGGATAAGCATATGAAACATATATAATTTCAGATTTATGATATTCGCTCACTCAACTATTTACTCATAGGATATAAGTTAAGCACACGAGTAAATGACAAACTACTCCAAAAAGATATGAGTGAAGATCAATGAGTAGTTTAAATAATTATGTAGCTATGTGAAGACTCTCTCTCATTTAATAATTTCAGATCTTGATAATTTATTCAAACAGCAAGCAAAGCAAAATAAAATGACATTCTCAGAATGGCAAACATCATGTGAAGAAGCAAAAACTTAGGATCAACCGAAACTAACCGGTAGTTGTTGAAGAAGAAAGGTGGGATGCCAATCGGGGCATCCCCAAGCTTAGACGCTTGAGACTTCTTGAAATACTATCTTGGGATGCCTTGGGCATCCCCAAGCTTGAGCTTTTGTGTCTCTTTAATTCCTCTCATATCACGGTCTCCCTAAATCTCAAAAGCTTCATCCACACAAAACTCAGCAAGGACTCGTGAGATAAGTTATAAACCATTGCAAAAACCTTATCATACTCTACTGTAGCAAATCACTAAAATTATTATTCAACATTGCATACTAAATTCCTCTGCATATTTAATAGTCCTATCCTCAAATATAATCATTAAAGAAGCAAATATATGCAAACAATGCAAACATAACAGCAATCTGCCTAAACGGGACAGTCTGTAAAGAATGCAGCAACATCCATAATTCCCTAGCTCCAAAAATTATGAAAGAAAACTCCCACTGTAGTAAATTTGTCAGAGCTTAATATGCAAAAGGTTTCAACATTTTATCACATTCTGACTTTTCTAGGGAATTATTGCAACAGCGGTAAACTTTCTGTTTACAAACAGCAACATGAAGACTTGTAAAATGAGCATAGTAAAGGCTATCAATGCCACTTTTATTGAAATAAAAGATGCACAACTTTTTTCTAAATAACAGCAAGCAAGTCCTAACAAAATAAATTGACGCTCCAAGCAAAACACATATCATGTGGTGAATAAAAATATAGCTCCAAGCAAAGTTACCGATGAATGAAGACGAAAGCGGGGATGCCTTCCGGGGCATCCCCAAGCTTAGGCTCTTGCCACTCCTTTTTCCATAGTCCACCGAATCTTTACCCAAAACTTGAAAACTTCACAACACAAAACTTAAATGAAAACTCGTAAGCTCCGTTAGTATAAGAGAGCAAATCACCATCATAAGGTACTGTAATGAACTCATTATAAATTCATATTGGTGTAATATCTACTGTATTCCAACTTCTCTATGGTTCATACCCTCCGATACTACTCATAGATTCATCAAAATAAGCAAACAACACGATGAAAACAGAATCTGTCAAAAACTGAACAGTCTGTAGTAATCTGTAGGTTTTGACCACTTCTGGAACTCATAAAATTCTCAAATAAATTGTTGGCCCTGAGTAATTTGTCTATTAATTATCTGCAAAAATAATTAACTAAATAGCACTCTCCAGTAAACAATGGCAGCAATTCTCGTGAGCGCTAAAGTTTCTGTTTTTTACAGCATGATCATAAAGACTTCACCCAAGTCTTCCCAAAGGTTCTAGTTGGCACAAACACTAATTAAAACATAAAACCACATATAAACAGAGGCTATATGAATTATTTATTACTAAACAGGAGAAAAAAGCAAGGAACAAAAATAAAATTGGGTTAGCTCCCAACAAGCGCTATCGTTTAATGCCCCTAACTAGGCATGATGATTTCAATGATGCTCATATAGACGATAAGAATTGTAACATAAAGAGAGCATCATGATGAATATGACTAGCACATTTAAGTCTAACCCACTTCCTATGCATAGGGATTTTGTGAGCAAACAACTTATGGGAGCAATAATCAACTAGCATAGGAAGGCAAAACAAGCATAACTTCAAAACTTTAAGCACATAGAGAGGAGACTTGATATTATTGCAATCCCTACAAGCATATATTCCTCCCTCATAATAATTTTCAGTAGCATCATGAATGAATTCAACAATATAACCAGCATCTAAAGCACTCTTTTCATGATCTACAAGCATAGAATTTTTATTACTTTCCACATAAGCAAATTTCTTCTCATGAATAGTAGTGGGAGCAAACTCAACAAAGTAACTATCATGGGATTTAAAATTGAAATCAAGATGACAAGTTTCATTGTTATCATTATTATTTAACGCATACGTGTCATCACAATAATCATCATAGATAGGAGGTATGCTTTCATCATAATAAATTTGCTCATCAAAACTTGGGGGACAAAAAATATCATCTTCATCAAACATAGCTTCCCCAAGCTTGTGGATTTGCATATCATTAGAATCATAGATATTCAAGGAATTCATACTAACAACATTGCAATCATGCTCATCATTCAAGTATTTAGTGCCAAACATTCTAATGCATTCTTCTTCTAGCACTTGAGCAAAATTATCGGAATCCTTATTTTCATGATAGATATTAAAAAGATGAAGCATATGAGGTACTCTCAATTCCATATTTTTTTTGTAATTTTATTTTATGAACTAAACTAGTGATAAAACAAGAAACTAATAGACTCGATTGCAAGATCTAAAGATATACCTTCAAGCATTCACCTCCCGGCAACGGTGCCAGAAAAGAGCTTGATGTCTACTACACAACCTTCTTCTTGTAGACGTTGTTGTGCCTCCAAGTGCAGTGGTTTGTAGGACAATAGAAAATTTCCCTCAAGTGGATGACCCAAGGTTTATCAATACGTAGGAGGCGTACGATGAATATGTCTCTCTCAAGCAACCCTGCAACCAAATAACAAAGAGTCTCTTGTGTCCCCAACACACCCGATACAATGGTAAATTGTATAGGTGCACTAGTTCGGCGAAGAGATGGTGATACAAGTAGTATATAGATGGTAGATAAAGGTTTTTGTAATCTGAAATTATAAAAACAGCAAGGTAACTAATGGTAAAAGTGAGCATAAATGGTATTGCAATGATGGGAAACAAGGCCTAGGGTTCATACTTTCGCTAGTGCAAGTTCCCTCAACAATAATATCATAATTGGATCATATAACTATACCTCAACATGCAACAAAGAGTCACTCCAAAGTCACTAATAGTTGAGAACAAACGAAGAGATTATGGTAGGGTACGAAACCACCTCAAAGTTATTCTTTCCAATCAATCCGTTGGGCTATTCCTATAAGTGTCACAAACAGCCCTAGAGTTCGTACTAGAATAACACCTTAGGACACAAATCAACCAAAACCCTAATGTCACCTAGATACTCCAATGTCACCTCAAGTATCCGTGGGTATGATTATACGATATGCATCACACAATCTCAGATTCATATATTCAACCAACACATAGAACCTCAAAGAGTGCCCCAAAGTTTCTACCGGAGAATCACGACGAAAACGTGTGCCAACCCCTATGCATAGGTTCATGGGCGGAACCCGCAAGTTGATCACCAAAACATACATCAAGTGAATCACGTGATATCCCATTGTCACCACAGATACGCGCGGCAAGACATACATCAAGTGTTCTCAAATCTTTAAAGACTCAATCCGATAAGATAACTTCAAAGGAGAAAACTCAATCCATTACAAGAGAGTAGAGGGGGAGAAGAAACATAAGATCCAACTATAATAGCAAAGCTCGCGATACATCAAGATCGTGCCAAATCAAGAACACGAGAGAGAGAGAGAGATCAAACACATAGCTACTGGTACATACCCTCAGCCCCAAGGGTGAACTACTCCCTCCTCGTCATGGAGAGCACCGAGATGATGAAGATGTCCACCGGAGAGGGATTCCCCCTCCGGTAGGGTGCCGGAACGGGTCTAGATTGGCTTTCGATGGCTACGGAGGCTTCTCGCAGCGGAACTCCCGGTCTATTGCGCTCCCCGATCGTTTTAGGGTATATGGGTATATATGGGAGGAAGAAGTACGTCAGGGGAGCCACGAGGGGCCCACGAGGGTGGAGGGCACGCCCCCCTACCTTGTGGCTTCCTCGTTGATTTCTTGACGTGGACTCCAGGTCTCCTGGGTTGCTTTCCTTCCAAAAATAATTTCTCGAGAAGGTTTCATTCCGTTTCGACTCCGTTTGATATTCCTTTTCTTCGAAACACTGAAACAAGGGGAAAAATGAAACTGGCACTGGGCTCTGGGTCAATAGGTTAGTCCCAAAAGTAATATAAAAGTGCATAGTAAAGCCCAGTAAACATCCAAGATGGATACTATAATAGCATGAATACTTCATAAATTATAGATACGTTGGAGATGTATCACTGTATAATGCATGTAACCTACTCATGCCAACATTTTAGTGCATTCCAAATGTCTATACTACCGCTGCAATTCGAACTGAATTTGAATTCATTTCTCTATTTCAATAAGAATCTACAATCATGATTGTTGCCAACTTCAACCATCATTCATGTATTACCTTAACAACACACCACATGATTACTATAGAGATAGATATGAACTATGTGTACTATATGAACTCGAATTCAATTTTTTGAATACACTTGATGTTGATTCCAAATAATGGTACATTTGATGTACTAACTAGATATTCATAATCTAACATACACCATGTTTATCACACAAAGTATAGTGCCCCGCCCCCTACATTATGACAAGTATTTAGCCCTGAGCTGCAAAAGCCACACATTAGCCCAAATTATAATCAATTTTCTACATTATGATATCTTCTTCAAGTATCCGTATACACTTTTTATAATGAAGTATGATCTATGTTCGTCTTTAACACCTTCACGATCCTCTTCTCATTGTAGCTAGCTAGCGCTAATTTTCTATCGTGCATGCACACGCCCACCCCCCTCTTACCCTCCCTCAGCGTCCCCTCCCTCACGCATGTTCGTTATTTCTCTTTAGGTCATTGACCCGCGGAGTGTGTAGGCCCCCCGACTCCTTCTTTCTGGCACACACTGGTCGATATACCTCTCTAGCCAAGTGTGCCTACCACAAACACATACTTCCCCTCTTCTCTTCTCACCGTCCATGCCCCTATGTCCAATACGGTTCCACGCAGGTGCACACTCCTGACCCTCTTTTCATCGATCTTATAGTCGCACACTCCTCCCCCCTCAACATAGTAGGCCTCTTGCACCACCTCCTAACCGCACCCTCTCCCCTGTCTGTCTCTCCGGACCTTATTTGCTTCTAACACATGCATGCATGTATACGTAATGATCTCCCTACATATAGCTAGGTCGACTATAATTCTTTTCCACACGCACCGATAGACTTACCTCACTAGTTATGTCTCTCCCTTTCTCGGACACACGACAGTTGATATTCCTATGTAATTACATATGCTTACCACAACCATATCATCTCCCCTCATAATCCTTGCATACCTCCCAACCCGTCTCTCACACGCACGTGCATAGACAGACAGACATCCCCGCCCTCTCTTATTGATATTGCATTCGTACCCTCCGTTTGTCTAGCAGGCCTCTCCCACCATTCGTGAGACGCCACTCCACCACCAGCCCTCCGACACTCTACCTTTGTCTTTCTCCCAACCTTATTCCTCTGCTACACATATCCATGGATGCCGATCGATCTCCCTCTATACATAGCTAGGTCTCTCTCCTTCTCCACACATATACTAGTCGATCTACCTCTCTATAGTTAGGTCTCTTCCCCCTCCCCCCCCCACCGATAGTCGAACGTTGTAGGTAGGTATGCATCCCACAGAGAAAAACTGCACCTCTGCCCTCTCAAATTCTAGTAGGCCAGCCGTCCTGTATCTTTGACGTGGGCAAACACAAATTCGATGGCACTCTTTATCGATCGTGTAGCCACACACTTCATCCTTATTTTTCATTCTATCAATATCTCACGTTGATGATCCCTCCACTCTCTTCTCGTGGTTCGCTCCCTCTATATATGATATATCCATGACTCTGTTTCACACACATTGCATATGTTATGTTTTTCTGTTTGAGATATCATTGACACATTGCCTCGGTTTCGCACAAACCATCTCTCTCACACCCACCCACGTACGTACCTGCACCTAAAGAAGAGGTGCACGCAGGATGTACGTACTCACGTCTCGTTCCCGGCCACACCCGCGCGGGTACACAGTGGAGTTCGTTTCTGTACGAAAAGGCAGCCCATGTGATAATTTGACGCATGTACTAGTTGTTTACTTGAAGGAGGGTTGGGTACCATGCCTAGACGGAACAAAGTTCGACTTGACGCGTTTGTATTAAATAAAGTTATATATTCCTCCTCAATGGCGCGTAGTACAGAATATAAAACTATTGCCGCGGGGAAAATGGAAAAATCCGCTCCGCTATATACAACGGAGCCTGCCTGTCGGGGTTTGTCTCTCGTCACACCATCTCACACAAGGCGGTGGTGGCCTCTATCTCTCTCACCGTTCGTTAGTGATCTGGTCGCATCCCGTCTGCCGGTGGAAAGGGAGGATATGCATCGTTTCTCTGTTTGACGGTGTTGAGGCAGCACGTCCCGATCTGCGGTACCCACCATTCACTCTAACCAGGCTCTGGCACGGTAGGGCCTTCGCCACTTGCTCGCGACGCAGTATGGGAAGATCTTGGCCGCCGGCGCCCTCCTAGTAACATCCCGGAGACCCTCAGGTACAGCTTCCTCCGCCATTGCTCCACTACCCATCTTCCCACGTTGTTGCATGTGGATCTTCTTTAGTTGTTTACTTAAAACGTATCTCGGCCGGCGTACTTTCCATCTTGCAATCTCGTCCTCAAACCATTTTTGATAAACCACCATGCTGCTATATTTCCCTTATTACATGGAATATGCTTCTTTTTTGTCGGACTATGTGTCTTTAACTCGTGTTATTCACCAGTAATTGTTTCCTTTCTACCTCTTTTTTGCAAACAGGGCTAGCCATTTCACCTCGTTGCTATTGCGACCTTTTGGTGAACTGCACAAATCACTTCTTTTCTTAAGAGTGTTTTGTGCAGTTCCGTCAAAACGTCACACGGGCAACGTTTTTACATTTCTGTGGGACTGCAGAAGGGAGATTAGTTTTGCTATCCTCCTCATCCAACTCCTGCCTAATCTTCTCCAACAAGTAGTTAGTCCTAAAGAGAGACCGCAGAGGTGATCGGCTTCTATTTGTGTGTGTTATGTTTCATCATCTAGTTTCACTATTATTGTAATCACACTGACTGGGTATCTTTGCAAACAGGGATGGTCAGCTCGATTTTAGTGGAGCTGCACAAAATGATCGGATTGTGGTGTCCTCCGTAGACCCCCTTTTTGGCTACATCACTGGGTGAAACTAGCTGCCAAGCAATGATCACTGTGCCCAGGAAATGGACCCATGCCTAAACAACATCAATCAATTATATATTTTTCTTTATTTGTACACCTTCTCACAACTTTGTCATCAGTTGTGATATGAATATTGGCGCTGATCTGTGAAACATTGAGATGCATTAGCAGCCATGGTAGTTTCATTTGTATTTGATGGAATGTTGTAACAAGATATTCTTGAGGCAAGAGGACACATGAATCTAAGTTGAAACCTTTTTTTCCTGTGGGAACCAAAGTTGAAACCTTCATATCATCATAGTACAATTTCATTAAAATTATGCGTACATATAAAGAAATCCTAAAGGATTGATAGCAATGACAGAAACAATTCAACTTTGTTTCGCCGACATGTGGGACATCCTTCATCCGGCTCCACCTACCGTGCAGCAATATTGAGTGCACAATTGCAGGGAAAGATTCACCCTGGTCATTGTGCCGCATTAGTAATGACTAGTGAGCAGTCAAATCACAGAGCCCCACCTTCACCACAGTAAGTTTCTCGGACGAAGCAACCATCATTTCTATGTTCCTTAAATCCGCTGGTACTCCCATATTCCCAGAGTAATAAGTTGTTCGGGCGAAGCAACCATCACTTCACCTTTCCCACAGTAAAAGTACCTCCTTGGGCCCACTGAAAAATCACTTCTCTCTCTCCATCAAGTGCATTTATTGTCAATCTAACCCTGTCACCGAAACACCTCTTTGGCTACAGTTAGTTTAGGGTTAGTCATGAGCTAGTCTAACCTCTAGCTAAGTTTGAGTATCCAAACAGGAGCAGTATAGGACATGCAAGTTGCTCGAAGCATACAGTCAAATTCGTATGTGAAAGGATCTTTTTCCTTTTTGAAAACGGAACATGAGAGGATCTTCAAATGATATAATTTTCAAATTATATAAAATCTTATCAATAGTCAAAGGCATCCTCGAAGAATACATTAGGCCTTACTCCCTTCGTCTAGGTGTATAACTCACCTTACGAAAACCAAATAATCCCAAAATACTTAGGCGCGGTGCATTAACTCCCACCTTGTTTATGTTTTTCTTGACATATCCACCAATAAGAGATGTCGGGTGTGCATGTTTTTAATGACTTAGACTACCAAACACGACATGCAATGGTTAGTTCATTGCATTCAATGCTATTAATTAGCAAATAAATATTAATTTCTCTCATTTCCCCTCTTCCTTGGTCACGGTGCACAATCTAAGATGACTTATTCACTAGACGGAGGGAGTATATAAAATATTACCAATAGTCAAAACCAAGTGTTACTACTACACCAAAAAAGTTCAAAACAAGAAACTAGACCCACTCACGGCACGGCACGCCTGTCTCGTTTGGTCCGTCGGTCAAAGCGCTTCCTCTTCTCGGCATAACAATAGAGTACAGTAAAAATTTTAGAATGCTCTTGGCATGTCGCTAACATGTGATGAGTTAACCGATCTCAATAGACGGCAAAAACGCCAGCCCGCCGCACTTTGAGAGAGACGAGGAGCGAGAAGCGACACGGGCTGGTGGATTACTAGAGCTAGGTGTCGCACGGAGGCCAAGAAATATGGTGATAGAATGGGTTGGCCACATACAGTATGATGTAACTACACTGGGCTGCCGTGTTTCGTACTCTTCCGGTCTACTGTGGAGATGATTTGTTGATTTTATATCGCTAAATAATATAAAATACTATGAGTGCAAACGCTCCACCACGAGGTCCCTTGCTCCTTCTCGGTCGTCGGGAATCTATGTTCTTCCACTCTTTTTTTACATGAGCTTTGTTCATCCTTTTGCCAACACGCGGGATATCTAGCATCAAGGTGCACGTGTCATGCAAGAAAATGGAGATAAGCAATGCGTAAGTGAGTCGTGCACTACGATGGCACCTAGTACTATGTAATATTTTTCCTCCTCGATGGCACGTGAATACTGCACGTACTCAATGACGGAGCATGGGATGGTAGCCATGGACTGATGGACATGGTCGGCCCTTTTTGGAGAGAGTACTGAATACGTATTAAATTTGATGTGTCCCGTCAACTCGCAGAATGACGAGAAGCACACACTGAATGACGGAGCACGGGGTGGTAGCCATGGACATGGTCAACCCTTTTTGGAGACTAATGCACTACTTTTGATGTGTCCAGTCTACTCGCAAACGAGGAGAAGCTTTCCTTACTAGTAGTACACTATCGACTGTAGTACCATCATCATTGTTCGAATTTCGGAAGAGATGAGAGAACTTAATGTTTATTTTCTAATTAATAGCATTGCATCCAATGAACTAACCACTGCATGTCATGTTTGCTAGTCTCAAGTCATTAAAAGCATGCAAACCCACATCTCTTCATCTAGTTGTATTGGAGAGACCACCTGTGGAACCACGCGCTGGCTTAGTGCGGCAACTACCTCCAACGGGATAGGCTAGGTAGGTGGAGAAGCGAGCTGCCGGGCTCGGCGGGCCACCCAAACGGCTTTTATGCCGGAGAACTGCTCTTCCTGCTCATCGGATGCCGCCGAAAGAGTGGACAAAATGGTGGAAGGAGGAGCTTGGCCGGTGTCCTGCTCCTGAACGGACATGTGTGGCCGGAGTTGGTTTCTCGCATTCCACGCGGGTTTCTATATCTATATCTATATCTATACTACTATATAGTGTACCAATTTTAAGTAGGACTAAGAACATCAATCATAACTGTTGATCTTGTAAATCGAACGGCCAATACCAGTAGGATTCGCATGAACATTATACTGCTACTACCTCACCTGTATTCTAGAACAATCAAGACGGAGGGATGTGATGGTTGCTTGTCCGTTTATGTTACCAGGCCACTTATTAGTGGTTGGGTTTTGTGATATGACGGCTTTACTGCCGCGAGACTCACGTGCAGCGCAGCCCTCTACACTAGTACTACATCGGTCGTGGTTTATTAGCCCCCCATTGAATTTGACTGAAGATTTAACCGACAAAATGTTAGTGCATGTCAACAAAAATTATATCGTTGGATTAGTATTTGAACATAGTTTTCAATAATATAATTTTAGGTGACATGCGTCAGCATTTATCGTACTATATATAATGTTAGTTCAATTTTTGGTCATACTAATCTATAGTAAGGTGCCCGTACGTTGCACGGAACAGCGAAATGCATTGATCGGGGAGTTGTTTATTTTGACAAAGGATGTGGGGGTCATCTCATGTGTAACAGGTATCGATAGGTTTCTTCGAAGAGTGTGGCTAGGTCTCAGTCCAAGTCTCAGTCAAATGATATAGTATAAGAAGAAAAATAAAAAACTAAAAATAAATTTTTTGTACTAATCTGCATGCAGTTCTTTTTAAATGAACGTACAGTTTTATGGCATGAATACTACTTCCCGCTTTTACAATATTGAACTAATATCGGCATTTATACATCACTATAATTTCCTTTTATTTGAATCTATTAGCACATATATTACTTATTTTCCCTTTTACCAAAATCACTCTGTTATATTAAGACGTGCCTTGCACGTGTATACATACTAGTAAATGTAGGTTTTTGAATGTGGCAAGGAGGCGAGTGAGGGAGTCCTTGACTAAGGGGTCCTCGGGCGTCCGGCCTGTTATCCATGGGCTGGACTGATGGGCTGTGAAGACACGAAGGCCGAAGATTTTACCCGTGTCCAGATAGGACTCTCCTTGGCGTGGAAGGAAAGCTTGGCGATCAACTATCAGGATTCCTTCCTATGTAACCGACTCTATGTAACCCTAGATCCCTCCGGTGTCTATATAAACCGGAGGGTGTAGTCCGGAAGGCATATACTCATTACCATAGTCATACAGGCTAGACTTCTAGGGTTTAGCCATTACGATCTCATCGTAGATCAACTCTTGTAAAACTCATATTCATCAAGATCAATCAAGCCGGAAGTGGGGTATTACCTTCATAGAGAGGGCCCGAACCTGGGTAAACATCGTGTCCCCTGTCTCCTGTAACCATCGACTCTAGACGCACAGTTTGGGACCCCCTACCCGAGATCCACCGGTTTTGACACCGACATTGGTGCTTTCATTGAGAGTTCCACTGTGCCGTCGACAAAAGGTTTGATGGCCCCTTCAATCGTCGATAGTGACGCTGTCCAAGGAGAAACCTTCCTCCCCGGACAGATTTTCGTATTCGGCGGCTTTGTACTGCAGTCCAACTCGCTTGGCCATCTAGAGCAGATCGATAGCTACGCCCCTGGCCACCGGGTCAGATTCGGAAGCTTGAACTATGTCACGGATATCCTTTGAGACTTGATCTTCAACGGATTTGAGACCACGGCGATCGCTCCCCCTTGCTCCGATGAACATGAATTAAATCTGTCATCGGACCATATTCAGGAGATGGTTCTTGTAACTACTACGGCCTTAGATCTGGAGCAGATCGCCCCATCCGAGGCCACGGAGTCCGTGGCATTGGAGCTGCACACGGACTCAACACCAGGGAATATCTGCGCCAACGGAATTCCGGACTTGTTTCCGGCTATATGTTCGGAACCGCATACGCCTGCGGACACCAAGTTGGATCGGTCATCGATGTTCGAGTTCATCGCCGCAGACGTCTTCCAACACTCGCCCTTGAGAGATGCTCTAAATTCATTAAAAAACATGTCCTTGGCGGGAAACTCACAGCCGAACTATGTCCGGTTCGAACTAGAGGCTGATGATGGAGAATTTCGCTTCCCACCCGCCACCCAGTTCATAGCTACTATCGTGGACTTAACCGACGTGCTTGATTATGGCTCCGAAGACATCAACGGTATGGACGATGATGCCAACAAGGAGCAAGGCCAAGACCCGCCATTCACTGGACATTGGACGGCCACCTCTTTGTATGATGTGTACATGGTTGACACACCTAAAAAAGCTAGCGACGATGACAAAGAAGATCCAGTTGCGAATAAACCTTCTCAGACACAGTCCAGGCACCGGCGCCCTAAATGCCGTTCTAAGTCACGTCGCTCAAAAGATAGCAACACTGGCACCAGAGAAAATAGTACTCCGGACGACACCAAAAACAATGAAGACCCTGTGGGAGCAACATCCGAACAGGAGAAACAAGACAACGGGCAAGTTAACCCTGATAAACAGGCCATGCCCAACAACCCGGATGACGATAGTTACCGTCCACTCTCTGAGGATGAGGAGAGCCTCAGCAAAGAGGATTTCATCATGCCTGAGGCACCCCTCGAGCAGGAGCGCTTCAAGCGCCAGCTAATAGCTACTGCAAGAAGCCTGAAGAAAAAGCAGCAGCAGCTTCAAGCTGATCAAGACCTACTCATTGACAGATGGACTGATGTCCTGGCAGCCGAAGAATACGGCCTCAAGCGTCCATCCAAGAGTTACCCAAAACGCAGATTGCTACCTCAGTTCGATGAGGAGGCGCCGGAGCCCATGCCTCCCTCGCGCAATGCGGAATGACCACCAGATGGTCGGGATAGCGCGGCGGACCGACCACCCCGTGGTCGGGATAAAACGGCAACTCACACCGAACAGTAGCCCGCCCCACCGCCTCCAAAAAACAGAGATGGAACAGCTTGGGACTATACAAACGACCTTCGGCTGGACCTGGACAGTAGAGCAGGACACACCAGATCAATCTACGGATCGCGAGGACGCTTTTCGACTCGTGATGACGGCTACCTATTCGGACGTGACAAACCTAGTCACGCCCGGGCCGATAACCGCAGGCGGACTTCATCGGAGGTGCGCCGCGACATAGCCCGATATAGAGGCGCCGCACACCCTCTTTCCTTCACAGACGAAGTAATGGATCATGAATTCCCCGAGGGGTTCAAGCCCGTCAATATTGAATCATACGAGGGAACAATCGATCCCATAGTATGGATTGAGGATTTTATTCTCCACATCCATATGGCCCGAGGAGACGATCTCCACGCCATCAAATACCTCCCACTAAAACTAAAAGGGCCAGCCAGACACTGGTTCAATAGCCTGCCTGAAAATTCCATTGGCAGCTAGGAGGACTTGGAAGAAGCCTTTCTTGACAACTTCCAAGGTACTTATGTCCGGCCACCGGACGCCAATGACTTAAGTCATATAGTTCAACAACCTGGAGAATCAGCCAGAAAATTCTGGACTAGGTTCCTAACCAAAAAGAACCAGATTGTTGACTGTCCAGATGTCGAAGCCCTAGCGGCCTTCAAACACAGCATCCGTGATGAATGGCTCACCCGCCACCTCAGCCAAGAAAAGCCGAAATCCATGGCAGCTCTCACGGCACTTATGATCCGCTTTTGCGCAGGCGAGGACAGCTGGCTGGCTCGTAGCAAAAACACAGCCAGCAAGGCAGGACCCTCCGAGGAAAAAAACAACACCGGCAAGCTCCAGCGCAATAGACACAAACACCGAATCAATGGCGATAACACCGATGACACTATAGTTAACGTCGGATTCAGCGGTTCCAAGTCCGGCCAGCGGAAGAAGCCCTACAAAAGGAAAAGTGAGGGACCATCCAGCTTGGACCGCATACTCGACCGTCCGTGCCAGATACATAGCACCCCAGACAAACAAGTCAATCATACCAATAGAGATTGTTGGGTTTTTAAACAGGCCGGCAAGTTAAATGCCGAGAACAAGGAAAAGGATCACAAAGTGAGGACGATGACGAAGAGCCCCAATAGTCGAACACTAGGGGCAGAAGAAATTTCCCCATCAAGTCAAAAAGGTGAACATGATATACGCTACACACATCCCCAAAAGGGAGCGCAAACGCGCACTCAGGGACATCTACGCGGTAGAGCTAGTCGCCCCAAAATTCAATCCATGGTCGTCATTCCCGATCACCTTCGATCGTCGAGATCATCCAACTAGTATCCGCCATGGCGGCTCAACCACACTGGTTCTTGACCCAATCATTGATGGATTTCACCTAACACGAGTCCTAATGGACAGTGGTAGCAGCCTCAACCTGCTCTATCAGGACAGAGTGGGCAAGATGGGCATTAATCCCTCACGAATCAAACCCGCAAAGACTACCTTTAAAGGAGTCATACCAGACGTAGAGGCCCATTGTACGGGCTCAATCACGCTGGAAGTGGTCTTCGATTCCCCGGACAACTTCCGAAGCGAAGTGTTAATCTTCGATATCGTCCCCTTCCACAGCGGCTACCACGCACTGCTCGGACGAACCGCGTTTGCAAGATTCAACGCGGTACCACACTATGCTTATCTCAAACTCAAGATGCCCGTTCCACGCGGCGTCATAACAGTCAATGGAAACACCGAACTCTCCCTCCGTACAGAGGAACACACAGCCGCCCTATCAGCAGAGGTATAGAGCGGCCTTCTCAAGCAGAACTATAATCCGGCTGCCGAGCCCCTAGACATCACCAAGAGGGTTCGGACCACACTGCAACAGGACAGCTCGGCTCGTCAAGAGCTCGATTAGCAATTCGGCCTTCGTCCCAATCTCGATGAGGTAGCGGCATTCGCACCACGCGTACATAATTACGCACTCAAAATCCCATGGGCATCGACGGAGGCACAACTAGCTTGTAGTCCATAGTTCGGCTACACCGATCCCGGACTCACTCGTACCTTTACTATTTCCTTTTTCCTTTTTTCCGGTCCCCTTTATACAGGCCTCCTTCGATGACCTAATCACGGGTCCTATCAAAGGACAAGTACACCAGATTGGCACAGAGCACAGGCATACAGGGAAAGCTCTAGAGGACAATCCAATGATTACTCTACCTATTTTCAGTACCCAAATGCAGCTCTCCTTTGGTTATGGCATGTTAAATAGTCGGTCGCTTATTGCACTATTTGTATAAATGTGCTTTGACGCATTAACCCAACTATAATGGAAACAGTTCATGGCCCAAGTCCAAGGGACCTAGATACTACCTCTGCTCTCTTTCTATTTTTCTTTACCAGTAATTACTTATCTTCTCGCACCCATACATTTTGGTACGTTTCATATTTGCCAGGGGCTCCCCATCACCTCATAATGCAGCAACAAAGTTTGAACACTTCTTACTGATAAGTTCGGCACCCCAAATTTAGCATTATATGCATTGGCTCTGAATCATGTCTTTGGTCAATAGTTGGGTTTCTCGGCTCCTGTGCTTGCTACCTTATGTTCCGCTACATCGGCTAGGGTAGTAAAGGGAGAACTACTACGATTGTGCCCTGGTCTAAACCGGATGAGCACCTTAGTAGAGAAAGCCGAAAACTGACTGTCATGATGCGGCGAGAGCCGGTCAGCTGCTCGGAGGTTACAAATCGCTGGAGATTTCTTCCGCATTCCGAGAAGGATCGGTACTTCCCAATTAGGCGCTGACAGCACTCTGGTTCATATACTAGGGGTTGCGCCCATGTTTTATAATAAAACTCCTATGGCTAAGTGAGGGCGTTTAAGCCGCATAGTCTGATTTCCTGGTTCGTTGCGCTAAACAACTCCTTCAAGGACCATATAATTGGATCAAGATTGTTTAGATTCCATCCCGAACACCTCCGTACTACCTACGTGAGGGCAGAAGCCGATGACTGGCCAACCCTCAGATTCCATACAACACGGCCGCACAGGAGGAAACAATTAAAACATAACAAACATTATATTACAAACCGGCTTTGTTTTTATCATACAAGGCAGAGACAAAACACGAGTGTATTCATTCGAAAATAATGTCCTGCCCGCACTGCGCTGCTGCAAGTCGAGACCCTTCTAGGACATCCGCTAAATATCGCTCGGGTGTGCGGTGCTCCTTGCCCTCTGGCGGCCCCCTAGCCACCTCGACGACGTCCATATTTGCCCACAACATCTTGCAACAGGCGAAGGCCATGCGGGCACCTTCGATGCAGACTGGTCGCTTGACGATGTCTAGCCGCCGACAGGCTTCCACCACCGCTTCACGAGGCCAAAATAACTGCTATGCATAGCTTCGGCTGGCCACAGCCGGATTATTAAATCCTTCATGGCCAGTTCGTCCACCCTGTGCAGCTTGACCGACTGTTTCAATTGATCGGCAAAGGGCACCGGATGTTCTGGCACAGCATACTGCGACCAGAACAACTTCTCCATGGAATTCCCTTCTCTGTCTCGGAAGAACTCCGCAGCATCGGACATGCTGTGTGGTAGATCCGCAAAATCCCCTGGGCAACTCCGAATCCGGGTTAGTAAAAGGTACTTACTCTCCGCATACTTGCTTTGCATGTTAAAAGCCTTACTCGCTGCGACCTTCTTGGCCTCCTGAATCTCCT
Source organism: Triticum dicoccoides (assembly GCF_002162155.2). NCBI lineage: Eukaryota > Viridiplantae > Streptophyta > Magnoliopsida > Poales > Poaceae > Triticum > Triticum dicoccoides. The sequence continues at coordinate 32,981,854 of NC_041386.1, read as the reverse complement.
GGAGAGCGTCCCGGGCCTCATTCCGTGCAGTCTCCGCGTTCTGGCAAGCCTTGGTAAGTTCGATCTCTTGAACTGATGCCTCGCGCTCCAAGGCTTCGCACTTCTTCACCGCGTCCTGGAGCTCCTACTGGACCTCGCTGACCCGGGCCTTGAGCTTCTTACGGGCGGCTTGCTGCTGGACAGCCTTCCCCTCGGCTTCGGCCAGGGCATTTTTCACGAGGCAAAAGTAACAGTAGCAGTTTTGTAGCAAGTGTAAATGTGGTAAAGGAAAAGTAACTAAGCAAAGAACAATATGTGAAAAGCTCGTAGGCATTGGATCGGTGATGGAGAATTATGTCAGATGCGATTTCTCATGCAAAAGTTATAACCTAGGGTGACACGGAACTAGCTCCAGTTCATCAACGTAATGTAGGCATGTATTCCGAATATAGTCATATGTGCTTATGGAAAAGAACTTGCATGACATCTTTTGTCCTACCCTCCCGTGGCAGCGGAGTCCTATTGGAAACTAAGGGATATTAAGGCCTCCTTTAATGGAGTACCGGACCAAAGCAGTAGCACTTAGTGAATACATGAACTCCTCAAACTACGGTCATCACCGGTAAGTATCCCGATTATTGTCACTTCGGGGTTAACGGATCATAACACATAATAGGTGACTATTGACTTGCAAGATAGGATCAAGAACTCACATATATTCATGAAAACATAATAGGTTCAGATCTGAAATCATGGCAATCAGGCCCTAGTGACAAGCATTAAGCATAGCAAAGTCATAGCAACATCAATCTCGGAACATAATGGATACTAGGGATCAAACCCTAACAAAACTAACTCGATTACATGATAAATCTCATCCAACCCATCACCGTCCAGCAAGCCTACAATGGAATTACTCAAGCACGGTGGTGAGCATCATGAAATTGGTGATGGAGGAAGGTTGATGATGACGACGGCGACGGATTCCCCTCTCCGGAGCCCCGAACGGACTCCAAATTAGCCCTCCCGAGAGAGTTTAGGGCTTGACGGCGGCTCTGTATCGTAAAACGCGATGAATCCTTCTCTCTGATTTTTCTCCCCGAACATGAATATATGGAGTTGGAGTTGAGGTCGGCAGAGTGTCAGGGTGCCCACAAGGCAGGGGGCGCGTCGAGGGGGCGCCCCCCCTCCCACCCTCATGGACAGGGTGTGGGCCCCCTGACGTGGATTCTTTCGCCAGTATTTTTTATATATTCCAAAAATAGTCTTCGTTTATTTTCAGGTCATTCCGAGAACTTTTATTTCTGCACCAAAAATAACACCATGGCAATTCTGCTGAAAACAGCGTCAGTTTGGGTTAGTTCCATTCAAATCATGCAAGTTAGAGTCCAAAACAAGGGCAGAAGTGTTTGGAAAAGTAGATACGATGGAGATCAAAATAATGTATGGCAGGAAAATGAATGCTCCCTATGGTAACTTGTGTCATTTCTCTAGATTCCCCACAGTTATACTAGCAAGAAAGTCTTTATATTCAGATTTGCGAGGTTCACTAACATTACCCCACTGCAGGAGTTTACAAGCAGCATTAAAATCTTCTAAGTCCATGGTATAAGATTTATCATAAAGATCAAATAGGACAGTTTGAGAATTGCGTGATGATGTAAATTTAAACCTTCTCACAAAGGAATCAGTTAGGTAGTGGTATTGAGAGGACTTATCTGCCACGAAGCCCTCAAGTTCAGCGTTACGCACATATGCGTCAAATTCCTCCTTAATTCCTGCTTGGACTATGAAATTTTCTGACGGCCATTCACAAGACCGCACTTGAGCTTCTCCTGGTAATTCATAGTCCGGCTCACGTATTGCAGGCCTGGGTCCTTGCTTCTTTGAAGAACCACCTTGGTACATTTTCCTAAACATATTCATTCCTTTGAAAAGTTTCTGAAATTTTTAGTAACTCAAAATAAAAGTGAACCAAACTCAACAAAATTGATAGCAACTACTCCTACAAGTACCTAGAGGCAATATCATGCATTAGAACTACTTGGGACCAAACTAATTTGACATGCAAGCTCAAGAACAGGTTCAACTAAGCAGCAAAAATTTGCAATGAATAAAGCACTAGAACATAAACTAATTGGACCATTGGAGGAGTCACATACCGAAGAACAATCCCCCAAAGCAGTTTCGTGAATGGAGCTTTGAGCAAGGAGATCGAAAATCGTAGCAAAATGAGCTAGAACACGAGTTTGAGACGTGTGGTGATTTTTTCTGGAGGAATGCTACCTCTTGAGCACTGCGTTGGTTTTCCCCGAAGAGGAAGGGATGATGCAGAAAAGTAGCGTAAGTATTTCCCTCGGTTTTTGAGAACCAAGGTATCAATCCAGTAGGAGGCTACGCGCGAGTCCCTTTTACCTACACAAAACAAATAAATCCTCGCAACCAACACAAATAGGGGTTGTCAATCCCTATAAGGCCACTTACGAGAGTGAGATCTGATAGATATGATAAGATAATTTTTTTGGTATGTTTGTGATGAAGATGCAAAGTAAAATAAAGGCAAAGTAAATAGCAAAGGAAATAACTAAGTAGTAGGAGATTAATATGATGAAGATAGACCCGGGGGCCATAGGTTTCACTAGTGGCTTCTCTCGAGAGCATAAGTATTCTACGGTGGGTGAACAAATTACTGTTGAGCAATTGATAGAATTGAGCATAGTTATGAGAATATCTAGGTATGATCATGTATATAGGCATCATGTCCGAGACAAGTAGACCGACTCCTGCCTGCATCTACTACTATTACTCCACTCATCGACCACTATCCAGCATGCATCTAGAGTATTAAGTTAAAAACAGAGTAACGCCTTAAGCAAGTTGACATGATGTAGAGGGATAGACTCATGCAATATGAACAAAACCCCATCTTGTTATCCTCAATGGCAACAATACAATATGTGCCTTGCTGCCCCTACTGTCACTGGGAAAGGACACCGCAAGATTGAACCCAAAGCTAAGCACTTCTCCCATTGCAAGAAAGATCAATCTAGTAGGCCAAACCAAACTGATAATTCGAAGAGACTTGCAAAGATAACCAATCATACATAAAAGAATTCAGAGAAGATTCAAATATTATTCATAGATAGACTTGACCATAAACCCACAATTCATCGATCTCAACAAACACACCGCAAAAAGAAGATTACATCGAATAGATCTCCACAAGAGGGGGGGAGAACTTTGTATTGAGATCCAAAAAGAGAGAAGAAGCCATCAAGCTACTGACTATGGACCCGTAGGTCTGAAGTAAACTACTCACACTTCATCAGAGGGGCTATGGTGTTGATGTAGAATCCCTCCGTGATCGATGCCCCCTCCGGCGGAGCTCCGGAGCAGGCCCCAAGATGGGATCTCATGGATATAGAAAGTTGCGGTGGTGGAATTAGGGTTTTGGCTCCGTATCTGATCGTTTGGGGGTACATAGGTACATATATGAGGAAGGAGTACGTCGGTGGAGCAACAGGGGGCCCACGAGGGTGGAGGGCGCGCCTGGGGTAGGCAGGCGCCCCCTACCTTGTGGCCTCCTCTTTTCTTTCTTGACGTAGGGTCCAAGTCTCCCGGATGATAATCTTCCTAAAAATCACGTTCCCGAAGGTTTCATTCTGTTTGGACTCCGTTTGATATTCCTTTTCTTCGAAACCCTAAAACAGGCAAAAAACAGCAATTCTGGGTTGGGCCTCCGGTTAATAGGTAGTCCCAAAAATAATATAAAAGTGGATAATGAAGCCCAATAATGTCCAAAACGGTAGATAATATAGCATGGAGCAATCAAAAATTATAGATACGTTGCAGACGTATCAAGCATCCCCAAGCTTAATTCCTGCTCGTCCTCGAGTAGGTAAATGATAAAAACAGAATTTTTGATGCGGAGTGCTACTTGGCATAATTTTAATGTAATTCTTGTTAATTGTGGTATGAATATTCAGATCCGAAAGATTCAAGACAAAAGTTCATATTGACATAAAAATAATAATACTTCAAGCATACTAACTAAGCAATTATGTCTTCTCAAAATAACATGGCTAAAGAAAGTTATCCCTACAAAATCATATAGTCTGGCTATGCTCTATCTTCACCACACAAAATATTTAAATCATGCACAACCCCGATGACAAGCCAAGCAATTGTTTCATACTTTTGACATTCTCAAAACTTTTTCAATCTTCACGCAATACATGAGCGTGAGCCATGGATATAGCACTATAGGTGGAATAGAGTGGTGGTTCTGGAGAAGACAAAAAGGGAGAAGCTAATCTCACATCAACTAGGCATATCAACGGGCTATGGAGATGTCCATCAATAAATATCAATGTGAGTGAGTAGGGATTGCCATGCAATGGATGCACTAGAGCCATAAGTATATGAAAGCTCAAAAAGAAACTAAGTGGGTGTGCATCCAACTTGCTTGCTCATGAATACCTAGGGCAATTTGAGGAAGCCCATCATTGGAATATACAAGCCAAGTTCTATAATGAAATATTCCCACTAGTATATGAAAGTGACAACATGAGAGACTCTCTACTATGAAGATCATGGTGCTACTTTGAAGCACAAGTGTGGTAAAAGGATAGTAACATTGTCCCTTCTATCTTTTTCTCTTATCTTTTTTCTTTTCTATTTTTTTATTTGGGCCTTTTCTCCTCTCTTTTTTATGGCCTCTTTTCTTTCACTTTTTTTTATTTTTCGTCCGGAGTCTCATCCCGACTTGTGGGGGAACCATAGTCTCCATCATCCTTTCCTCACTGGGACAATGCTCTAATAATGATGATCATCACACTTTTTTTCTTACAACTCAACAATTACAACTCGATACTTAGAACAAAATATGACTCTATATGAATGCCTCCGGAGGTGTACCGGGATATGCAATAACTCATGAGTGACAAGTATGAAAGAATTATGAACGGTGGCTTTGCCACAAATACGATGTCAACTACATGATCATGCTAAGCAATATGACAATGATGAAGTGTGTCATAATAAACGGAAGGGTGGAAAGTTGCATGGCAATATATCTCGGAATGGCTATAGAAATGTCGTAATAGGTAGGTATGGTGGCTGTTTTGAGGAAGGTATATGGTGGGTGTATGATACCGGCGAATGGTGCGCAGTATTAGAGAGGCTAGCAAAGGTGGAAGGGTGAGAGTGCGTATAATCCATGGACTCAACATTCGTCATAAAGAACTCATATACTTATTGCAAAAACCTACAAGTTATCAAAGCAAAGTATTACGTGCATGCTCCTAGGGGGATAGATTGGTAGGAAAAGACCATCGCTCATCCCCGACCGCCACTCATAAGGAAGACAATCAATAAATAAATCATGCTCCGACTTCATCACATAATGGTTCACTGTCGGGTCTCGGGTTTCGGCAGACCCTTGAGGTTCGAACACTGGGGTGCGCGCGGAGATCTCTCCCCTACCGATCTACGTCCGATCCTCTCGTGTGAACTAAGATGAAAATGATGAACCACACAAGGGACACGATGTTTATACTGGTTCGGGCCACCGTTGTGGTGTAATACCCTACTCCAGTGTGTGGTGTGGTGGATTGCCTCTAGGGCTGATGATGGACAGTACAAGCGAAGAACAACCTCGCGAGAGGTGTTCTTGAGCTGGTGCGATGAACTGCTAGGGTGAGTTCAGTCGCCTCTTCCTCTCTCTCTGCTATGGTTCTACCAGATTTCTCCGGGGTGTCTCTCTACTCTGTGGTGGCTAGCTTTATTTATAGAGGCCATGGGCCTCTCCCCAAATAATGAGCGGGAAGGGCGCCAACAATTGGCCATTTTGAAGGGGAACATGTAGTACAAGTTATCCTGACCAAAGGTGGTCTTCGGCTGCCAAAGGCACTAACGATGACGCCGTCCTGGGCTCCACGGTGACCTCCGTCCTGCCATCCGGCTGGTCTTGGTCTCGTTGCACTGGAATGGTAACCTTTGCCTGATGCCTTGGCCTGTGCTTGCCCCCTTTGCACAAAGGGGGAAACAAGGACACTGGGCAGGCCGGCGCCCGCCTGGTCTCTATCGTCATGGCTTGCGTCACGGGTTCCTCGCGAGGTACCCTTGCCTTGATCTCTCTGCCTCCTCGCGAGCTTGCCTGATGAGGCTGCCTCTGAGGAAGCTCCCTGTCATCCGCCCCACGAGGCTTGGCCCCTCGTGAGGGTCTTGAGCTTGAGCTGATGAAGACGGGCCGTGCTGGGCCCCTGCCTGAGCCACGCCGCAGGCCACATGCAGGCAAGTCTGGGGACCCCCATTCCCAGAACGCCGACAGTAGCCCCCGGGCCCAAGGCGCGCGTGGGCTTGGCTTAGCAGAGAAGCGAAGGGGCAAGCATGAAGTGCCGCGGGCCCTAAAAGCCTACGGCCTTGGGCGCTGCGTGGCGGTTGATTGGGCATGGGCGTGGGGGTCTGCACCTCCCATGATGCCTCGGCAACTGCACGACTTGAGAAGTCCCTGCATGCAAAGATATGGGTCACGATTACCTGAGGTCATGATGCCCGGTGGTTGGCCTTCCCCGGCTATAAGTACGGGGCCATGTGAGCTTTGCCGGTTCACCCCTTTCCATCACTCCTCCTCTTCTTCTTCCTCATCCTTGCTTCCTCTTGCGCCAATGGCACCGATCCGCCGGTTTTCAGCTGAGGAGAAGGGAAAGGCCCCCAGAGGGGGTCCTGACCCCCTCCCGCCGAAGAAGCGGCCAATCCTTTGTCACCGGGACGAAGGCGCCTGGCAGGTGGTGTCGAGGCCGTGGTACGAGCGGCCGCCGCCTGGGTTTCCGCTGCCCTTGCACGCCCGCGTCGTAGGCCCCAGGGGGAGGGCGCCGAGCAACACCGATAGCGTCGCCGCCGACGCCGGCGAGTCACAGTGGTTTGCGTCGTCCCCCCTGGAGTCCACGCAGAGTGCTCCTCTCGCGAGCTTGTGCTTCACGCCGCCATGCCTCCAACTTCGTGGATCTGCCTTCCTCCCTCCTTCGCCTTCGAGATGCCACCGAGCGGGGCCCTGGAGCTCTGGCTGCAGCACGCCGACTGTGGCACCCCTGCAACCGGAGCGGAGGACACGGTCGTCGCTCCGGGCAAGGTCTTCATGACCCGGGACTGGGGTGAGATTGCCCAGGTCTGTCACGCGGACGGCGCCTTGGTGATCCATCTTGAATACGACGGAGCCTCCTTGATGTTCTTCAAGGTCTTTGATGCAGAAGGACGCCGGCTGGAATGCTGCCCTAAGGGAAGCGGCAATGGTGACGAACTGGCGAGGACCAGCCCCGCCCGTTGGTCCTCCTGCAGCTCCTCAGGCAGTAGCGGAGGGACTGCGGGCTTCAGCGGCTCCCCCGAACTCCTCGCGACCCCGGAGATGAGCTACAACAGCTACAAGCCTCCGAGCTCGCGCCGCGCTCGGAGTGAGGCAGCTGCATCGGGCCGCTGACACCACTGATCTGGATGGGATTGGCGCCGGCACTGGGTAGCCCACTGTTGATGATGGCGTCGCCTGGGGAGGTGCTAGCAAGTAGCATTCCTTAGGGTTAGCACCTTTTGTTCCTGAAGACGCTGTATGAGAGCGGCCTAGAGGAGCCGTTGGCTGGTGCAGAGGACGACCCCGCCAAGCTGCTCCTCTTCCTGGTTGATGCGCTTGAGGACGTCGCAGACGGCCTTGGCCCCACGGTCGAGGCCGAGGCGCGTGCCCTGTCTTCTGTCGCGCTGACGCGTGTCCTCAGGCATGTCTACCTACGCGACCCCAACGTTGACTTTGACAGCCTGCTGGAGCCCGTGAGCGGCGACCGTGCCGCTGCCGCCGCTGAGGCCGTGAGGGGCCGAGCCGAGGTTTTGCTGGGGAAGTTCCGCTCCCCCAGCGTCCTGCCCAGGCGCGGTGCCGCCGGCCTTGCGACCTTGAGAGACGAAGCCGTCCAGCGTGACTCCACCACCGGTGACAGCGTTACTGGGGAGTGATTCCTTCGCGACTTCCATCCTGTTTTATTCCTGCACATGCACCATGCCTCGCGGAGGCGTTAAAACTTGTGTTTGGCGTTGTGGAACAATCTTATGGCTTGTAATATTTGCTTTGAATTTCCCGGAATTTGCATTTTCCTCTCCTACTTGCTTACGCTCTACGTCGGCAGGGCCCGGCCCCACGCGTACCTCACCCAGCGTTAACCCTGACCGGAAACCAAGGACGAGACTAAGGAGTGAGGGGCTATGTGGCAAGTTAGGCTCCTGAGTCGCGATGCTCAGGAGTCCCCCTTGACGCGCGAGCAACAAGTAGGTAAGGGGGGAGCAAGGAGTGGATTGATCGTTCTACGTCGGCAGGGCCCGGCCCCGCGCATACCTCACCCAGTGTTAGCCCCGACCGAAAACCGGGGACGGGACTAAGGAGTGAGTGGCTACGTGGCAAGTTAGGCTCCTGAGTCACGATGCTCAGGAGTCCCCCTAGACGCTCAAACGGGTTTCGTACCTTAGCTCCGCTCGGGGAGTGGCACGCGACGACCAGGTCCAAGGGACCTGGCTGGGTGGCGTGCGCTCGGGCGAGGCCCGGGCGTAGCCCTCGTGTCCAGCCCCCTCGCGCGGCACTCCCGAGGGGAGGCATTGCGATGGTGCCGGACACTGAGCTCTGGGCTCCCTGAGGTTGGTACGGCCATGGGCCGCCCTCAGTTGTTTATCACCAGCGCGGAGCATAGCGCTTCCGTATGTGTACGGGCATAGCCGCTCCTCGGCAGTATCGTCAGCCAGCACGGAGCATGGTGCTTCCACTGGTGCGTGGGAGGGGGCTCCGAGCCCCCGGGGCATGTACAGCCCCGCCCTGACACGTGGCCGACACGGTAGGGCTAGGAGAGGTGTATCTGGGCACCCGTGAGCCAGCGCGGGACTCACGAGGCCCTACCTCGAGGCGGGTTGCACATGGCTCTGGGCCTTTATCAATTGGTGTGTTCCTCCAGGGTTGTTAGAATGCAAATGCTCTATGTCCTCAGGTCCCGGCCCCCGAGCAAGCTCAGCCACCACTGGTATGATAGGTCGCGATGCCGTGGGTCAAGGCCAGGGGTGAGGGCTGGAGAGCCAGTAAGAGCCCATGAGTCGCGATGCTCAGGCGCCCCCCTTTTAACGTGCAAGTGCTTTGCACGACGACAAGCGGTAGGTGATAATTATGGGAATCAGATTAAGCGTGAAAGAACAACTTCATCCTAGGGTAAATGCTGGAAAAGCAACTGCCGCTGGGTCGGGCCCGAGCGGTGTGGGGATGATGCATCCCGAGGGGCGCCCCAACAAGGTAAATAAAGAGCATAAACAAAATGGATACATGCCGCGGGGACGGGCCCACGCGGCCTGGGAATGGTGCAGCCCTGTGGGCGCTCCTAGCGGAACGTAGAACTCTGAAAGATGTCACCTGATGCTGTTGAAGATGAAGTGATGCTGAGGAAGTGAGCGATGCGCGGTGAAGATGTAGGCCTTCATGATCCCCCAGGCCCAGGGGCCTCGGGAGGCTCCGGTGGCACGTGCAGGTCTTCGGGGACCATCGCCACATCCGCCAGGACCGCGCGATGCCTGACCTCCTGAGCCTCCAGAATGCTCCTCAACAGGCGCTGATGTGCGGCGACCGTGCTCGGCAGGCCAAAAGGCATGCGAACGTAGCTGTGGGGTGGTCCCACGCAACGCCCTATGGTCGAAGGCCATAGGCGCTCCTGGGACGCAGCTCGGTTGAGCCCTGGTACATCGACACAGACGCGCAGTCCTCCATCCTCGCCTGGATGTGGGGCCACAGCAGGTAAGCGGCGGCAGCCGCGCATGACTCTGGACTCTTGTAGCTCTTGGTTGTTCCTTGCGATGAACTCCTGAGAGTTTGTTCTCCTTTGACTTGTACCTTTCTAAGGGAAGCGTGCCTGAAAGCACCCCTCCAAGTGGTGCCCGAGCGCCTCCCCCGCAACCTTGGCAAGGTCGGTGGCTCTCCAAGAGAGAGCCCCCGAGCCCTGCCTGAGGAGGGCGCCAGGCGCGCCTTCCTATGCATGAGAGGGCGGCGCTCCCTGATCGGGCGCGAATCCTGACGCGATACCTCCGGAGGTGCCTGCTTCCTTGTGGCTCTGGCCAGGTGAGGTATTCTTCTTCTTGAGGGTCGCCTCGGGAGGCCTCCCGCTCCTGCGATCTGGGTCTTCGATTGCTGCGGCTTGGAATGCACGCTCGAGCGAGCACACTGCGTCCCTTTCTTCATAGGGTACCGTGATGACTCCACTGCTTCCTGGCATCTTGAGGACATTGTAACCATGGTGAGTCACTGCCATAAACTTGGCTAGGTCTGGGTACCCGAGGATTGCGTTGTACGGCAGGCGGATGTGAGTGACGTCGAAGTCGATGAGCTCGGTGCGGTAGTTGTTGCGTTGCCCGAAGGTGACTGGAAGGCGAACCTGCCCAATTGGAACAATGGAACCATCGGTGACTCCTGAGAAAGGCTTGGTCGGCTGAAGCTGGTCGTATGGCACTAGGAGATGGTCGAACGTCTCGACGGACAAGACGTTGAGTCTTGCTCCGCCATCGATGAGGGTCCTGATGACCTGCACGTTGCTGATGACTGGGGAGCAAAGCATGGGGAGGACTCCGGCCGTTGCCGCACACTTGAGCTGGTCTGCAGAACTGAATGTGATCGCGCACGAAGACCACGTGAGAGGGTGTATGGCCTCAAGCTTGGGAAGGATTGCATTCACCTCGCGAGCAAACTGCTTGAAGATGCACTGTGAGGCTGGGGCCCGGGCGCCGCCCAAGATGCAAGCAATTGCACGCGGCTCTTGGAAGCCCCCAGCCCCATCGTCTTGGTGTTGGTCTTTGTTCCTCCTTGGTGGAGGCGGCAGAGGAGGGAGGCCTGCATTGCCGTGGGGACGGTCCTCACGAGGTTGGTCCCTCCAGCCTCCCTCGCGAGGCTGGTCCTGCCAGCGGTCCTCGCGAGGGCGGTCACGCAATCCCTGGCGAAGGCCATGGTCTTCCCATCGTCCACCACCTCTTCCTCCTCCTCGGCCATAGCCCCTGTCGTTGCGCTCTGGGCGTCGACCGATTCGCCCATCTCGCACGGCTCTGAGCTCTTGACATTCATTGGTGTTGTGGGTGTGGAGGTCGTGGTACACCCAGTACCGTCTTCCCTTGGATGACTCAGGCTGATCCCTGCCTCGCTTGGTGTCTGGTTCAACTGCTAGCACGGCAGCCCCCTTGCGCTTCACGTCCTTGGCCTTGAGCTTCTTTTCTGCCGGGTCGGCTGCCGGGAGCTCGAGGAGGGAGAGATGCCCTTCCTCAGCCCTGGCGCACTTGGTCGCCAAGTTGAACAGCTCCAGGGATGTGCACAGGTCTTCATGGATTGCTAGCTCTTCCTTCATCTTGACGTCGCGCACGCCGTTGGAGAAGGCTGAGATGATGGCTTCTTCAGTCACCTTGGGGATCTTGAGGCGAGCGTAGTTGAAGCGTTGGATGTACTTCTGCAGGGTTTCTCCTGGATGTTGCTTGATGCGACGCAGGTCGCTCACGGCCGGGGGCCGGTCGCGAGTGCCCTGGAAGTTGGCGATGAAGCGGGTGCGCATCTCGCTCCAGGAGGAGATCGTGTCGGGCGCCAGGTTCAGGAGCCAGGTGCGGGCGCCGTCCTTGAGCGCCATGGGGAACCAATTCGCCATGACCTTCTCGTCTCCGTTGGCGGCTATGATGCCCAGCTCGTAGAGCTGCAGGAACTCCACGGTGTCCGATGTGCCATTGTAGCGGGGAGGGAGGTCAGGCTTGAACTTGCCTGGCCATGTGACGCCGCGCATCTCGGGGGTGAAGGTGAAGCAGCCCGCCGTGGCCACCGGCGCCCTTTGCTGGTGTGGACTCGTTCTTGCGGGTCACCACGCGCTGCCACTGGGAGCAGCGCGGGGTTTTGTCGTGGAGGCGCTGGGGCGCGATCTTGGCGCGCCGGCGCTGGGAGCGCGCGAGCACCTTCCCGGGGACGTGGGATCTCTTGGTAGCTCCCTTCTTGCTGCACAGGCGCCGGACGTGGAGGGTCTCGCCCTGGGGTTGCGCGCCTTGGAGCCAAGGCACCTTCTTGGGGAGGAGACGGCAGAGGCGCCTCCTGATCCTCACCCCCTGAACGGGACGGAGGGCGAGGCAGCGAGAGGGACCGTAAGGGGGAGCCCCCTGCGGCACTGACGAGCTCGGTGATGCGGGCGAGCCAGTCCTCGTAGAGGTCGTCGATGGAGCGATAGTGCAGGAGCTCCCGCGCCAAGAGCAGTGAGGCGTGCGCATCCATGGGTGTGCGACGGGCATGGGACGACGAGCCAGCTGGAGTCAGTGACGTGGTGGTGGTGCGGCCATTCCGCCGCATCGAGGGGTGCTGGGACGAGGACTGCTGCTCGTTCCATGTCGGGCCAGTGGCGGCGTTGGCGGCGGGCACGGGGAACGATGAGGGGGGCCACCGACGGGCGCCATCTGGGCGACGCGAGTGGCGTGAGCAGCCCGGCACTCGGCGCGAGCCCGACGAGCGTTAGCCATGGACACGACAGAAGATCACACGCGAACAGCAGAAGGAAGATTCCGGTGCACCCCTACCTGGCGCGCCAAATGTCGGGTTTCGGGTTCCGGCAGACCCTTGAGGTTCGAACACTGGGGTGCGCGCGGAGATCTCTCCCCTACCGATCTACGTCTGATCCTCTCGTGCGAACTAAGATGAAAATGATGAACAACACAAGGGACACGATGTTTATACTGGTTCGGGCCACCGTTGTGGTGTAATACCCTACTCCCATGTGTGGTGTGGTGGATTGCCTCTGGGGCTGATGATGGACAGTACAAGGGAAGAACAGCCTCGCGAGAGGTGTTCTTGAGCTGGTGCAATGAACTGCTAGGGTGAGTTCAGTCGCCTCTTCCTCTCTCTCTGCTATGGTTCTACCAGATTTCTCCGGGGTGTCTCTCTACTCTGTGGTGGCGAGCTCTATTTATAGAGGCCCTGGGCCTCTCCCCAAATAATGAGCGGGAAGGGCGCCAACAATTGGCCATTTCGAAGGGGAACATGTAGTACAAGTTATCCTGACCAAAGGTGGTCTTTGGCTGCCAAAGGCACTGACGATGATGCCGTCTTGGGCTCCACGATGACCTCCGTCCTGTCGTCCAGCTGGTCTTGGTCTCGTTGCACCAGAATGGTAACCTTTGCCTGATGCCTTGGCCTGTGCTTGCCCCTTTGCACAAAAGGGGAAACAAGTACACTGCGCAGGCCGGCGCCCGCCTGGTCTCGATCGTCATGGCTTGCGTCATGGGTTCCTCGCGAGGTACCCTTGCCTTGATCTCTCTGCCTCCTCGCGAGCCTGCCTGATGAGGCTGCCTCTGAGGAAGCTCCCTTTCATCCGCCCCGTGAGGCTTGGTCCCTTGCGAGGGTCTTGAGCTTGAGCTGATGAAGACAGGCCGCGCTGGGCCCCTTCCTGAGCCACGCTGCAGGCCGCAGGCAGGCAAGTCTGGGGACCCCCATTCCCAGAACACCGACATTCACCATACGTGCATGCTACGGGAATCACAAGCTTCAACACAAGTATTTCTCAAATTCACAACTACTCAACTAGCATGACTTTAATATCACCATCTCCATATCTCAAAACAATTATCAAGTATCAAACTTATCATAGTATTCAACACACTCATAAGAGAATTTTTATTATTAATCTTGCATACCAAGAATATTAGGATTTTAAGCAAATTACCATGCTATTAATACTCTCAAAATAATCTAAGTGAAGCATGAGAGATCAATAGTTTCTATAAAACAAATCTACCACCGTGCTCTAAAATATATAAGTGAAGTACTAGAGCAAAATTATATAACTCAAAAGATATAAGCGAAGCACATAGAGTATTCTAACAAATTCCAAATCATGTATGGATCTCTCAAAAGGTGTGTACAGCAAGGATGATTGTGGTAAACTAAAAAGAAAAGACTCAAATAATACAAGACGCTCCAAGCAAAACACATATCATGTGGTGAATAAAAATATAGCTCCAAGTAAAGTTACCGATAGAAGTAGACGAAAGAGGGGATGCCTTCCAGGGCATCCCCAAGCTTTGGATTTTAGGTGTCCTTAGATTATCTTGGGGCTTACATGGGCATCCCCAAGATTAGGCTCTTGCCACTCCTTGTTCCATAATCATCAAATCTTTACCCAAAACTTGAAAACTTCACAACACAGAACTTAAAGTCGAAAATCTCGTGAGCTCCGTTAGCGAAAGAAAATAAAAGACCACTTCAAGGTACTGTAATGAACTCATTCTTTATTTATATTGGTGTTATACCTACTGTATTCCAACTTCTCTATGGTTTATAAACTATTTTACTAGCCATAGATCCATCAAAATAAGCAAACAACACACGAAAAACAGAATCTGTCAAAAACAGAACAGTCTGTAGTAATCTGTAGCTAGCGCAAGATCTGGAACCCCAAAAATTGTAAAATAAATTGCTGGAAGTGAGGTATTTATCTATTAATCATCTGCAAAAATAATTAACTGAATAGAACTTTCCAAATAAAAATGACAGCAATTCTCGTGAGCGCTAAAGTTTCTGTTTTTTACAGCAAGTTCAACAAGACTTTCCCAAAGTCTTCCCAACGGTTCTACTTGGCACAAACACTAATTAAACACAAAAACACAACCAAAACAGAGGCTATATAAATTATTTATTACTAAACTGGAGCAAAAAGCAAGGGATAAAAATAAAATTGGGTTGCCTCCCAACAAGCGCTATCGTTTAACGCCCCTAGCTAGGCATAACAAGCAAGAATAGATCTAGGTATTGCCATCTTTGGTAGGCAATTCTTCAATTAGGCATCTACCATATTTAGGAATTTCTTTATTTTTATTAATTACCAAACTTTTAGGCACAAGATCAAAAAATTCATTTGTAACAAATGGTTCCTTAATGATAGCAAAAAGATTGGGATGAATACTTATAGATTTGAGATCCGCATTTTCCTTACTAGAGGATTCACCCTTAATTTTAGGAACATACATAAGCTTGGAAATTTTAGTGGGAGGACTTGGAGTATTCTTTACGGAAGAAAAAGCGGTCCCCAAGTTGGTAATAATATCCTCAAGTTTATTGATCCTAGTGGAATCGTGATTTATTTTCTCATTAACTATGGGTTCCTTTTCTTTAATATTTTTCAAAGTAACTCCTACTTTAGATCCATATTGAGAGATTCGGCTGTGGATCTTTTTATCCAAATTCTCAATTAACTCTACGGTAGTAACCTTATTTTCAAAAATTTCAAGCCTTTGCATTACATGCTCCAAAGTTAATATAGTTCCATTAACTAAGAGAGGGGGTGAGCCAAATAAATCTAACATAGCATTATAAGAATCAAAAGTATGGCTACCCAAAAGGTTCCCTCCAGTAATAGTATCAAGAACATATTTGTGCCAAGGAGTAATGCCTACATAAAAATTGCGAAGGAGAACAGAAGTAGATTGCTTCCTAGTAGATCTATTTTGAGCATTGCAAATTCTATACCAAGCATCTTTTAGATTTTCTCCCTCCCTTTGCTTAAAATTTAGAATTTCATTCTCAGGAGACAACGGAGAAGATAAGCGACTAGCCATAACGACAAGCAAACAAACTAACACACAAGCAAACAAAAAGCAAGCGGGCAAAAAAGGCAAATAGAGAAAGAGAGGGATGATAGAGAGAGAGAGGGCGAATAAAACGGCAAGGGTGAAGTGGGGGAGAGGAAAACGAGAGGCAAATGGCAAATAATGTAATGCGGGAGATAAGGGTATGTGATGGGTACTTGGTATGTTGACTTTTTCGTAGACCTCCCCGGCAACGGCTCCAGAAATCCTTCTTGCTACCTCTTGAGCACTGCGTTGGTTTTCCCCGAAGAGGAAGGGATGATGCAGCAAAGTAGCGTAAGTATTTCCCTCAGTTTTTGAGAACTGAGGTATCAATCCAGTAGGAGGCTACGCGCGAGTCCCTCGTACCTGCACAAAACAATAAATCCTCGCAACCAACGCAAATAGGGGTTGTCAATCCCTATAAGGCCACTTACGAGAGTGAGATCTAATAGATATGATAAGATAATATTTTTGGTATTTTTGTGATAAAGATGCAAAGTAAAATAAAGGCAAAGTAAATAGCAAAGGAAATAACTAAGTAGTAGGAGATTAATATGATGAAGATAGATCCGGGGCCATAGTTTTCACTAGTGGCTTCTCTCGAGAGCATAAGTATTCTACGGTGGGTGAACAAATTACTGTTGAGCAATTGACAGAATTGAGCATAGTTATGAGAATATCTAGGTATGATCATGTATATAGGCATCACGTCCGAGACAAGTAGACCGACTCCTGCCTGCATCTACTACTATTACTCCACTCATCGACCGCTATCCAGCATGCATCTAGAGTATTAAGTTAAAAACAGAGTAATGCCTTAAGCAAGATGACATGATGTAGAGGGATAGACTCATGCAATATGAAGAAAACCCCATCTTGTTATCCTCGATGGCAACAATACAATGCGTGCCTTGCTGCCCCTACTGTCACTGGGAAAGGACACCGCAAGATTGAACCCAAAGCTAAGCACTTCTCCCATTGCAAGAAAGATCAATCTAGTAGGCCAAACCAAACTGATAATTCGAAAAGACTTGCAAAGATAACCAATCATACATAAAAGAATTCAGAGAAGATTCAAATATTATTCATACATAGACTTGATCATAAACCCACAATTCATCGGTCTCAACAAACACACCGCAAAAAGAAGATTACATCGAATAGATCTCCACAAGAGAGGGGGAGAACTTTGTATTGAGATCCAAAAAGAGAGAAGAAGCCATCAAGCTACTGACTATGGACCCGTAGGTCTAAAGTAAACTACTCACACTTCATCGGAGGGGCTATGGTGTTGATGTAGAAGCCCTCCATGATCGATGCCCCCTCCGGCGGAGCGCCGAAACAGGCCCCAAGATGGGATCTCGTGGATACAGAAAGTTGCGGCGGTGGAATTAGGGTTTTGGCTCCGTATCTGATTGTTTGGGGGTATGTAGGTATATATAGGAGGAAGGAGTACGTCGGTGGAGCAACAGGGGGCCCATGAGGGTGGAGGGCGCGCCTGGGGTAGGCAGGCGCGCCCCCTACCTCGTGGCCTCCTCTTTTCTTTCTTGACGTAGGGTCCAAGTCTCCCGGATCATAATCTTCCTAAAAATCACGTTCCCAAAGGTTTCATTCCGTTTGGACTCCGTTTGATATTCCTTTTCTTTGAAACCCTGAAACAGGCAAAAAAACAGCAACTCTGGGCTAGGCCTCCGGTTAATAGGTTAGTCCCAAAAATAATATAAAAGTGGATAATGAAGCCCAATAATGTCCAAAACAGTAGATAATATAGCATGGAGCAATCAAAAATTATAGATACATTGGAGACATATCAAGGAAGACGAAGTGTGTGGGTGCTGGAATGAGTGGAGTGGGGCACGAGGGGCCCACGAGGTAGGGGGCGCGCCCTGCACCCTCGTGGCCAGGTGGCTGCTCCCCCTGATGTGTACTCAGTGCCAATAATTATCAAATATTCTAGAAAAAAACATATTTCATTTTCGGGGCATTTGGAGAACTTTTATTTTCTGGGTATTTTTTTGTTGCATGGATAATTCAGAAATAAGACAAAAATACTAATATTGCTTTATTTAATCTAAATAACAGAAAGTAAAAGGAGGGTACAAAGAGTTGTGTTTTCTAAATTCATCCATCTCATGCTCATCAAAAGGAATCCACTAACAAGGTCGATCAAGTCTTGTTAACAAACTCTTTTTGAATAACATGAAAACGGAGAATTTTCGAATAACACTATGTTACCTTAACGGGGATATGCATGTCCCCAACAATAAGAATATCATATTTCTTCTTGACAGTAGGAAGAGGAAATTCAAAACCTCCAATAGTAATTTTTGAAAATTTTCCAATAGAGTTGATACTCTGTACTTGAGGTTGTTTCCTCGGAAAGTGTACCGTATGCTCATTACCATTAACATGAAAAGTGACATTGCCTTTGTTGCAATCAACAACAGCCCCTGCAGTATTCAAAAATGGTCTTCCAAGGATAATCAACATACTATCGTCCTCGGGAATATCAAGAATAACAAAGTCCGTTAAAATAGTAACGCTTGCAACCACCACAGGCACATCCTCACAAATACCGACAGGTATAGCAGTTGATTTATCAGCCATTTGCAAAGATATTTCAGTAGGTGTCAACATATTCAAATCAAGTCTATGATATAAAGAGAGAGGCATAACACTAACACTGGATCCAAGATCACATAAAGCAGTTTTAACATAGTTTCTTTTAATGGAGCATGGTATAGTTGGACTACTGGATCTCCTAGTTTCTTAGGTATTCCACCCTTAAAAGTATAATTAGCAAGCATGGTGGAAATTTCAGCTTCCGATATCTTTCTCTTATTAGTAACAATATCCTTCATATACTTAGCGTAAGGATTTATTTTAAGCATAAACGCATACACAAAAAGATAGGTCTAATCATTTCAGCAAAGCGCTCAAAATCCTCATCATCCTTTTTCTTGGATGGTTTGGGAGGAAAAGGCATGGGTTTCTGAACCCATGGTTCTCTTTCTTTGTCGTGCTTCCTAGGTAGCAAGTCCGACGTTGGCACGGAAGGACCCGACGAATAAACATGACCTGGACCACATTGACAAGCTTGATTTTCCTATCTATCATGTTCTGGACGCACATCTGGAGCCCAGTCAGCTCGTCCGAAGGACCCCAGGTTAGGCCCCTCTCTTGCCAGGAGGTGAGCCGCATCGGGTTTCCGGATCGAAATGCGGGGGCCGTCGCCCAGTCGGTGTCACGTGGCTCGGTGATGTAGAATCACCCCGATTGCCACCCCTTCACCGTCTCCGCAAATGAGCCTTCGAGCCATGGGCATCTTGCCCACCATAGCGCCTCCGCACTCTGCTTGTCGACCACTCATTACTTTTGGCCTCACATTGAAGGCCTTCAGCCACAGGCCGAAGTGAGGTGGGATGCGGAGAAAGGCATCGCAAACGACGATAATGCCGAAATATTGAGGATAAAGTTGGGGGCTAGGTCATGAAAATCCAGCCCGTAGTAAAACATCAACCCACGAACGAATGGGCGAAGAGGGAACCCCAGCCCGCGGACGAAATGTGTAAGAACCACAACCCTCTCGTGGGGCTCGGGAGTACAGACGATCTGTCCCTTGGCCGGGAGTCGATGAGTGATCTCCTTGGCTTCCGGCCTCCCGGAGCTTCCTGATATCCTTCTTCTGGATAGAAGAGGCCATCCACTTACCTCCATCTCCAGATCCGGACATCTTTGAGTGCTTTCTCGAACAAAGGAAAAGCTAAAGCTGGGGCGCTGGAGCTCAGGAACGGAAGGGCTGAGGAGAGGTGTGGGTAAAGAAAGGGAATCCTTACCCCCTTATAAAGGCCATGGATGTCAAGCGCCTCCCCACTCGCCTAAAACTCGCATGTTCCCAAGGGCTATATAAACGGCACGATTGAGTTACCCATGCCCGCATTGATGAGAATCCCGCAATAAGGGGACACGATCTCTACTTCTACAAGACTTGCCAATAACAACCGCGTCTCGAAACATGGGATGGCAGATGAAAAACGGTTCAAAATTATGACCGGACGGACGCGATGTCGTGTTGTAAAGAAGCTGTCAACAGATTAGATTCGTGCAAATATTATATTCTCTTTGCGGTTGTGTATGGTGTGCGTAACAGGTCCAGATACAATCATCGCATCCGAAGACTATCTTGGAGTTCGGAAAAAGGGGAACCCGCCTTGCAATGCCGAAGACAATCTGCACGCCGGACTACTCGTCATTGAAGCCGGGTTCAGGGGCTACTGAGCGAGTCCTGGACTAAGGGGTCCTCGGGTGTCTGTCCTGTCATTCATTGGGCCAAACTGATGGGCTGCGAAGGTACGAAGGCCGAAGACTATACCCGTGTCAGGATTGGACTTTCCTTGGCGTGGAAGGCAAGCTAGGCGACCAACTGTGAAGATTCCTTCTTATGTAACTGACCCCCTGTAACCCTAGATCTCTCCCGTGTCTATATAAACCGGAGAGCATAGTCCGGATAAGGGACATTCATTACCATATTCACATAGGCTAGGCTCCTAGGGTTTAGCCATTACGATCTCGTGGTAGATCAACTCTTGTAACACTCATATTCATCAAGATCAATCAAGCAGGAAGTAGGGTATTACCTCCATAGAGAGGGCCCAAACCTGGGTAAACATTGTGTCCCCCATCTCCTATTACCATCGATCCTAGGCGCACAGTTCGGGACCCCCTACCCGAGATCCGCCGGTTTTGACACCGACAAAGGCCACCGTAGCAAAGGATGGACTCTTTCCCAAACCCTAGCGCCATTGCTAAGAGCTCCTGGTCATCATATAGCTCCGAGAGCACAGTCAAGAAGAAATACAACCAAGCAGGATTAGGGTTTTACACCACACAGTGGCCCAAACATGGGTAGGTCACTGTATCCTC
>NC_041386.1:32947847-32960916 GCF_002162155.2 Triticum dicoccoides | reverse complement strand
AAACTTGTGGCAGCGAAAAAAGTGTTTTTGGGTGGCTCTCTGATGTATTTGGAATATTTGGAATTTATAGCCCTGGAATTAGGTCAAGAGTTGCCACTAGGGGCCCATAATCATGGGGGCACCCCCCTGAGGTGCGCCTAGCAGGCTTGTTGCTGCCTCATGACACTTTAGATCTTCTTCCAAAGCTTCTAGGGTCCCTTCTGGTCCAGAAAAAATCATCAAAAGGTTTCGTAACGTTTGGACTCCGTTTAGTACTGGTTTTCTGAAAAGCAAAAAAAAAAATAACTAGCACTGGGCACTAGATTAATAGGTTAATACCAAAAAATGATATATAATTGCATAATGAACATCCAAGATTGATACTATAATAGATAAGACAATCAAAAAAATATAGATACGTTGGAGACGTATTAGCATCCCCAATATTAACTCCTTCTCGTCTTCGAGTAGGTAAATGATAAAAATAGAATTTTTATGTGGAATGCTACCTAACATGTCTATCATGTAATCTCTTTTTAGGTATGAATATTAAGATCTGAATTATTCAAAGCAATAGTCTATAATTTGACAAAAAGACATCAATACTCAGGCAAAGTAACAAACAATCTTGTCTTTCAAAATAAAAATGCTAAAGAAAGTTAACCCTACAAAATCATATAATCTTGTCATCCTCCATCTTCTTAGTACAATGTATTTATCATGCACAACCCCGATGACAAGCCACAAAATTGGTTTATAATTTTTAACGTGATTCATATTTTTCAACCCCCACGCAATATATGAGCATAAGCCATGGAGATAGCACTATGGGTAGAATAGAATACGGTGGTAGAGATTAATATGGAGAAGACAAAAAAGGAGAAAGTCTCACATCAACGAGACTAATCAACGGGCTATGGAGATGCCCATCAATTGATGTCAATGCGAGGACTAGGGATTGCCATGCAACAGATGCACTAAGATCTATAAGTGTATGAAAGCTCAAAAATAAAACTGTGTGGGTGCGCATCCAACTTGCTTGCTCATGAAGACCTCGGGAATTTCAGGAAGCCCATCATCGGAATATATGAGCCAAGTTCTATAATGAAAAAATGTCACTAGTATATGAAAATAAAAGCATAGGAGACTCTCTATATGAAAAGCATGGTGCTACTTTGAAGCAAAATTGTGGACAAGGATAGTAACATTGCCCCTTGATACGTCTCCAATGTATCAATTATTATTATTATTCCATGCTATTATAGTATCAGTCGATCTTGGATGTTTTATATTCATTTACAAGCAACTTTATATTATTTATTGGGACTGACCTACTAACTTAGTGCGCAGAGCCAGTTACTGTTTTTTGCCTGTTTTTGACTTTTTAGGAAATCAATATCAAACAGAGTCCAAACGAAGAAAAAACTTCATATTTTTTTCTGGACCAGAAGAAATCCTAGAAGGTTCGAGGAATACCAGAAGACCTACGAGGGAGCGAGAAGCTCGTGGGGCATGCCCCGGGGGTCGCCCCATAGGCTTGTGGGGCCCTCGTGAAGCGTCTTGACCTAGTTCAACCTCTATAAATACCCAAAAATTACCCTCAGATCAAAGAGCACCTCGAAATACTTTTCGCCGCCACAAGTTTCTGTTCTCGTGAGATCCCATCTAGAGGCCTCCGGCGGTGCAATTGATCACGGAGGGGCTCTACATCAACCTTGATGCCCTTTTGATGATGCATGAGTAGTTTACCACAAACCTATGAGTCCATAGTTAGTAGCTAGATGGCTTCTTCTCTCTCGATGTTTTCAATACAATGTTCTCCTTGATGTTCTTGGAGTTCTATCCGATGTAATTCTTTCTTGCGATGTGTTTGTTGGGATCCGATGAGTTGTGAGTTTATCATCAGATTATCCATGAATATTATTTGATTTTTATCTAAACTCTTGTATGCATGATTCTTATAGCTTCCTATTTCTTCTCCGGTCTATTGATTTGGTTTTGCAAACTAGATTGATTTATCTTGCAATGAGAAGAGGTGCTTTCTAATTGGTTCGATCTTGCGGTGCTCAATCCCAGTGATAGAAGGGGACATGACACGTATGTATCATTGATATTAAGGGTAAAAAGATGGGGTTTACTTATGCGTGAGTTTATCTTGTCTATGTCATGTCATGTTGCTTAAGGCGGTACTCTGTTCTTTATGAACTTAATACTCTAGATGCATGCTGGATAGAAATCGATGTGTGGAGTAATAGTAGTAGATGCAGAATCATTTTGGTCTACTTGTATCGGACATGATGCCTATATATATGATCATTGCCTTGGATATCTTCATGATTATTTTCTTTTCTATCAATTGCCCAACAGTAATTTGTTTACCCATCGTATGCTATTTTCAAGAGAGAAGTCTCTAGTGAAAACTATGGCCCCCGGGTCTACTTCTATCATATATTGAAAATCCTAAAAATACCTTGCTGCAACCTTATTTAATTTATTTTGTATTTTTTCGATCTATTTATCTATCTATCACCGTAGAATTTAATATCCCTTGTTCGCGTTGGGTGCAAGGATTTGTTATTTTGTGTGCAGGTGCTGCTAACGAGTTGTTGTGTGATTCTCCTACTGGATTGATAACCTTAGTTTCATATCTGAGGGAAATACTTATCTCTACTGTACTGCATCATCTTCTCCTCTTTGAGGAAAAACCCAATACAACTCACAAGTAGCAACAAGCAAAAAGGAAAATGGAAAATATTTATGTGTTTTTGTGAAAACATTTAAGAAGTGGGGGAGATGAAATCGAGAGGCAAATGGAAAATAATGTAAATGTAAGGAGATGAAAGTTTGTGTGTGGTACTTGATAAGTTTTGGTTATGTCTCCCCAGCAACGGCGCCACAAATTCTTCCTACTACTTGTGAGCTGCGTTGAGATTTTTTTGAAGAGGAAAGGATGATGTAGTACAGTCGAGATAAATATTTCCCTCAGTTAAGAACCAAGGTCATCAATCCAGTAGGAGAATCACACAAGACCTCATGAATAACACCTACACACAAAAGAACAAATACTTGCAACCAACGCAAACAAGGGGTTGTCAATCCCTTGGCGGTTAATTGCAAGGATCAAGTCTAATAATGGTAGGTAGATAAACATAAACACAAAATAAAAATAAATAAATTGCAACAAAGTATTTTTGGATTTCAATATATGATAAAGATAGACCCGGGGCCATAGTTTTCACTAGAGGTTTCTCTCTTAAACATAGCATACGGTGGGTAAACAATGTTGGGCAATTGGTAGAAAAGTGCGTAGTTATAACGATATTCGATGCAATGATCATGTATGTAGGTATCACGTCCGAGGCAAGTAGACCGACTCATGCCTACACTACTACTATTACTCCACACATCGACCGCTATCCAGCATGCATCTAGAGTATTAAGTTCATAAAGAATGGAGTAATGTATTAAGCAAGATGACACGATCTAGATTAAGTAAACTCAATCAATATGAATAAACCCCATCATTTTATCCTTAATGGCAACGATACACAAACATGGCATGTATGTTTCTGTCACTGGGATTGAGCACCGCACGATCGAACAAATCACAAAGCATCTTTCCCATTGCAATATAAATCAATCTAGTTGGCCAAACCAAATCTACAGATCAGAGAGAAATACAATTCTATAATAATCATGCATATAAGAATTCTAAAAAGGCTCAAATAATATTCATGAATAATCTAACCATAAACCCACAATTCATCAGATCCCAACAAAAACACTTCAAAACAAGATTACATCAAATAGAACTCCAAGAACATCTAGGAGAACATTGTATTGAAGATCAAAGAGAGAGAAGATGCCATCTAGCTACTAGCTATGGACCCGCGGATCTATGGTAAACTACTCACGCATCATCGGAAGGGCAGCAAAGATTATGTAGAAGCCCTCCATGGTTGATTCCCCCTTCGGCAGTGTCGGTGTCAAAACCGTCGGATCTCGGGTAGGGGGTCCCGAACTATGCGTCTAGGCTGGATGGTAACAGGAGGCAGGGGCACAATGTTTTACCCAGGTTTGGGCCCTCCTGATGGAGGTAAAATCCTACGTCCTACTTGATTAATATTGATGATATGGGTAGTACAAGAGTAGATCTACCACGAGATCAGAGAGGCTAAACCCTAGAAGCTAGCCTATGGTATGATTGTATATTGTGGTTGTTGTCCTACGGACTAAAACCCTTCGGTTTATATAGACACCGGAGAGGGTTTAGGGTTACATAAGGTCGGTTACAAAGGAGGAGATGTCCATATCCGTATTGCCTTGCTTGCCTTCCACGCCAAGTAGAGTCCCATCCGGACACGAGACGAAGTCTTCAATCTTCTATCTTCATAGTCTAACAGTCCGGCCAATGGAGATAGTCCGGCTGTCCAGAGACCCCCTAATCCAGGACTCCCTCGGGTAGAGTACCAGAGAAGGCCTCCGGATGGGATCTCAAAGGAACAGAAACTTGCGGCGGCGAAAAAAGTGTTTTTGGGTGGCTCACCGATGTATTAGGAATATATGGAAATTTACTAGCGTTGGAATTAGGTCAAGAGGCGCCATGAGGGGCCCACAAGCCTGGGGCACCCCCTCCCCCGGGGTGCACCTGGCAGGCTTATCGTTGTCTCGTGACACTTCAGGTCTTCTCCCAAAGCTTCTAGGGTCCCTTCTGGTCCAGATTTTTTTTCGTAGCGTTTGGACTCCGTTTGGTACTAATTTTTTGAAAAGCCAAAAACATGCAAAAATAGCAACTGGCATTGGGCACTAGGTTAATAGGTTAGTCTCAAAAATGATATATAATTGCATATAATTACATAATAAGTATCCAAGATTGATACTTTAATAGCATGGAACAATCAAAAATTATAGATATGTTGGAGGCGTATCAATGATCTCCAAGATTGTGTATTCACCAATGCGGATATAGTCGTCAATTGCATTGGTCGAACAACCATATGCCAAAACTCGAACAGCCACAATGCACTTCATTCGAGGGCTTGCACTCATCTTTTCGCATGCATTTCTTTGAAGTTTGAACTAGTCATCATACTTCTCAACAACTTTTGCAATGGTCAAAAAAAGACTTGTGTGCACCCGAAAGCGCCGGCAAAAGTACTTCTCCAGATAGGTTGGATTTGGATCAAAGTAGTCTCTCGTGATCTTGGCATGTCCCTCTTCTCTATCACGGTTAATTTGTGTGTTGCCAAACTATGATCCTCGGTCGTTTAATATCGTCATTGAAAATCATGCCAAGAACAGTTTCAAAGTTCTCATCATCTTCTTCCTCTTCGGATGACGATGAGTCCTATAAGAGCATCTCCCTCAACCACTTAATCTTCAATTCAAATGGCTCGGTTCAATCCAAATGGCTCGGTTCAAAACAAAATGAAAGAAAAAACTCACCTAGGCAAACCAGCGAACATTTGCAATGTGCTGGCTGTGCATCGGCCAGCTGGCATCATTTAGGCGAACCCAACGGACAATGACGCATGGGAATGACCGGCAGTGGTTCCCTAGCATGGTCAGATGTGCCTTTCTTATTGACCTGATTTTATCCTGACAATGCAGCTATTATAGCAATATGATTAACACAAATTTCCTAATTCAGTAGCTTGTATAGATATAAACAAGGGTTGAAAGGATTGGTTGAGAAGCAATTATTCCATTGGAGGGAAGGAGATCTTACTAAAGGCCACAACTCAAGCTATAATTTAGTTAGCCATCTCTGTGTTCCATTTAACTAAAGGAATTTGCAAAGAAATTAATGACATTATTGCTCAGTTTTGGTGGCGAGATGAGGAGGATAATAAAAAGATGGACTGGCTCGCTTGGTGGACACTTTGCTTTCCTAAAAGTGAGGGAGGTAAAGGCTTTATAGATTACATTTTTTTAGGCTTGCAATGCTTGCCAAGCAATGTTCGAGATTGATAACCACCCCTAATTTGTTATGTCCAAGAATTTTAAACACCAAGTACTACCCTAATATAAGTATGATCTGTTACAATCTACCCCTAAGAAAGGTCCATCATTTACGTGGCCACAACATCATGTTTGGTCTTCCATCATTCAAGGGTGGATATATTTGGAGGATTGGTAGAGGGGAGAGGTTCCTATCTAGTTCGGACGGGAAGGTAATACCCCACGAGGTCAACTAGTATTTAGCGATCTAATTGTTGGTTTGTGGGATGACGAGCTCATGAGTATAATTAGCTTGGCTAAAAAGGGAGAGGACAGGAGGAGATTGCTAATTTGGGCATGGTAATCTCTGCGAGCCTCTCACCATACAGATGTATATATAGAGCTAAGCTCCTTCATCCTCACACCACACCACAATCTCTCCTTCTATGTATTGTGCAAACCAACCAACGCAAGACAAAAGCAGCAACAATGGCAGTGCAGCAGTGCACAATGGCGCTCTTCGTGGCGGTCGCCCTCGTGGCCGGGCCAGCCATCTCGTACGCTGCCGAAGCCGGCCAAGCCCCGGCCGGGGCACAACCCAAGGCCACGACCGAGGAGCAGAAGATAATTGAGCAGGCCAACAAAGCCTTCAAGGCGGCCGTGGCGACGGCAGCCGTAGTCCCTCCAGCGGACAAGCCCAAGTATTTCCAGACCACCTTCGTCAACAACTTTGGCAACTGGACACTCGAAGGGTTAGCCAACGCGTCCAGCGCCAACGCCAGTATGAGCACTAGGGTCATCTTCGCTCAGGTGGCGGCCGCCATGAACGCCCAGGGCACTACCCCGGAGGCCCAGTATGACTCTTTCGTGGCCATCTTTGGCGAGTCGCTCCGCATCATTGCTGGCATCCTTGAGGTCCACGCCATCAAGCCCGCCCGCGAGGAAGTCAAGGGGGCGAGCCCTGCTGGCGAGCTCAAGGCCATTGACCAGATCGACACCGCCTTCAGGACTGCAGCCACCGCTGCCGATGCTGCCCCGGCCGAGGACAAGTCCACCGTCTTCGACTCCGCCTTCAGCAAGGCCATCAAGGAGACCATGGGCGATGCATACAAGGACTACAAGTTCGTCCCCGCCCTCGAATCTGCCGTCAAGAAGATCTACACCGCATTAGTTCCCGCGAAGCCCACGGAAAAGATCTTCGTCTTTGAGAGCGCCCTTGAAGACACCATCGGCGCCATGGCCACCGCGGCCGCTGCCCCCGCAGCGCCCACTCCCACTCCCGCCTCCGCGGCCGGTGGCGACAAAGTCTGAGCTCATATTATATACAAATATGGACACGACTAACATCCTCTCAGTCGGACTTTAAACAACATATCTGGTAAGAAGTGGGAGTCGAACCCACTACCTATGGTTCACCATAGATGTGTGTAACCAGCTAACCTTGCTTAATTTCGATCTATAATGAGGTAGGATAATATTTATACCTGTACGTGTCGCGACCATGAGAAAAATAAACCATTTTCTTTCTTTTCTTTTTTACCGATTTCCCCCCTTTTGTACTATATTTTGTTTTGTTTTTCTAGATAGTCAGCTACTTTGTTAGTATATACAACATAGTGGTAATTCTTTTTTCTAAAGTACATTGTGGTAACTTTAACTAAAAAAAGTTGTTGACATACCTCGGTAACTTATGTGTAATAACATGATAATTTTTGCACCATAGACCTGGTAATTATGTGCAACACAGACCTGGCAACTTGGGCACAAACACCAAGGAAAATTTAACCCCAGGAAAAAAAATTGTTGTAACACACTTCCATAACTTTCTCCGTAAAGAGCATGGTAATTTATAAGCTCCGAACCTGATAACTCACACACAAATATCACGATAACTTGACCTAGAGAAAAAAATGTTGTAACACACCTCAATAACTTTTTCGTAAAAAGCATGGTAATTTATACGCCACGAACCTAATAACTCATGGACAAAAACAACATAAGTTATCGAGGGTATGTTTCCAAACAACTTCCTCCCTACGATCAAAGTTATCACGGTGTTTGTAAATAAGTTATCAAGTCCACGGTGCGTACGAAGTTATCAGGGGGGGTATGTTTTCAAACAACTCCCTCCCCTCCCACCACCCCCGACCAATGTTACCATGATATTTACGCATAAGTTATCACATATACGGTGCTTTATAGTACCACACTATTTAAATGGAAGTTATCAGTGATGTTTTTAAACAGCTCCTCCCCGGATCAAAGTTATCATGTTGTTTGCGCATGAGTTATCAGGTTTGTGGTGTGTGAAATATCATGCTATTTACACAGAAGTTGTAGCCTGTAGGAGGATGTCTTCAACTTTTTCTCCTAGATCAAAGTTATCACCGTGTTTGCGCATGAGTTATCAGGTTTATGGTGTGTAAAATATCATGCTATTTACGCAGAAGCTGTAGGGGGGTGTCTTCAATTTTTTCTCCTGTATCAAAGTTATCACTGTGTTTGTGCATGAGTTATCAGGTTTATGGTGTGTAAATTATCATGCTATTTACGCAGAAGCTGTAGGGGATGTCTTCAACTTTTTCTCCTGGGTCAAAGTTATGTCTGTGTTTGTGCATGAGTTATCAGGTTTATGATGTGTAAAATATCAATGCTATTTACGCACAAGTTGTATGGGATGTCTTCAACTTTTCTCTTGGGTCAAAGTTATCACTATGTGTGCATGAGTTATCAGGTTTATAATGTGTAAATTATCATGATATTTACGCAGAAGCCGTAGGGGATGTCTTCAACTTTTTCTCCCTGGGTGAAGTTATCACCGTGTTTGTGCATGAGTTATCAGGTTTATGGTGTGTAAATTATCATGCTATTTACACGGAAGTTGTAGGGGATGTCTTCAACTTTTTGTCCTGAATCAAAGTTATGAGATTTATGGTGTGTAAATTATCATGTTATTTATGCATAAGTTATTGAAGGGTGTATTATTCCATATGTAGCCTGATAACTACAAAAATTAACCATGTTGATAATTTTATTACATCTAGACCAATAACTACATAGTAACCATGTTGGTAACTATAATACATCTAGTTCGATAACTACAAAATAACCTTGGTTACTATTACGCATAGTAGCTATGTTGTGAGATGGTGCAGCCACTCTTCAAAATTTTGGTGCGGGAGAGGACAGGCCGTGGACACTCCCAATCTACTCAACTCCTCCCAAATCAAGTACATGCTGAAGCATTGTTTTCATAATTGATTGAACATTGTTTTCCTTGATCTAAGATTATTTCTTACGAATCATCATCATCACCTGATTACATAAAAATAAAAAATAGAAAATCTCCCAAGTCAAAGTAACCTCGGTATTTATACTAGTTTGTTATGACTACGTCAATTAAATTACCATGCGATTTACATCACCATTACTAAGGGTATATTTCAACAATCTTGCTTGGATCAACATTTGTGTAGGTACAGAGTCTCGACGATAGCTTTAAATTTCTGAATTGACTAAGGTAGATGCTTCGCTCTGTTTTTAGCAATCAAGATCAAATCTAAAGATAATTGTTGTCTGTATAGCGTACAATTAAAATGTGTAGTTTAGATGTGCATCAAATGTTGTGGTAGCGTAGTGGTCAGTGCCTCTTTGTCTCACATAGCTGACTTGGGTTCGAATCTTGTCATTAACATCATTTGTTTACCGTTAAAACAGTACAACGGCAAGAAAGAAAATGGGCTACCTCGCCCAAAAATCATGGCAACCTCCCACTAAACGCTCCCTGCGGAAATCGCGGCGACAACCTCCCACTAAACGCTCCCTGCGAAAATCCCACCGGTGCCGTCGCGCAAATCACCAACTAATTAATAGCCATGCAATCATGATCTCGGATCTGTTGCAGTTTCAATCGGGCCCACATGTCATCGACGCAGATGCTTCGCTCGCCCTGAAACGTTGCGATCCGTTGGATTAAAAACGTGCGGCATCCAGCTCGTGCGGACCTTTTGCAAAAACCAGGACGGCAGGATTTTAGCTTTTTATTGGAGGTGTTTGGTTCCCAGTTTTTTGTCTGGTATCCCATTACAATGTAACCTCTTACCGTTACTAAAAAACGCCCGTGCGTTGCAACAGGGCCACATTAACTTTAAAAGTTTAATATCAATTATGTTAATATTACATTTAATATTTTCATACATATTAAGTGACATTGATGATTTTTTTACCATCAATTTCTCACACACACATCCTCTCCCTCCCTCTTTCTCATTCTCTCTCCCCCTTTCCCTCACTCGGGAGGTGGGACGAAAATAAACCCAGAATAGAGACTACCAACTGAGACATTAGGAGTAGAGATCATTTAGTTGATAAGAATAAATAGAAAACGGTGTTAAAAAGGAGAAACATATTAGAATACATTGAAAAACCAAAAGGACGATGTAAAAGGGGATTTGCCCTGCCCCCCGGCCTTGCCATCGAACCAGCTCAGCGGTCCAGTCCCCACGTGGTCGTCTTCTCCTGTTCCCCGAGCCGCGTCGCTACGGAGCCGGGCTCCCTCCCGACCACCTCGCTAGCATCGAAGGGGAATGGATAAGGGTGACGCCCTTCCTTCCCTGCCCCCATGGCCTCACTCCTCCTCGACGCCCCCTCCCAAATCCACTTCTCCTCCTCGCTCGCTCGATCCCGTCGATCTGGACGAAGTCAGACGCCACGGCGACCATGACCGACCCCGTCCACATGGCCACTGCCCTCCCTGCGGGCTAGGAGCTTGTCGAGGAGCTCCGAACGCCTTCGCTACTTCATCTGCGCCAACGAGATCAAGTCCAGCACCCCCGCATCGACGTCGTTGCCGTCTTCCTCAACCTTGGGCCACCACGACATTGCCGTTCGATCCGCGCCGCCCCGAGCTCCCATGTCTTCCCCTAGGGCGCCATTGACACCGTCATGATCTCCTTTTGCCTTTTCCCTGTTTCCCCTCTCGTTTCCTCTCGTTAGGTATTTCGCCGTGGCTGAGAACCATCGTCCGCCATGGCCATTGCAGGGGTAGCCACCGAGCTCCTCGGATTGACCCCGTGGCACATGCCCGCTCCTATGCACGTCCACGCCAGAGTCTGTCGCTCTTCTTCCGCGCCCGCGGGGCCACTCCCTCTTCATGCCCACGCCCGTGCTACACCGCGTCGGTCGCGCCCGTCACTGCCTTCGCGCTTGCCGCAGCCACCGCACCACTGTGCCCCGCGCGACACACACCCTGCTCGCGCGCCACACTCTCGCTGGCTACGCTCGCCCCGTCTGCTGCCGCCTATCCCTTTGCTCGCCACGCTGTCGCGCCCCTGCCTCGCGCCGCCTCTAGTCGTGGCCATCTTCTGCCGGCCGCCCCCTCAGCCACGCCGGCCGCATCTCTGCCCTCCACCGTCGGCCGATCGCCTCGCCTTCTGCGTGTTGCTTCCTGCTGCTATGCGCTGCTCTATCGCTGGTACGCTATTGCGCCATGCCCTCGACACCGCCGTGGACAAATGTGGCGGAGGGATTGTTAATGGAGTACGAGAAGGAGGTGGCGGAGAAGGTGTGGAGAGGCAGGAGGTCTGGGGCGATGTCACCTGGCTGTGGTGGAGGTGTTTATGCGAGAAGGAGCCGAAGTGGAAGGAGAGGTCACAATTGGAAAGAATCGCAAAAAAAATCATAACCTGGAGATCTCAGTTCAAAAAATGCTAATATCGATGGAGGGGTGATTTCCTTCAATAGGTGGAAAACATAGGAAATATTGGTTGTTATCAAGGAAAGGTAAAATTTAAGAAAGTTAGGATTTTTGAACTGATTTCTATGCAAATGGGGTTTTATTGTTTGGTAACGTGATATCAGTACCTGCCTGTTTGTGACGTGTCTGATTAGGAAAGTTTGCAAATGTTAAGAAACTATTTATTGGGAGGAAAGTTGTGACGTGTCTGTTATTTGTTTTCTAAAACAAATTTCACTAATTAGAGAAATCGACTGATTTAGATAAGTTAGAAAAGTTAGATTAAAATATATTATTTGTTTCCTGAAAATATGTTATTTGTTTCCTGAAAATATGTTATTTGTTTCCTAAGACAAATTGAACCAATAAAAGGAATCGATTGATTTGCATAATTTAAGGAAGTTAGATTAAAATGTATTATTTGTTTCCTGAAAATCTGTTATTTGTTTCCTAAGACAAATTGAACCAATAAAAGGAATCGATTGATTTGCATAATTTAAGGAAGTTAGATCCGTGATTTGTTATACGTTGGGAAAGTTCTGGTTGTAATAAAGAGTGGAGAGAAAAATAAACCGATGGACCAGGGTAGGAGAGGGTGATGGGAGGAGAGACGAAAAAACCCAGCGAAAATAAACCGCGGACCAGGGTGGGAGGGGTTTTATTGTTTGGTGACGTGATATCAGTACCTGCCCGTTTGTGACGTGTCTGATTAGGAAAGTTTGCAAATGTTAAGAAACTATTTATTGGGAGGAAAGTTGTGACGTGTATGTTATTTGTTTCCTAAAACAAATTTCACTAATAAGAGAAATCAATTGATTTAGATAAGTTAGAAAAGTTAGATTAAAATGTATTATTTGTTTCCTGAAAATCTCTTATTTGTTTCCTAAGACAAATTAAACCAATAAAAGGAATCGATTGATTTACATAATTTAAGGAAGTTAGATTAAAATGTATTATTTATTTCCTGAAAATCTATTATTTGTTTCCTAAGACAAATTGAACCAATAAAAGGAATCGGTTGATTTGCATAATTTAAGAAAGTTAGATTAAAATGTATTATTTGTTTCCTGAAAATCTGTTATTTGTTTCGTAAGACAAATTGAACCAATAAAAGAAATCGATTGATTTGCATAATTTAAGGAAGTTAGATCCGTGATTTGTTATACGTTAGGAAAGTTCTGGTTGTAATAAAGAGTGGAGAGAAAAATAAACCGATGGATCAGGGTGGGAGGGGTGATGGGAGGAGAGACGAAAAAATCAGCGAAAATAAACCGCGAACCAGGGAGGAGGGGTGGTGGAAGGAGAGACAAAAAAAACAGCGAAAATAAACCACGGAGACGATTCACCAACTCGTCCATTAGGAGTAGAGATCCATGTTTGGTTTTCTTTCTCTGTAAACAGATCCCAACGTAGTTT
>NC_041386.1:32945658-32947503 GCF_002162155.2 Triticum dicoccoides | reverse complement strand
ACTCCCTCCATTTCAAAATAGATGATTTAACTTTATACTTCCTCCATTCCCTTATACAATGCCACTATAAAAAAATACAATTTACATCTATACAAGGCCACTAACAGTAATTGAGGCAAAAATTAATGATGTTTCCTCGTACTACCAACTTGTTTAATACTTGCATGCATGTAGTCATAATGACACCGTGTTACTTCCTTCTCAGGGCATCTCCAATAATTTGTATGTTAGCTTGTTGGTAAAATATGTCATGTCATCAACCAACACCTTAACATACAACAACTCCAATGGGTTGTATCTAGTTTGCCCAATAGGATATGAGATAATAAATGGGGTGCTCTCTCATTCTACATTGGAGCTTGTGCAATGGATGTTGGTTCATGTACATACAACCTTCCTCTCTTTCCTCATTTATTGTATGACACATCATCAAAAATTCTATATGGCAAAGTCTACCAACAACTATCTTACAACCATTGGAGATGCCCTCATTCCTTCTTTGCATGCATGCGGGTGTATTAATGATCTCGATTAACAAAAAGAAATTGACTTGCAAAGCAATCATTAAATTTTACCTTGGTACCTATAATTTGAGTTTGTGGCTTTGTGTAAGGGAATGAAGAAGTATTAACTTTTAAAGTTAGTACAAAGTTGAGTCATCTATTTTGAAACGGAGGGAATACGTTGCAGGGAGCAAATCGAGTCAACCCCCGTTCCCAACACAGAAAATTCTTTCCGCCCACCGATCCTCCGCGAGTTGCGGCGCTAGTGGCGGCGGCAGATCTCTTCCTCCGGTCCTCACTCACCCTCCTCCACCGAGTTGTCGTCGACCCTGGTTGCCAAGGTCCCGAGCTTCCCCTCTTCAGCATGCAGCGGCGGCGACATGCCAGGAGCAGCGGCCGGCGGTGGCCTTAGTTCTACCTATCTGGAACCCAGCCGTGCTTTCCTCTGCACCATGGACGAAGATTCATGTTTTCTTCCCTGCGCCATGGCTGACGGATTCCTGTTTTCTTCCCCGCGCCATGGCTGATGAGTTTCTGTTTTCTTCCCTGCTTTTGCTCTTACCATTACATCTGATAGCCAAACAGATTTTGATTTATGCCCATATCATTTATCTTAACGGTGTAAATCCATTACATTTACGTTGTCGTTACCGATCTGCAAACAAACACCTCTAGTGGCTAAGCTTGCCTCAATGGCATGCATTTCAAGTGTTGAGCATGAGTGCTCTCTTGATTGACATGTGTCTTTACTTTTTCTATCATTCACTCCTTGTTTTGTGATGTTTTTTTAACTGTGTGAATGTCCCATCGTCTTTCCGTTAAGGGCCGGTCCATGTTTCCGTGTATGCAACATATTTTTTTGAACTACACACAAGCACATATACTCATCCTTATAAATACACCCACACATACCCTACATTTATAAGCACCTCCAAAAGACTGAAATGGCAAATAATTTTGAGATTAACGTAGTCGTCACATACTTCTTCATAGTCAACAAAAACGTCATCTCCAAATGAATGCATCACCAAAAGGTCTGAAATAAATCCAGAAAAATGTGAGCTGCGGATATTACTGTTCTCCTAACTATCCAACCATGGATTGGTTTGTGTATATTCTGCATATTTGAGTTATGTGTTGCGGTCTGGTTACTCACCACACCTCCCATAAGTCTGATCAAGGTGTAGTACCTATTACCACGTATATTTTTTGGTTTTGACTGATCTAGGTTTTTTCTCATAGCTTAATGGAAAGAGTCCCAAAGTTGCCATAACTTCCACGTCCTACTTATTCTCTCTCTCTCTCTCTCTCTCTCTCTCTCTCTCTCTCTCTCTCTCTCTCT
>NC_041386.1:32943239-32945371 GCF_002162155.2 Triticum dicoccoides | reverse complement strand
CTCTTCACAGTGACAAGACATACACAATTGGCCAATGCAGTAGAACAGTGCAGCGGCGCATTAACATCTCCCGGCAACACGCAACCACGCCTTCACCAAGTGGACATGGCAGCCAGTTGTGACTTGCAAGGTGCACCCTCCTGGACCAAGAACTTCAGGTGGCATTGGATGAACTAATAGCCATGGTGCCTCCCAGTCTTTCTCATCCGTGTTCTACCGCGTCGCCCTCGGTTGGCCAGGCTCCACCGTCCCCTCGAACAAATCTTCACCCAAACGAACTTCAAACTCTTTTAGTCATTGGCCGACAGTTGCAACTCACCGCGCCACCCTCAGTTTGTGCACACTGTTTGTGCCGTCGCTACTCTTCACTCTACTCGAATTGATATCCGGATGGGAGGCCACGCCATTGGCATTCGTGAATGAAACACCATGGACGAGGTTGTTGTAGGCCGTTCCTTCCAGGCCGGACCCGTCAGAGAAAGAGATAAGAGGGATGGTTTGCAATGCAAGTATGCAACGGAGCATTGCATATTTGTTGATGGGAATTAAGCCGTTGAGTGTAGAATTATGGGGCGCCATGCATGTCAATGCGTGATTACTTTCGATGCGATTGCTTGTTAGCCAATCGGCAGGCAGGCTTGTCAGTAATCTCCAAGTCTAGCCTGCTCTGTTATGAACGTAACCACACGGTTTAATTATCTATTCATCCCTATAAACGCACGAACGCTCACCTTTATAAGTATCTTTGAGAGACTGAGTCAGCATATCGTCGTCTTGAGATTGAATGAAGTCGGCAGAGACGTTTTCATAGTTGACGGAAACGTCTCATCCCACTGAACAAACATCACCGAAAGGCCCGAAATAAATTCAAAAAAATGCAACCACCAATATTAATTATATCTAATACTTGAATCAAGTTGGTTCCACCACAAGAAATCTGAATGGTCTCATGGAATTCATGCTTGTAACGGAGAAAAAAATGGTAAACGTGCTTTCTATGACCTGATCTGGCCTGCACTGAAGCTAAGTCAACGTACTAGCGGTCAACGAAATCCCTAAAAATCAACTATCGTGTGACTGTCGTGTGCGTGCATGGGACGGGGCCAGACGCCCTGTCTTCTCCAAGAAAACGTCCGTTTCTCCCCAAAGACCAGACCACCCGTTACCGTTTGTTCCGCCCGGCCGGGTGCCCGCTTTCATCCTTTTTTATTCATTTCAATGATAAGTATTTTTAGATGAAGGAAGTATTCATTTCTAACTTTCAATTCCTGCTTTCGCTGCTCTGATCAGTGCTGTTGTCTAAACCAAAATCACGTACGGCATTCTCTATCAGGGTCATGTTTAAACTTGCAACAAACCTCAGTGAGCTTGCATCGAAGTCTCTAGTACAGACAAACAGAGAAATATTTAACGTTGTTGGCAGGATGCGGCTTAGTTAGTTGCTTCATCCGCTCATCCGCGTCTTGTGTCTGCCTAATTACTCCTTACGCGTCTACATTCAGGGATACTGTAGCATCACAGCGCTAAAACTGTTCCAGCCGGAAAAGCCCGAGTTAATTAAGCACGTGTACGCACAAAAAGCGATATCACTGTCACTTTCCTTGCCAGCAAAACCAAAGAGTTTACAGCGAGAAATCTGTTGGAAAAATGAGCAAATTACTATGAGATTTAATCCAAATAAATAGGAGATAGATCATGACAGCAATAGCAGAGATTAAATTAATCATGCGAACTAGCATCAAGAGATAAGAGAAGGATGTTCCTACAAGGCTTCACAGAGTTCAGCGACTCTCGGCCGTCGGATCAAAACGCTTGATGGGTTTTGGGCCGTTGGATCGAGAGGTGGGAGTATCTGGGCCGTCGGATCTGGAAGAAACACTGCTGGAATGAATAGTAATGGCAACAGAATGTAAATACCATGCCCCCCACCAAGGCATTTCAGTCATTTCGCGTGGTGGGGGTATAAAAGGGCCGGACGCTCCTGTGACGGAGACCTAGCCGCCTCCTCCCTCGCTCGCTCCCGCAGCCGCCTCCCTCCTCCCTCGCTCGGGCCTCCGCCCCGCGCCTCCCCCGCGCCCAGTTCCTCCCGCCTCGCCGCCGCCTCCTCTCCCCTCCCGCGCGCCTCCTCTCCC
>NC_041386.1:32940213-32942950 GCF_002162155.2 Triticum dicoccoides | reverse complement strand
CGCCGTTGGCGGCCAGATCCGCCGCAGCAGAGCCTCCCCCCCCCCCACCACGACGACGAGCAGCAGAGGAGGGAGGACGAGGAGCATGACGGCGGCGGCGCCAGGGAGCAGCAGCAGGCCAAGGCGCCAAGCAGCAGCGAGCCCCGACATCTCCGCCACCGCGCAGCACAGCGCCGAGCTCGCCTCGCTCCGCTGCGTCCTCTCCTCCCGCCGGATTCGCCGCTCACGGCCACCATCACTCACCCGCGACCTTGCTTGTGGTTAGGGTTTCGGGTGTTCGTCACCGATGGCCATGGGGCTGCGCCTCCTCTCTGCATCTGGTCAGTTCATCCCTTGCCCCTCCTTCCTCTTCCTCCTCCTCCTCCTCCTCTCTATCTCTTTCTAATCTCTCTCTTCTTTTGTAGCAGCAGAGGAGAGGAGCGGGGATGAGCCTCCTCCCATTTACTCTGTGTGTGTGTGTGTGTTCATCCGCTCGAGAACTGGATCCCGAGGGGTAGAGGTGCAACCCTGCAGAATTGGATCCACACTATCAATATCAAATTGTACTGGTCTATTCCTTTTCTATCATTTTCACTTAATCTTCCCTGTCTTTTTAAAACTGAATATTGTATGAGGTCCGACACTCTTCCAGCTTGCTATATTTAAACACATACTGCAATGGTGGCTGATTCTGTATTGTTGTTTAGTGCAGCAGCAACACTGGCAGTTCTACCTGACAATGTGTAGTAGTGTACTCATTAGGTAGCCCACTTGTGCCGGATAGTTTCTTGTTTTATTGCTTGTGCACTGTCCTTGACAAATGAAATGTGCAGCAGGCTTTTGATATTTTAGTCATCTGGCCTTGTATGCAGTACTTTGCTAGGATATTGCAGACAAATGGAAAGAACTGCAAATGTGTAGTTCCAGAATTAGGGGACTAGAAATAATTGATATTTTTTGCCAAAAAAACTAGGATTTTACATCACTAATTAGCCCTTCATTCTTATATGCTTTTGCATTTGCTGCATTCCCGCTTTCAGCTCTTTTCATTATTTTCACACGTAGGATGCCAAGTGTAATTTAATTCATATGTACATGTACTATTTTCAGGTCTTTCTTTGTCCTATCTCGTGCATGTTTTGTTTGGTTACCCTCTGTATACCATTCATTTTGGAATGATGCGGGTTTTATTCTTACAGAAATAGATATCACGAGTGGATTTCCTTTTACCTGAAAACTTGCCGAATTCAGTGCTCGGAGAAGTCTGCTATGCCAACTTATGGGTTCAGAACTTCTGATCCTTATTATCAGATCATGTCACTCATTCCACTCCAAAACTGGTGAGCTCTGGAAAACTGTATATCTCTGCGGTCTCCTGTTCCTACCATTTAGTACTATAAATCCATTCATTGGAGCTATATATCATATGACGTACTCCCTCCGTTTCAAAATAGATGACTCAACTTTGTATTAACTTTGTACTAAAGTTAGTACAAAGTTGGGTCATCTATTTTGGAACGGAGAGAGTACCATTTAGTCTGGTTCATGAGTAAAATGTTGTTTCAATAAATTTAAGGTCGTTCTTTGTTTGCTTGTTGTTTGCTAGCACTAATGTTGATGTATGAACAAATATAGAGCTTCAGAAGAAAACAAAGTATAGTTCATGTTTTTTATCATTATGTCCATATCATGTGATCCTAATGTATGAACTTTATGTGGTTTGGTTTAAACGATATCAAATAAAAGAATATACATTCTGTAAATTAAATAACCCCTACAAATCAAATTAGGAAACTATTGTTGCTGGCAAAATGAATTTATAGAATTAGGGATTTGCAAGGCTTTCGTTCGCGGCTGGAAATACTTTCACTACGCGCTATATGAATATTTTGATTTTTGTGCATTTCCTAATATTTTTAGGGATTGGCGATGATCAACTTACAGTCAATTTTTATTATCTAATTAGACATATAGGTAGTGAAAACACCGTTCTAACTGCATAAGTAGGCATATAAAAATCTTATTCTAGCGGTGGGATATGCTTTTCAAAAGCTAGGTGTTGTATGGTGATGTGTTTTTTGGCCTCACCGTGTTCTTCTTGTTTTGCTTGTTGGTGTGCAGGCTGGCCAATGAGGGCTTTTTGTTTCTCATCTTATTTCTAGCAAAGGCCAAAAGTATCATTCTCTTTGCCCGGGTCATCTCCGCCCCTGGTGGTGCTCTTGGATGTGCTATACATCACATCCTCGCCTCCTTGGCCGCTTCGGCGCCCGTGGAGTTCATGCTCGTCAGCGGGATGGTGCAAGGCGCAACTCCGATGCAGCGGCGTGGATGTGTGGCGTAGGAGGCGGTTCCTCGACGGTTGGATGGCGTTCAGGCGCAACCCCGGCGCCCACTGAATACTGCCTCGGCTACAACCTCCCTTGGTGAGCTCCATCATCCTCCTATTCCTCTGCTTCGGCTACTATATGGAACATGGTCGTGGCTATGTTGATGTAGTGCTTGTCTGGTTGATGCTCTGTAGTTGTGGATCCATGCTTGAGCTCTCTCAGAGCTCAGGCACTCTCGGCCGTCGGATCTTTCTCCTGATGATGCATGGCTCTGTGATTAATCAGTTTGTGGTTGTTGAACTGTTCTGTGTTGGATGAACTTTCCATTTTGGCGAGTCCGCTAGAGTTGCTCTTAGCTTGCGCAGGGCTATGATGATCGATTATGGCTGATATAAGCATGCTCTCGAGCAATTGGGCACTTGTGGGTATTA
>NC_041386.1:32891461-32939980 GCF_002162155.2 Triticum dicoccoides | reverse complement strand
TTGAGCCGTTTTGATCATGTGCTTATTTTAGTGGCTCTGTCCTTGGATGGTCATTTCTGATGAGTGATAACCAGGGCAGTTTCACCCTTGTAAGAACATATTGATCTGGTGATGGAGACACTAGGGGAAGGGTCATGATCGAGCAAAGGCGAATCTGAGCCCATTCAAATGCAGTTCTGGTCTCGAGCACAGTGTGCTATGTTGTCGTTCTGGATTTGTATTTAGCGCCTCTTTGGTTTGTACATTTCCACAATGATAGCTTCAAATCTCTTTTGCTATTTGAAACTGTAGTTTTTTTAAGGGTCACACATACACATGATGTGTTCACATGTTAGTTGAAAACTTGGTGAATTAAATATATATCTCAGCTACTATTGATAATCATGGCTAAAGCCAAATTTCTTCTTTAAGTTTGCTTCACATGTACATGTGTTACTGCTTGTGAATCTCTACAGTTCATGAGAACTTGCTACAGCTCATTATGAACGGGTCGAGGGGAAGATGATCTGCACTTTTCTTGCAGGTATGTGTTTGTGCATGCCCTGTTTTGCCACTGGTTGCCGCTCATGTCTGATTTTCTATTGTTTGCCCTGCAGCTTCGTCAGCTCCTGTCGGTGCCTCTCTCGATCCGAGCCGGTTGCATCTTCGTTCATAGATCTTTGGGTCATCTGCAGGTTGACCCCTCTTCTCCACATACTTTTCAATCTTCTTTTAGGGCTATGCCGATATGGCCATGTGCTGGTGTGCAGGATGGGAAGTGAGGGCCTTCTGTTGTTTTTTCTTGTCTTTGGTAAAAGCCAAAAGTGTTACGGCTTGTTATTGGTGGAGCGTAGATTTATGGCTTTTATGATTTGACTGGATCCTCATAGGGCGTGTGATTGTTGCTCCTCTGTTGGTTGAGTGTTGGTGTTTTTGTTGCTATATTACTATACATTAATTTCTGTTGATATTAGAAAGAAAACTGTCAAAACTATTCCCTCCTACATGTTCTGAATTGTATGGCTTTTCTTGATCAATTTTTGTTTTCTGCATGTTTTCCCCTACTATTACTATGCTCACGGGGAACAGAAGCATGAGGGCATGGATCCCCAAGAATGCAAGTGAGGACCGACATTTCTGCTCTGGTAAATCCATTTGAGACATTGGCAGGTTCACAATGGATTTCTTACTGGATTTGTTTCAAAAAAAGAGTTACACATATTGTCAGTACCATCTATTTTCCTGGTATGAGAAAATGTCAGATTGAGTAATTCATTTCCGCTACTTTCTAATTGTACCCGAGATAATCTTGAGGTGCTGTCAAGATTTGTTTTGTCTATTTTCATTTCTTGATTTTTTGTGAAACTCCATAGGATTAGCAAGGTGTATTTATGCTCGCCCTTTTTAGTGTTTGGTCAAGCCGATGGACTGCAAACGTTATGTCCTTTAGTCATTCATATTTTTAATGTAGATGCATTTGGTATGAGAAGAAAGGCATGTGCTCTTATATTTTTCCAATGCTCAAATATATGCATGTGGTTACAGTTACTGTACTGATTTCAATAACATGAGAATGGCAGGCTCTCTGTCATGAGAAATACAAAATAATAAAAAGTGACTGAGGTAGCATGTCCCATGTGAGATATAACCATATTCTTATTTCACTACTAATATTACTGCCTAATTCTACATATCAGTTGTATCGCCATAACTTGCCCAGTGGCAATCACTGTAGGTTCCATCCGTTTCCAAAATCTGCTAATTGTTAATATGCACTTTCCATTCTGTTTTAGATACTAATACATATACCAAGTTTTTTGCTCAGTTAAATTTGAGTTATGGTAGTAGCTACAAATGTCTACCTTGCAGCTTTGTACTGTTCTGTTCTGAATTGTATGATTGATTCTTTACATATTCAAGTAGCTTAATTTTCTAATAGTTAGGTTTGGAAATAGGCAGGTCATGGAAGGCCTTTGATTTGTTGGATCAGTCTGCCCTCCATATAATGCCACTAGATGTAGTGCCTGATATCTCCTTGTATTGCGCAGTTTTAATTAATTAAGTAAATTGGAGCAGCAGGGTATCTGCCCTGTTCTAATAATAATGAAAAAGTTGTTTTTTCTTGTCCTGCAAAATATAGCCCAAAACTGTCAAATGTTTTGTTTTCAAAGGATGGAGCACTTCTCATATTAGTGAGTTGCTTTGTACAATTCATATTTGTTGAACTATACGCCATGCTTCCTATCTGTTCTCGTTGTTTTCTATGTTATGTTTCTGAATATGTATCCAGGACAACTGGTCTAAAGTTGTATCTAGATGAGTTTCATTTTGTTTATTTACCAAAATATAGCTATTATGGGATTATTTGGTTATCAGCTTTATAGACAAGCATATAGTTTCAGTCAATACGATAGTAAACTTGCTCTCAAGATCTTACAAAATATTAGGTATCCTTAGTTCCAAATATGGTTTTAAAGGTTCTAAAATTATTTCTTTTATGCCAGGTGCCATGTTGTGGAGAACATCTGGTCGCCATTTACACTTCATTACCTCCATGTTTCGATCTGGTGCCTCCACTCCTCAGCACCTCTTTATCTGTCGTGGCAGCAGCAATGGAGGTCTCCAAGGCTCCTTCCTCTTCTGGTTTGGCAACCCGCCAGCCCTCCAAATGTTAGTACTCCTAATCACCGAGAATTCCTTTATTGGTTAACCGTGCACGTCTCCAAGAAGCATAGAGGTTAGGTTATGCAATGGTTTCCCTGCTTATGCCCAGAGATTCTTGAGACATGGCATAGTGCCAATGCGGTGTGCTTCGATGTGGATACCACTGTATGCTTGTATGAGGGTAGTGATGAGCTTGCTGATTTATGTGGGGCTGGCAGGCGGTTGCTGAGTGGACGACAAAGTAATTGTCATAGTTTCTGGACTATGTTAGTTGTTTAGCATATAATATCTTCCGAAAAACTAATCTTGGCCTTATTATTCTCAGGGCGATGATAGGGACCGTTCCACTTGAAGAGGCTCTTGCTTCCTGGATCTCTTTAAGCAAGCCATCTCTGTCCCAAGTTGGGGACCGTTTGGAGAAAAGGCCACCCAGGTGACCTTTTACAAGTCTCAGCCTCAAGTTAATTTCATAAGTTAATCGCTATTTAGCTGCCACTTTTGCATTCCTATATTGAATCTTCTGAGATTCCCCAGCTCTGTTGTTCTTGTATTGGAATGGTTAGATATGTGCTACTGAACATAGAATAATGCTCTTAGGAATGCTTGACTGGTTTTACTCAGCTTCTCTTTTTAAGCTAATACGAAAAATAATAGCTGAGTATATGAAAAATTGATTTGGTGCCACAGTAAAAACACGGTTTTAGAATAGTACCACCACATAGTCTAAGATCATTTTAATAACACCAAGTGAGACATTAAAATACTAACTGCCTATACCACTATAGTCTTAACCTTTAGGCCGTTACGTGCCCTCCAACCACAACATAACCCTTTTGACTTATTTGCCTCTTGTGTTAATTAGAGATTTCCTAAAATCTGTGGCTACAGAATAATTCCAAGGTGGTATTTGTTAATCATTTATTCAGCACTGCAATAGATGTATTTTTTGTGTTGGATATGCATTGTTCATTTTCCTGGTTCATTGACATATTTATCTGTTTGTATCTGCACGATTTCTCAACGCTGATTTCATTAAGACATGAAAAGCCAATAATACTAAAGTATTCCTTGTGTCCGGAGGTTCCCGGCAAATGATCAAGGTATATCTTCACTAAACGGCTGCACGAACGGTACTTTGGAATCTGGACTATCAGAACATAGTCAAATTTGCCTGTTCTTGAAACATCTTCAAATTTTGTGACATACACACACACCAAGATGCTTTTAAGATATCCATAGTTTGAATACAGAAATTGGTTCTAAATTTTCCGTCTATATTATTTATTGAACAGTAAACCAGGATATGTTTCTTCCCATGATCTAAAAGCAACAATTCTCTTTTCTTCACTTTAGAACGTTTTAAATTTAATTTTGTGACTGAAGTCTCACATAGTGGTCAACAGAGGTGTATTCAGGCCCAAACTTACAGAGCTGTAACAATAGAGGTGTATTTAACCGAACTAATGTGACCTTATTTAAAATATGACTAACAAAACTCTGTCAATGATTTGAAGTATCAGTTTCCCTGCCTTTCAATGCAGTACTTGGATAATTTTCTGCTTTCAAATTCAAATTGTTCTAACCTTTGATCCATCTAACTAAGTGAATGTTCTATCTTTTCAGTTTCTCTCTCTATGTGTGTGTGTGTGTTCTGATCCATTTTATGCACCTCGACATACAGATCAGCATCTGTGTGTGCCGTGGCTTGGGAGGGACAAAAAAGAGGTCGATTTGAAATTATGGAAGAGCAAGGGAGGCGGGAAGAGTTGTGCACTTTTATCCTTTCTACTAACGCATCATGGCATCTGATCTTTACCCGCTTGGCCACGTCGTTGGGACCGGGACCCTCGCGCCAAGGCGTGATCACGATGTAGTGGGAGAAGATCTATGGGCTTTTTGTAATTTACCCGTAGGTTTAGCATTTGCCTTTATTATATCAACACCATCATACGCTTAGTTAATTTTTTTAAATGTTTAAATTCAAATTTATTGA
This sequence comes from Triticum dicoccoides, assembly GCF_002162155.2. Taxonomy (NCBI): domain Eukaryota; kingdom Viridiplantae; phylum Streptophyta; class Magnoliopsida; order Poales; family Poaceae; genus Triticum; species Triticum dicoccoides. The sequence goes on along the minus strand of NC_041386.1, from coordinate 32,935,344 downwards.
AATTTGTTAGGAGTAACAACATTTTGCATGCATAAAAGTAGCTCCAACAAACTAAGTTACGCCTAAGACTTTAGTTATCTATTCTGAGTTGTGGATCCTCTACAAGTTATTATGTGATGTCGTATCTTCTATGCCTAAGATATTTGGTGCTAAACCTATCGTGAAATATGCTTTCTATGTTCATATATTGTTAAGTGGCTTATTGTGTGCATACAAATGTTTTGACCGGCACCCTCGCGCTAAGGCGCGATCCCGATCTAATTCAATTTTTGACCACCGTCTTTTGGCTCTTGCTTTCAACATATGCAGTATCGGTTAGTAATTTTCTTGACACAACACTTTAGGCAACGGCTCAGACTTCTTGAGCCATTCTCTATTTACTTTCGATACATTTTTCAAAATAAACAACCAATGTTTCCTCCATATATGAATGACTCAATGACATAATGAATTTTTTCCAGTCAACTGATCATCCTAAGCCTCATCCTGTATTCAATTCCTTTTTGTTCCATTGCTAACCAATGTTCATTTGTGATGTTTTTTCTCAGGATGGAAATGTTCCTCGGCACCATGACGAACATCAACGGAGGAACAACCTTTTTATTTTATTTTCTGTTGCCTCTACTGTATTGTTGATGCCACAAAGATTTATCTGGACATGGAGCCATCATGATGTGTTTAAAAATGATTACATTATCCTTTTCTAACCTGTTGGTGTTAGAGACATCTTAGCATTCAAGCAGGTTTAGTTCATTGTTTATTAATTCCTATTATGTAAAAAAATCACTGATCATCGCTTGACAGAAAATATTTTGATATGCAATCATGTGCATGGGCGAAGAACCTGGATGTTATTTACAGGTTTTGGATCATGGATAATTGTTTTGAATGAAAAATATCTGATAAAAGAAAGCATGTAATCTTTCTAATCCAGCAAAGCCTTGAAACCTTGATGCTTCTAAATTTGTGTGAGCTAAATGATAATTTTTGCAACACCCAAAACCGTATGTTGCCTTATAGTTTCATGACGATGTTGAACTTAACGGTGATTTGCTCCAATTACATGTGAATGTTTCTTCTTCCTCATATTTTGTTATATCATATTTGAATACGTACGCTAAACTTGATTTCCTACTAAATTGAGCATTCACTACTTGGCCATAGCGCCTGTGACCGGCACCCTCGCGCCAAGGCGCGTTTTCGATCTAGTAGTAGATGAACAGATCACATCTAGGGCACATACTAGAAACATGAATTCTATCACGATCTCGAACAAGAAGGATAGAATAACATACGGTGCAGCGGGTGCAGCACCGTCGGCGTTGACATTATCGCCCATGTCATCGAGGATGAGGTTGTCGAGGTCGGGGAAGAAGTCGTCGTTCGCGAAGTCGTCGCTGCCAGCAGTCGCGCGAGTGCGCTCCCCAAAAACCTGATCGCCCCTCTCCCGTACAGGATCACGAGAGGCGGGGTTCCGGAGGCCTGCTGTCCCTTCTCCCGGTGCACGCCGAAAGGAGGGATGGAGAAGACTTGCTTGGCGGCGCAATGATCTAAAACGGTGGTGAGAAACCATACGAAGCAGCGGCGGCTAGGGTAGACGTATGTCTGACTATATAGTGCGGGCCGGGTAGGTCGTAGGAGTAAACCCCACGTCCGAGTCGTCACGATCCAAAAGAATCGGAAACGGTTCAGTAATTAACGCGTCCGTTAATTACTAATTAATGACTCATTAATTATTCCGAGCAGCAAAAATATAGACAACGTGCATAGCTCTGTCCTCGGCTCGACTCAATCCCGCAACCCGCGACGCGGCGCGGCGCGGCGTGACGAGGCGAGGCGTGGCGTGGCGAGGCGAGTGAGGAGGAGGAGCGCACGTGTAGGTCTTCTCTTCTCATGCTCATACAAGTGGTAGAAGAGCTCACCTTATAAAGAGGTGCAACTCTCTCTCAACTTTCGGGGTGGGACTAAACTTTAGCCTCACTTACTCCACTCACATGTGTGCATGAATGGGCCAAGAGAATTTCAGAATTTTAGTTGGGCTTGGGCCAAAGGCCTACTAACAAAATTCCAACAATCCCCCACAAAGTCTCATTGGCACATCTCATCATTTAGTTCCAAAACATTGTTTATATACCGGTGCTTAGTGGAGACTGTGAAGTTGAACTTCCACTTAGAGATTTATGCTACACTAGATCACAACTTGAATAGTGGACTATGCCTTGAACTACAAGTTTTCTGCGAGACTAGTTTCACACAAATTCTTGACCGATACTGGGCTGCCGCAAGGCTTCCCCGCGGGTGGAGCGTATACGTCATACTCCAGGGCCTTTTCATGAATTTATTAGAGAACATCCAATTCTCACATACTGCGACGTTAACAGTCAAATTCATATAGGTGTGTTCCTCAGAAGATGTTCTGCAGGACAACATCTCTGCTTACCCGAATAAGCCACTTGAAACACATTAAGATAAGTATCAACCTGCCATGCAGATCAGGAGAGTATTGCATCTTCACGGAGTGGGATAGTTAATATAGGGATACTCTCCTCTCAGCTGACCAATAGCTTGTCTCCCACTTCTACTTCACAGGATCTCCGATCACATAGAGTGGGTTACCACTATGGACAACTCATGCGGTGGGTCTCAAGCCCATCTCCATCGATGCATTATCTATCACGTTACGTGATAGACCCTTTGTGAAGGGATCTGCCAAGTTTTTCGACGTTTGGATATAATCCAACGTGATAACTCCGGAGTTCCTCAATTTTCTAACAGATTTTAGTCTCCTCTTCACATGTCTTAAGGACTTCATATTGTCCTTTGAATTGTTTATCTTGACGATCACAGTTTGATTATCACAATTCATCACGATAGGGGGTATTGGTTTTTCAACCATAGGTAAGTCCATCAAGAGTACACGAAGCCACTCTGCTTCAACAGTGGCAGTGTCTAATGTTGTGAGTTCTGCTTCCATAGTTGACCTCGTTAAGATGGTCTGCTTGCAAGACTTTCAGGAAACAGCGCCACCACCAAGTGTAAAAACGTAACCACTTGTGGCCTTAATCTCATCAGCATCAGATATCCAGTTTGAGTCACTATAACCCTCCAGTACCCTTGGATACCCGGTGTAGTGAATTCCATAGCTCGCGGTGCCTTTCAAATAGCGCATAACTCTCTCAAGCGCATGCCAATGACCATCTCCCGGTTTTGACACAAACCGACTCAGCTTGCTCATAGCAAAAGAGATGTCAGGTCTCGTGGTACTCGCCAAATACATAAGCGAGCCAATAATCTGAGAATACCTCAGTTGATCTCTAGCAATTTGTCGGTTCTTTTGAAGCAACACACTAGCATCATATGGAGTTGGAGAAGGCGTGCAGTCGCTATACCCAAAACGACTCAAGACCTTTTCCACATAGTGAGACTGAAGCAGTGCGATCCCACCATTCTCATCTCTCAATGGCTTGATGTTTAAGATAACATCAGCTACTCCTAGATTCTTCATCTCAAAACAGCAAGATAAGAAATCCTTAACCTCCTTGATTAAATCAAGTTTGGTTCCAAAGATCAGTATGTCGTCGATATACAAACAAAGAATAACTCCTTCGCCCCCACCATAGCGATAGTACACGCACTTGTCACCATCGTTTACTACAAAGACGGCAGCAGTTAATGTTCTTTCGAACTTCTCATGCCACTCCGAGCTTGTTTAAGGCCATATAAAGACTTTAATAACTTGCACACCTTTCCTTCCTGACCAGGTAATACAAAACCATCTGGCTGATCCATGTAAATTTCCTCCTTCAACTCTCCATTGAGGAAAGCTGTCTTAACGTCCATTTGATGAACGAGAAGACCATGTGAGGTAGCCAGTGATAGTAGCACCCGAATTGTGGTCGGTCTAGCCACGGGTGAGTAAGTATCAAAGAATTCTTCACCCTCTTTCTGGGTATAACCCTTGGCCACAAGCCGTGCCTTGTACTTTTAAATCGTACCATCAGGTCTAAGCTTCTTCTTGAACACCCACTTACATCCTACAGGTTTGCACCCATAAGGACGGTCAGTGATCTCCAGGTACCGTTAGCTAAGATGGAATCCATCTCGCTACGTACAGCTTCCTTCCAGTAGTCAACATCAGGAGATGCATAGGCTTCTGAAATAGTCATGGGTGTGTCACCACGAGGTACACAATGAAATCATCAACAAAGGACTTTGCAGTCATCTGTCTCTTACTCCTCACAGGAGTTCCATTGTCACCCTCAACAGGATTCTCAACGTGTTCCATCGCAATGGTGGGTTCAGGAATTACAATGAATTCCTCACTAGATGGAGTAGGTATCTCCTGATTTGATGAACTTGACATATCCTTCATAGGAAATATGTCCTCAAAGAAAGTTGCATCATTCGACTCCATAATCGTACCAACATGCATGTCCGATACCTCAGATTTTATTATCAAAAATCTATAGCCGATGCTATGAAAAGCATAGCCCAGAAGAACACAATCCACGGTTTCTGGTCCAAGCTTGCGCTTCTTGGGAATTGGTATATTGACTTTCGCCAAACAACCCCAAGTACGTAGGTAAGAGAGTTTCAACCTTTTTCTTTCCCATTCCTCAAATGGAGTCATGGTCTTATGCTCTGTGGGAACTCGGTTTAGGACATGACACGCAGTCATTAGCGCCTCCCCCCACCATTCCTTGGATAGACCCGAAGTGTCTAACATGGTGTTAACCATATCAGTTAGAGTTCGGTTCTTTCTTTCGGCTACCCCATTTGACTGGGGTGAGTAGGGAGGCGTCCTCTCATGGATTATACCATGTTCCGCACAAAACAGATCAAATTCATTGGAAAAATACTCTCCACCATGATCGGACCTAAACCGTTTAATTTTTCGATCAAGTTGGTTCTCTGCCTCAGCTTTATAGTTTTTGAAGAAAGTTAAAGCCTCATCTTTTGATTTCAGAAGATACACATAACAATATCTAGTGGAGTCATCAATCAACGTCATGATGTATCTCTTTCCACATTTTGTCAACACACCATTCATCTCACAAAGATCAGAATGTATGAGCTCTAGTGACGCCAAGTCTCTTGCCTCTGCAGTCTTATGGGACTTGCGAGGTTGCTTAGCTTGCACACATACTTGGCACTTAGAGCCTTTGACAGTAGAGATTTTCGGAATTAAATTCATATTGGCTAGCTGCGTCATGCAACCAAAGTTAATGTGACAAAGTCGTGAATGCCAAATATCAGACTCATTGTTGTGGCAAACATTATTAATAACTTTAGTGCAAATATCTGACAAAGACAGGTGGAACAAGCCTCCGCTCTCATAGCCTTTTCCAACAAATTGTTCATACTTAGAAATTACAACTTTATTGGATTCGAAAACCAACTTAAAACCATCTCGACATAAACGGGAACCGCTAACGAGATTTTTATTGATGGACGGCACATGATGAACGTTCTTCAGACGCACGGTCTTCCCCGAAGTAAACTTCAGATCGACCGTACCAACACCTCGAACGATGGCATGCGACCCGTTCCCCATCAGCACGGGAGAATTCCCAGTTGCCTGGTAAGAAGAAAATATGGAGGTGTCAGCACAAACATGTACATTGGCACCGGTGTCAATTAACCAATCAGGGGATTGAAATACTGAAAGGATGGTAGGTAAAATACCGTACCCTGGTTCCTTCATATCAATATCACCGATGACAACATTAGCGAACTTGCCGCTCTTCTCATGTTTGCGCTCCTCAAAGCGGTTAGGACACTTCGGAGCCCAGTGATTAGGATCACCGCAGACATGGCAAAGTCCCTTCCCCTTCTTATGAGAATTCTTCTTGAAGTTGGTAGAATGTGATGGCTTGTTCTTTGTATCAAACTTGCCTTTGCCCTGAGTTTTGTTCTTATTGTTTTTGAACTTGTTGGGCTGGGAGTTCTTCTTCTGTACCATGTGGGCACTAGAAGCTCCCTCAGCAACTCGAGCATGTGTGTTCTTTGCTCTCGCCTTCTGTTCAACATCAATAGTACCAATGAGATCCGCAACGGAAAACTCCTGTCTCATGTGTTTCAGGGAAGTAGCAAAATTGTTCCACGAAGGTGGAAGTTTGGTAATGATGCCTCCGGCAACAAATTTGTCCGGCAACACACACTTGAAGTACTCAAGTTCTTTTGCGAGCGACTGTATCTCATGAGCCTGCCGTACAACAGAGCGCTCATCAGTCATCTTGTAGTCATAGAATTGCTCCATGACGTACAACTCGTTGCCGGCGTCCGAGGCACCAAACTTGGCCTCGAGCGCAGCCCACATGTCCTTGTCATTGTCAAACGACATATATGAATCCACAATGGAATCATCAAGAACACTCAGAAGAGCGCCTTTAAAGACGGTATCGATCTTCTCGAAAGCTTTCAGCTGTGCTGGATTAAGATTGCCCTCAGGCTTGCCCTTGGTGGCGTCATAGCAACCCATGGTCTGAAACCAGTAGACTGCTCTCGTGCGCCACCTCTTATATTGCGCCCCCTTAAAGGCAGGCGGCTTCAGATGCGCAGCAAAACCACTCGGAGTAAATTGCCTATAATCAGGTTTTTGGATTGTTGGAAAAATGAGCAAATTGCTACGAGATTTAATCCGGATAAATAGGAGATAGATCATGACAGCAATAGCCGATATTAAACTAATCATGCGAACTAGCATAGTAGATGAACAAATCACATCTAGGGCACATACTAGAAACATGAATTCTACCACGATCTCGAACAAGAAGGATAGAATAACATACGGTGCAGCGGGTGCAGCACCGCCTGCGTTGACATTGTCGCCCATGTCGTCGAGGATGAGGTTGCCGAGGTCGGGGAAGAAGTCGTCGTTCGTGAAGTCGTCATTGCCAGCAGTCGCGTGAGTGCGCTCCCCAAAAACCTGATCGCCCCTCTCCCATACGGGATCACGAGGGGTGGGGTTCCGGAGGCTTGCTGTCCTTTCTCCCGGTGCACGCCGAAAGGAGGGATGGAGAAGACTTGCTTGGCGGCGCAATGATCTGGAACGGTGGTGAGAAACTATACGAAGCAACGGTGGCTAGGGTAGACGTCTGCCTGACTATATAGTGCGGGTCGGGTAGGTCGTAGAAGTAAACCCCACGTCCGAGTCGTCACGATTCAAAAGAATCGGAAACGGTTCAGTAATTAACGCGTCCGTTAACAACGTGCATAGCTCTGTCCTCGGCTCGATTCAGTCCCGCAACCCGCGGCGCGGCGCGTCGAGGCGAGGCGAGGCGAGGCGAGGCGTGGCGAGGCGAGCGAGGAGGAGGAGCGCGCGTGTAGGTCTCCTCTTCTCATGCTCATATAAGTGGTAGAAGAGCTCACTTTATAAAGAGGTGCAACTCTCTCTCAACTTCCGGGGTGGGACTAAACTTTAGCCTCACTCACTCCACTCACATGTGTGCATGAATGGGCCAAGAGAATTTCAGAATTTTAGTTGGGCTTTGGGCCAAAGGCCTACTAGCAAAATTCCAACAAAATCTCTACGATCCTTTTGTGGAACACTGCTAATTAATCATTTTCAGTTTTTAAGAGCATCTTCAACAGGAGCCCAAAAAAAGCTTCGCGCACTAAAATTTTGTTTTTTGGGCGCCGCACAGCTCCAGCAGATGTTGTAGCGCTAAAAATTTTTGGGCGCGCGCTGAAAAACGCTATCACGTGCAGCATATTTTGGGCTCCGGATTGCGCGCGCTTCACAATTTACACTGTGTGCTTTTTGTGCATGCATTTTTAAACGTCTACAAAAGCGGTATTGGTCCCAGCACACTAAAAGTGTTAAAGTGGCGTGCTATAACTTTTATTGAACGCCAAATTTTTGTGCGGCCGTTGGAGATGCTCTAAGAACTGGCTTGTTATTTCATAGTACTAGAGACTTTGATGTTTGCGTACGTGCTGTCCCTCTCGTGCACGATATGACGATAGGCTCTCTGCAGTCTGCACTCCTCCCTCAGCGGAAGAAATGTCAATGTGTGGCTGATTCGGATGCAATTGCTTGTCAGCGGACGGCAGGCTGGTCACCAATGGAGTCCAAGCCTATCTGGTATGCGATCACGCGCGTGCTAAGATAATCGGTACTTACAAAATTGCTTTGGATGGCATGCATTTGCGTGATAGTTTTATGCTATTTCATTCCGGCTTAAGTTCCCGGCGGCGAGTGTGACAGCGGCGTCAGCGCAGGCGCTATACCGCGGCAGAGGAGCCCCTGTGGCGGCGGCCCAGATCATGGATCTTGCCGTACCCATATGGGCTTCGGCGGGCCGGCGGATCTGGTGACGTCTACATGTGGGCATGGTGGGCCTGGCGACGCCGGCCTAGGCACCATGGTGGTGCCATGGCCGGTCACCTGGATTCTTCGTCCAGTCCCCAGTAGCGATGGTGGCAGTTCGTGTACAAGTTGCTTGATAGAGGTCCTCTATTCAGATCCGGGTGAAAACCTGGCCAAGGCCGGCGGTTACGGCGCTGTGAGGCGGTGTTTCCTTCTTGGAGGCATCGTCAAGGAGAAGTTCAAGACAGATATCTGCTACCTCCGGGGAAATCCCTAAATCAGTAGATCGGATGACGGCGGCGCTCTTGTGTTGTTTCCCCCTTGGGGGTGTCGTTCTTGGAGGTGTGCACGGGCTCGAGGGACCAGTGGACTGCATCTTTGGTGAAGCGGTGCTTCATCCTACACATTGATGGCGACGAATCTCGACGGCGTGGCGCAGTGCAGATTCGGTGTCTGATGTGCGAGGATGGACTCGCGCAGGAGGACAACGCTGTGTGGCATCGTGGTGGCGTCGATGGCAGAGAGACCTGGCACAGTAAATGCAACAGTATAGCTCTAAAGATGGTTTGGTGGCAAGTGGCTGCGGCAGCCTCATACCCGGCAGGCGTCCTGGTTGAGGAGTGCGCCAGACTGGTAGGTGCCCCAGACCCGGCAGGCGTCCGGGTTGGGACCTCAGGTCTTAGATGTTTAGGTTTGGCTGCGGTAATGCAATAGTACAGCTCTGAAGATGGTTTGGTGGCAAGTGGTTGCGGCGGCCTCATACCCGGCAAGGGTCCTGGTTGAGGAGTGCGCCGGACTGGTAGGTGCCCCATACCCGACAGGTGTCCGGGTTGGGATCTCAGGTCTTAAATATGTAGGTTTGGCTGCGGGGTTTGTTTGGTATTAGGCCTAGACTATCAGCATCTCTCATCAACTGGATAGGAGTAGCGACAGGTGTTGCCTAGACGATGGCTTCAGTCTTACTATTGTATGAATTTATAAAGTCTTGTATGAATAATTAATAAAGTAACTGCATCCATCATGTAGATGCAAAGGCCGGGGGTCCTCCTCCATTTCCAAAAAAAAATCCTGCTTAAGTTAACGCCGGGGCGAATAAGTTTTTCCCGTTTGCCGACCAACCCATCTTAGAGGCTTCGATTTTCGGCATCTTTGATAAGTTTGATGATAGACCTCTTCGGTTGAGATGGCCTTGGTAACATCAAAGATTTGGGTAGGTTCTGCAACTCTTGATGCTCACCAATTGGTCAATTTGAAACGAGGGAAATGTGAGGATTTTCCAGAAGAAACCTACTCCTCCACAAATCACTTTCAACGTATTGAAGAGTGCCCCTCCAAAAAAAGAACGTATTGAAAAATGAGACAAAATTTTGGGTCCTTGCCGGGGTGAAACGTTTGAGTAACTTGATGTCGGGAGAGTAACGACTTTACAACGTTTGAGCCCTAGCCACTCTTGTAACAATTCTTTCTTAGTCCATGCAAGTTATTTGCCACCTCTATAAAAAAATGTAGATCTACGTGATTGCTACGGCCTTTCTTTTTGCGAGAAGAATCAGATCTATTATAAAAGATTCACCGAAAGTATAGAACACCTCAAACATAATAAAAATTACATTGAGGTCCATGGGCCACCGAACGACCATTGCCGCCGCCAGAATGAGCCATCTACGCGCTATCGCCGCTCCCATACCGGAGTCGGCCTGACCTTGTCGACGACAGCTGGGAAATCTTCGTACACGTGCCCCTAAAGACCAGCGCCCTGAAGTCGCAGTCGTCGCCGTTAAATCTTTGAATCAGTCCGGAAAACCTAACACCAAATACCGGCACTGCGTACGCACGGTGAGAAATCCTAACCTTGTCACAGCAAGGAGCTGGCGGAAATCTACGCCGAAGCTTCATCTAATGTGTCCCAACGAACGAACTTGATGAGAACCGGAGTCCGAAAGACTGATTCGAAGAAGAAGCGCCGTTGTCCATCCAAACGTTGCCCCTACGAGGACTAATCTACTAGCTCGATCAAGGCATCAAAAATCCCCTTACGGCCTTACGGGGCAGAAAGCTATCCACCCCCCCCCCCCTCCTCCCCATTTGAATTTCGTTGGTGGGCCCTATCTCCTAACCAATCATATGCCATCAATCCATCCCGTGGGTGACCCTCATAAAAGAATTACTCATATGTGTAGTCTTACTTTTGTAGGGACAGATCAATAAACCGTTCTAGACGCAATAACAAATAGTACTTCCTCTATAAACTAATATAAAAAGCGTTTAGAACATTATTTTAATATTTTAAACGCTTTTATATTAGTTTACGGAGGGAGTATGTTTCAAACTCTATCTCTTTTTAATTTTAATGAATATAAGCAGTGCAGTTGCTGGTTTCTAATAAAAAACATCGCATTAGCTGAAAGTATGATTATCATCATTTCAGCGAAACCCACAAGTTACAGCAAGAAACCTGTAATACGATCCACTGATCCAGGTCCAAAGCCTATATCCTCGTGGTGCAGTGCTGATCTTTTTCAGTTTCTGGAACTGGCTTGTTTATTTCACCTTGTTTGATTAACTGAATTTCGGTACGAGGAGAATGTGTCGTCAGTTTGGGTACGTGCTGTCCCTCTCCCGCACGATAGCACTCTGCAGTCCGCACTCCTCCCTCAATGCGTGACCGATTTGGATCCAATCGCTTGTCGGCGAACGGCAAAGGTCGTCACCGGCCGATCGAGTCCAAGCCTTATCTGCTCTGCAATCACGCGCGTGCCTATAGGGCGTGTTTGGTTGTAGTCTTGAAGAGTGCTCGCCTTGCATACACATCTCAATCCAGCCTGCCTTTAAAAAAACAGCCTCATATGCGACATTTACGAATAGTTTAGTTGACTGCATATGAACTTCCTGCATTAGAGGATTAACTTTGGCATGTTGTTTGGTTACCTGCATTGTCTCGGCACATGCAACTACACGATGTTTGGTTGCCCGCATGAGGTATGATTAAGAGCTAGCACTTGCACTTAGCACATAGGGTTAAGAGCTAGCAGAGGAAGGGGGAGAAGAAATGCAGTGTGCGTCGGACCATGGCGACTGCGGTGGATAGTGGTCGCGGCGGACGAGCGACCCCGTCGGCGAACTAGTTGCGGTGCTCACGCAAAGACAGTGGACGGAGAAGGAGAATGCAGTGCTCGCGACATGGTATCGTCAGTGCAGTGGACGAGAGAGGAGGCCGAGATGATCGACGCCGGGAACGACTCCAGTGTAGTAGGGCGAGAGAGAGGAGGCCAAGATGATCAACCCCGTCGGCGGTGCGGCGAACTGCAGTGTGCACGAAGGCAGAGGACACAAGAAAGCAGTGTGCGCGCCATTGCAGCGTCAGTGCAGCAGGAGGACGACAGAGAGTAAGCCGAGTTGAGCGACGCCGGAAACGACTCTAGTGTAGTAGGACGTGGGCAAGAAGATCAAGGGGAAGAGCTTCAGCGTCGAGAGGAGCGAATAGGAGAGCTCTGAGTAGAGGACAGAGAAGCTCGATATGGCAGCGTCAGTGTAATAGACTGCTGTTCATAAAGAGATGAAACTACGAACGTACATACTTTGCTTCGGATGGCATGCATCTGTTCCCGTAATCTCGTCGAGACATGCATGGCTCCTTCATCGCTGCTAAACAGCCTGCCTAGCATAACACTACTAGTACCACTCCATGAATTGGACCCACATTCTCGAAGTTGCAACGATGAGAGAAAGGGAACAGTTTATGAGCCATAATCACACGAGCAATGGCAATATCCGTCCATAACCTAACCCCGCTCTTCTTATTACGTACTGTATAAACCAAGAAAGAAAAACGCGTGTTCATGATTGCTTTGATGGATGGGTACGTACAGGCCGTTACAATCATCCACGCACCACCTGACCTGTGTCAACCAAAGCGTCAAACATGCATGCATGCACGCACGCACGTCGGCTCGTTGGCAAACACAAACGTGCACTAATTCATTTTCATGCTCATCGGCTCCTTGTTTCCGCGCAACAACAACAACGCTTTGCTTGCTCCGTTGCTCCTTGGGAAGACGTGCGGCCACACAACACACATAGACGACAGGAGCGAAGAAGGCGACCGATCCTGTGCCGGCGAAGAAGCCATCTCCCGTGATCCGATCCGAGTCGGGGAAAGGATGCGGTGGCAAGGCAAGGCAAGCAACTGAAAATGGTTAAGCGAGCGGAACGCGTCTGATGATCCATGGAACGAGACGAGCACGCCCGGACCGAAAGTTGGCAGACAACCTCCTCAGCTCCAGCTGGATAGGCGTGCAGAGAGAGAGAGAGATAGATGGATCGATCGGTCGGCATGCCATCGCTCAACACGTACGTACTTCGTGTTCGGCTGGCTGTGCGCCGCGGCGCGGATAGATTCCGTTGCTTCACGAACCAACCTATGGTTGAATGGTTAGAGGGACTGTGGTATTCCTAACCCATCAGAGTTCAAATCCTGATACTCGCATTTATTTCTGAATTTATTTCAGGATTTCCGGCGATGTACATTCAATGGGAGGAGACGTTTCCGTCGACGACGAGGCGCCTACAGTGACTTCGTAAATCTTAAGATAATATGTCGGCTTAGTCTTTCGGAGGTACTCATAAGGATAGGGTGTGCGTGTATGCATTTACAAAAATGAGTGTATGCACGTGTATATGAGCGCTTGCGTATGTATATGTGCGTGTATATAAGCGCTTGTGTATGCGCGAGTATTCCGTTGCTTCCAAGTCCAAGCCTATCTGCTCTGCAATCACGCGCGTGCCTAGGGACTGGGTACGTACTATGCCATTTGTTCCCGTAACATAACGCTACCATTCCATGAATTGGATTCAGGTTCTCGAAGTTGTAACGATGAGAAAAGGAGAACAATTTCTGAGACATAATCGCAGGAGCAACGGCAACATGGGTCCATAATCACACGCACGATTGCTGGGTTTCCCTCTGTTATCATCAACCTATAAAAAACGCGTGTTCATGATTGCCTGATTGGTACAGCCGTTACCATCGTCCACCACGCACCACGGGAACGGATCCTCTAGCATCACGAAAGGATGTCACGAAGCTATAGTACAAATCCAATGCAAAACAGAGAAAAGACGTCACAACTACTGCAGCAATATATACTGTAGAAAGTTATTGTTCATATAAAGTAAATCTGAAATTGATTTTATTGCATCATAATTTTGTTTGCATGTATTTTTTGTAATTTACAAATTAATTCAAATCATTTTAGCCTAAATCATATGGATTTGAAGAAGGGATGTCAGGATACCGTAGCTTCTTTGACATCCCCTCGTGATGTTAGAGGATCTCGTTCCATGCACCACCTGCCACAGCGTTGACTAGTAATTTATTTTCCGAAACGGCACACGGCCCGCACGCATGCTTAATCGATCAAGCTCATGCTGATCAGTTCATTCTTTCCAAGCAATATAAGGCTGCTCATATTGGGGAGTAACTTAGACTAGTGTCATGCATATGATATTAGTCTAAGTTACTACCTTTATAGTATAAAGTAACATTATAGAGTGTCATAGACGGCTTCATTTATTAGTTTGTAGACTCATCTTGTATTGAGAAATGCTATGTTACAGTAACATATTATGTTACTATTTCTCATTAACTACTTGCCATATAAGCAAAAAAAATTGAAATGCGTTATGTTACTCGCTAAATTACTCTTACTATAACTAGCCTAACAATGCTTATAAGATGACGCTTTGCTTGCTCCGTTGCCCCTTGGGAGGACGTGCGGCCACGCGCACACACGCACGACGCAGGAAGGCGACCGGTCCTGTGCCGGCGAAGCGATCTGCCGTGATCCGACTTGAGCCGGGGAAAGGATGCGGTGGCAAGGCAAGGCAAGCAACGGAAAACGGTTAAGCGAGCGTGTCTGATCCATGAAACCGAAAGTTGGGACACAACCCCCCTCCAGCTCCAGCTGGATAGACGTGCAAAGAGATGAGATAGATCGGTCGGTCGGCATGCCACCACTCAACACATATGTACGGGCATGTACAATGATGCTATCTTAAAAGTGTCACGTAGAACAAATGATGAAGTGAAGGAGAAAAAACACATAAGAAAAGATAAAAGATGATCTCTTAACATAATATGTTTCGCTATATTTTTAGGAATAACTAATTATTAAAGATAAAGCTAAGATATGACCCATTGTAGACATTTATTTTTGTCATTTCTAAATTACATGCAAGACTTAAGATAAGACTATCTTATCAAATATTGTACATTAGAAGAACGCCCGTGCGTTGCAACGGGGCCACATTAATTTTAAGAGTTCAATATTAATATTCTCATACATATCAAGTGACATTGACGACCTTTTTTACCATCAAATCCTCACACACACACTCTCTCCCTCTTCCTCACTCTCTCTCCCCTCTCCCCCTCTCTCTCTCTAACACACAAATATCCATCTTATTAGGTACGGGACCATAATTCATCTATTTTACACACACGCCAGTGCATAATAATATTAATTATGTGTATTATATTTGCCACCACAACTGAGGGAATTAATTTCATGTAAATCGACCAGTCACAGCTCCAAGAATACTCGGAGGAGGTGGACCGGGTCGGCGTCGGCGCCATCCGGCACGGGCCACGGGCCCGCTTCCAAGTGCGTCTGCGCGCCGGCTACCCACGCCGGGTCCTTCAAGTGCCGCTTCCACCGCACCAACTCACAGGGCCACGGCCACGGCCACGGCCAGGGAAGCCGCCCTTCTTCGCCCCCTTCACCGGCCGCGGCACCCGGCCTCGCCGTCCTCGTCCTCCGGCACCGTCGTGACCCAGTGATGCAGCCCAAGCATCGGCCTCGAGAATCAAGAAAGCTCGACAACGGAGAGGGGAGGGAATATCATATACATGTCATAAGAAAGGGAGTTTATTTACTGCTCCCTCATTGTATTGTTTCCTTTATTTGGAAATTGATTATCATCCATGAGTTAGGATAAGGTTAATGTGATTGAGCGATTTTTCTGAAAATCAAATATTTGTTTTCTAATTAACGTGTTTGATTGATTTAAGGTAAGGTTAATTAATTTAGATTTGATTTTTAGAGATTGTTCGTGATTGATTCTACATTACTAAATAACTTGCGCCAGTATAGAAAGTTCTGATCTGTTCAGATTTCTTTCGTTGTGTGAGAGGATGACGCGGAAATAAATCGATGAAGTGGCAGGAGGGGAAGAAAAAAATCTACAAAAAAATTAGTGAAGGTGGGAGGAGGTACCAAAAAAACATGAAAGGTGGGACAAAAAAATCTGAAAGCGAGACTACCAACTGCTGCATTAGAAGTAGAGATGCCCTACAACGTGCTTGGCTGGCTGTAGGACGCGGCGCGGATAGATTCGGTTTGCTTAGCAGCGATGTGAGAGCTTCAGATGGCGCGCCGTGTCAACACACACGGTAGCAATTAAGCGGCTGGAGTCGACACACACGGTAATAGTTAAGAGCATTTTCAACAGCCGCGCAACGTGCCGCGCGCTAAAAGTCAGAATACAGCGCCGGGTTAGTCAGCTTTTGCGCGCGGCGATGCGCTGAATCTAGCGGCCGCCGCAAATTAAAGCATGCCCACGCCGCTCCAGCAGGCGCGCTATATTTCATCAATTTTTTCCTACTACGATTCGATATATAAATTGGTTTCGTAGATAGTTCTCCTACTACTACTACTCGTCCGACTCGGACTCTGTCTCGGTGATGTCCTCCTCCTACGTCGGAGCGTAGGCGTCAAGGAACCGCTCGTCGCCGGAGTTCCAGGAGGACGCATCTCCTAGCGCTTCGTTGTATTTAGCGACCGCCTTCCGCGTTCGCTTGTCCTCGCGATAGTCGGCTCGCTCCTCCCTCCTCTTCGCCCTCCTCTGGGCAAAGAACTATTCCTAGTTGGTGTCTTCCGGGAAGCGATGGCTCCACAGCGCCATGGCTTGCTCGTCCATCTCGGCCAGCCTGAGACGATGCTCCCGCCTCCGGTACTTGCGACGATCCTCGTCGGTGAAAAACCGCGGGAAAGGCGCCAACTCCTGTGCCCGCTCCCGCGTCGCCACGTCGGCGAAGTTCATGTCCTGACGGGACTGCAGGAGGCGCCACGCCGCAGCGTCGTACGCGCGGGCGCCCTCCTACGCGGTGTCGAAGGTTCCGAGACGGAGCCGCATGCCGCCGCCCGGCCGAATCTCGGCGGAGTAGGTGCCGGACGGACACACGCGGACGCCGCGTTAGCCCGTACCTCCCCGACGGCGAGGCGGCATGGTGGCGCGGTGGTGACGTGTCGACGGCAGAGGGTGATGGAGAGATGAAGAGAGCGGCAAAGGGCGGCAGAGGACGATGGAGAGAGCGGCAGAGGGCTCTGCAATTTATAGTCCACGTTGTCCTGCATCGCGGCACTGCGAGAGCACGGCCATCGGGTCCAGGAACACGCCGCTGCACTATGAGAGCACGACCATCATCTCGTTGGCGCTGCACCGGTCCTTCGTCCTCTGCTCCGCCGGCTTGCGCTCATGCTACTCTGCTCGAGCTCGGCGGCGAGGTCGGGCCGGCTGTGGCCTGTGGCGGGCGCGGCCTGGGCACGGCTTCGGGTGAACACAACTGGTAACTTTTTCACCCTCAGGCCAAAAGTTTCGCTGGCAGTCCCTTGAAAGACGAAAAAAATGTCTTTTAAAGGGCTCAACGGCTGAAGATGCTCTTACGGAGCAGATCTGGCCTGAAAACAACCAGAGTCAACTATCATGTGACCATCATGGGCATGGGACCACACGTCTGTGCTGTGCACCGGAAAATGTAAATGTAGTCGTGCCTTGTCCAAGAAAAGAGGGGTCATTTTCTCCGCAAAGACCAGACCACGACCGTCCCATTTGGTCCGGCCGGGCCGCTTTTCTTCTCCCGCCGTGCCGTGCTGTGCTGTCACTGCTCACACTTGCCAAGCCACTCTTGCTCAATCTTTCCACTGGATCTCAGTAATTTCAAGGGACTTACCATATACAGTAGTAAACACAGTATTAAAGTTAATTACTCCTTCTGTTTCAGAATATAAGAACATTTTTGACACTATGATAGTGCTAAAAATGTTCTTATATTTTGGGACGAAGGAAGTATTTACTAGCACACCTTTTTGCGCTAATGATTTCTGATCAAGACCTCATCGTCGACGTACGTGTAAGAAGTGTAAGGTACACACAGCAAAAAAACACATGGATGGGTGCTGGATCGATAGATGGACATATAAAAAGAAAAGGCAACTGAAGTTTTGCTTCTTTTCGAAATGGAAAAGCAACTGAAGCTTGGGTATCACACAACGAAAGAAAACCAAAAAAAAAACGGAAACGGCCACGGTTCGGATGATGCACGCATGGAGTATGGGATTCTGCAAGCATTTCGTCGACAAGTGGATATGATGTGCAATTGTGCACACATGTTTAGCTGGTTTCACAGAGAGTGCCGACGGCTTTCAACCCCATCCGCCAGCTGAATTTTTCAAGAGAAATTATACAGTAAAGGCCTGTTTGGAATTTCACCAGGTTCACGAAATTGCAAGAGCCGTGGAGTCAGAAAATAGCCGCTCCGCAGTTTTCAACTGCAACTCTGGAAGTGGAGTTGTGGAGTGGAGATTCTCCGAACAGGGCTTAAGGATGCTAAAATGGAATTAGAATTAGGTATATTCGAGAGAAAAAAAATGGAATTAATCACACGAGATAATGCAGCCAGAAAGTGGGCAATGCTGTGAAGGAAAAGAAATCAGTTTGCGAATTACTCGATGTGGCACTTTGGCCTTTTCCCTTTTTGCTGCTGCGGTGTGGTGGTGCGTTGCTTCGTTGCTTGCTTCCCCGAGACAGAAACTAATCAGGGCAGCAGCCAGCAGCAACACGCACGCGCAATTGCTCGTGTGTTTACTCCACTCCTACTGCTGCTGCGATTGCATCATCAGATCAGATTCAGACCACATCCGCCGCACACGCACACGCGCCTAGAGATGGAGTGAGAAGCATCAGGTTGCTTCCGCCGCCGGCCATTGCCGCCTGCCCATCCATCTCCACCGCCACCTCCACCTCCGTCCCCCGTCCGTTCGTCATGCGTACAAGCCATCCCCACACCTGACAACAACCACACTCCACAAAACCACCCCCGACCCCCCTCCCTCCCTGCATTCATTCCCATTCATCTTCGATCTCCCCCGAGACCTCGCTTTCTTGACCGCTCGCTCCGACGCGCCGCGCCGCCCCGCCGATAAAGCTCGCAGCTTCTCCCTCTCTCTCTCTCTCGTCCCCGCTCGAATCCGCTTCTCCGGCTCCCGGATTTTCTTGCAAGGATTCTGTGGGCTCCTGCCAATGCTCGCCGGTCTGATCCGTCCTGCTTGCTGAGGCGCTCCTCGATTCGGTCCTGGGACGCGTCGTGCTCCTGATCTGCTGCTGATTCCTCGAAATCCGGTGAAAGTCCGTCCGTCCATCCTGGGTCTGATTTGCGGGTGCCACCGGCCGTCTTCGCCTCCGGCAATGGGGAACTCCAGCAGCAGCAGCGCCGGCGGCAGCAGGCCCCACCGGCCGACGACCTCGTCGGAGTCGGGGCTGCCGCACGCCGCCGCGGCGGAGGAGCTCAGCTCGTACGAGGCGGCGTGCCGGCACGACCCGGAGGTGCGCACCTTCGACTCCACGCTGCAGCGCCGCACCAGCCGCGCCATCTCCACGCTGGCGGTGGGGGTCGAGGTGCGCTCCATGTCGCTCGACTCCCTCCGCGAGGTCACCGGCTGCCTCCTGGACATGAACCAGGAGGTGGTCAAGGTCATCCTCGACTGCAAGAAGGACATCTGGAAGAGCCCCGAGCTGTTCGACCTCGTGGAGGACTACTTCGAGAGCAGCCTCCACACCCTCGACTTCTGCACCGCGCTCGACAAGTGCCTCAAGCGCGCCCGCGACTCGCAGCTCCTCCTCCACGTCGCGCTCCAGCGCTTCGACGACGAGGACGACAACGACGCCGCCGCCGCCGCGCCCGCCGCCCGGTACGCGCGCACGCTGCACGAGCTGCGCCAGTTCAAGGCGGCCGGGGACCCCTTCACCGACGAGTTCTTCGAGGCCTTCCAGGCCGTGTACCGGCAGCAGCTGGCCATGCTGGAGAAGCTGCAGCAGCGCAAGCACCGGCTGGACAAGAAGATCAAGACCATCAAGGCGTGGCGCCGGGTGTCGAGCGTCATATTCGCGAGCACCTTCGCGGCGGTGCTCATCTGCTCGGTGGTCGCCGCGGCCATCGCCGCGCCGCCCGTCGCAGCGGCATTGGCCGCGGCGGCTGCGATTCCGATAGGGTCCATGGGGAAGTGGATCGACTCGCTGCTCAAAGGGTACCAGGACGCCGTCCGTGGGCAGAAGGAGGTGGTGAGCGCAATGCAGGTCGGCACGTTCATCGCCATCAAGGATCTGGACAACATCAGGGTGCTCATCAACCGGGTGGAGATGGAGATCGGCTCAATGATCGACTGCGTGGATTTCGCGGAGCGGGACGAGGAGGCGGTCAAGTTCGGGGTGGAGGAGATCAAGAAGAAGCTGGAGGCCTTCATGAAGAGCGTCGAGGACCTCGGGGAGCAGGCTGACCGGTGTAGCCGAGACATCCGCCGAGCAAGGACCGTCGTGCTGCAAAGGATCATCCGGCATCCCAACTGAGAGCCAAGGATCGATGATGAAGAGTGTGTAAGGTATGGATATGATAAGTTATAGCCATGTGCTCTTTGATCATGTTGTGGTTGCAATGTACATAAGAGATGCTCCTTGTAGACACTATGAACGACTCAGTTTGATATAAATTATTGTTTGGCTCATCGATTTGTTCTGTCTCATGGCCTCTTTTTGCACAATACCGTACAAGATTTTGCGGTGAATGAAATTTCTCCGTATGTCAAGTTGCGGTGAATTCTAGATGTGTGATATAATACATAACTCTTGTGCTCCGTATTTGTAAGTAGTAATTCCAGTGGGTGAACCGTGTCTATATGATCCAGACCAAGTCAGGTCATACTGATTTATAAATTACCACTCTGTTATTGAGCTTAACCGCCCACATTTCAGAGGTCCAAGTTTTCTGCAGTCTTTTCTAAAAGAAAGGGAAAAGGTCATTGTCTAAGCTTCCATGGTTGCTAGTCTTCTAGACGTGTAGGTGTTGTCTCTTGTTGCTTCCCCAAGTCACATATACTGATATACTTCTAAGCAAAGCAAATTTTAAATTAGGAAGACAGAATGTTTGAGATATCTGATATCTCAGCGGTGTTCCCGTGTCCGGCAGAACTGTCGGTACAATTCTAGAAATTCCTTTAGAAATACTTCTTACCAGATAATCATTGTTGTGTGATCACCTCCACATGTACTTTTTGGATATTTGATACACTATTGCAGTTTCTGCGCTTATATAACATTTTGGAGCAACTGTACCCTCCTAAGTATGTCAAATATCTTTCTTTGATCTGTATCATGTTTTCTTTAGCAGAATGATCTGATCAGTAAATTTTAGTTAAATTTTTGTGATGTTCGCACAAGGAATATCTGCTATCTCCTCTCAAATCTGGACTTCACTATCTGGATTCTATGTTCTTGCATTTGAATGTGAACTGGTATTTCTCAATGTATCACATTTTGTTTCCGAATATCAAAAAACTACTACCTCTTTTCCTAAATACAAGACGTTTTAGCAGTTCAAATTGATCAAAAATGAGGTAGTAGATGTTAGCAAGCAATTTAGCCCATCAAGATATGGTGACAGTACTAAACTATTGATCTGTATCTTCGAAGCACTGCACGAGCACCTAGTTTAATGTTTGCTTGCTAAGTGTTATGTTACTTCTTTTGATAAGCAATTTTTTATTGCTGATTGATTAAGAAAGCTCTGAGTTCTCACCATGTTTCCCACCTTTATTTGCAGGAATTTGGTGATAGTGATGCACATGAAAAGGTCTATATATTCTGTAGCGTAGACCAGCAAGCAAAGGAACTGATCAGTATCATATAAAGCAATAAATAGTGCACTGCTTGCGGACTTCTGTGAAGAATCGCCATTGCTAACCTGGTTATTTCCTGGCGAAAATCTCGGATGGTGGCTGGCTGGATGGCTTTTAGTTTATTTATTCTCCTAAAAATAATTTTATTTATTAGAAGAACTTCGGTGTGCTGACCTCTGGACTAGATGCTTGTGTCTTTGGCTTAATGATCTCAAGGAGAAAAAATGGGGTGGTCTGTGTTGGTTTTAGCTCTGAAATATATGATTGCGACCGGAGAAAAGGTTGAAACATTTGTGATTGCTTGATGTATACTCTCTCTATGTCCAAATGCAAGAACATTTGAACTGCCAAAATGTCTTATATTTAGAAACGGAGGGAGTATATATGTAATGTGGCTAGTAAAAAGAATGGTAAAGAATATCGTCTTCTACAAATAACCCAATACTGAAACATAAAAGGGAAAGCAGCAAAAGGCAGACATGACCCAAAGCGCCTAAATTATATCTAGCTGCGCTATGACCAGCTAAATAGGCTTTAGCTCATCAAAAGCATCAGCAGGCGCCTAGGGCGAATGTAAGCAACGTTTGAGACATTGCTTATGACCAAATCAGAGTAAGCCACTGCCTAACCACCCACAGGAAGGGGTGGAGAGCAGGTACATCAGCCAAGCCATTACAAGTTGGTTTATGTAAGAGTAGACATAACAGAAGGCCTGCAAGGAGCCAAGGACCAAAAGAAGCTTCTTTTGCAAACTGTGGTTAGTAAACTTCAAGACTTATAAGAAGCAAGGTTAAAATTCGCACATACGATCAGATGGCCGAGTTGGTCTAAGGCGCCAGATTAAGGCTCTGGTCCGAAAGGGCGTGGGTTCAAATCCCACTCTGGTCACAAAATGTTTTTGCTTCCTCCAAAAACAAAAAGGAAACCGGACCTAGTCACTTCTTCCCTAATAAACTGCATTGAAGAGTCGGCTACTGACAAATTTTTTCTAAAAAATGTCATAGTTTTTTTAAAATATTCATAAAAAGTAAAATTTTCAAGAATTATTTAAAAAATATTGGTAAATTTTAAAGATGCTCTGAACTTCTAAAAATGTTTTTGCTTCCTCCAAAAACAAAAAGGAAACCGGACCTAGTCACTTCTTCCCTAATAAACTGCATTGAAGAGTCGGCTACTGACAAATTTTTTCTAAAAAATGTCATAGTTTTTTTAAAATATTCATAAAAAGTAAAATTTTCAAGAATTATTTAAAAAATATTGGTAAATTTTAAAGACGCTCTGAACTTCTAAAAATGTTCTTGCTTCCTCCAAAAACAAAAAGGAAACCGGACCTAGTCACTTCTTCCCTAATAAACTGCATTGAAGAGTCGGCTACTGACAATTTTTTCTAAAAAATGTCCTAGTTTTTAAAAATATTCATAAAAAGTAAAATTCTCAAGACTTATTTAAAAAATATTGGTAAATTTTAAAGATGCTCTGAACTTCTAAAAATGTTCTTGCTTCCTCCAAAAACAAAAAGGAAACCGGACCTAGTCACTTCTTCCCTAATAAACTGCATTGAAGAGTCGGCTACTGACATTTTTTTCTAAAAAATGTCCTAGTTTTTAAAAATATTCATAAAAAGTAAAATTCTCAAGACTTATTTAAAAAATATTGGTAAATTTTAAAGATGCTCTGAACTTCTAAAAATGTTCTTGCTTCCTCCAAAAACAAAAAGGAAACCGGACCTAGTCACTTCTTCCCTAATAAACTGCATTGAAGAGTCGGCTACTGACATTTTTTTTCTAAAAAATGTACTAGTTTTTTAAAATATTCATAAAAAGTAAAATTTTCAAGAATTATCTAAAAAATGTTGGTAAATTTTAAAGATGCTCTGAACTTCTAAAAATGTTCATGAATTTTTAGAACATTCTAAAGTTTTACTAAAATCATAAATTTTCAAAAATGTTTCTCAATTTTTTAAATAAATCACGAATTCTAGAAAAATTTCGAAAATAAAAGGAAGACCAGACCTACTTTTTCCCTAAACTGCATAAAAGGGTCGTCTACTGCCAAAATTTTACTAAACGTCCTGGATTTATAAATTTTTCAAGAATTATTTTAAAATTTTGGTAAATTTCAAAGATGCTCTGACGTTTAAAAAATGTTCAAGATTTTTTGAATATTCTAAATTTTAAAGACTTCTGATTGTCTTTTACAAAAACCACAAATTTTAGAAATATTCCTGGATTTATTGAACATTCATGAATTAATAAAAATATGTGAATTTCAAAAATAGAAAGAAAACATTAAACCAAAAATGTAAACACGAGAATAAGACCGACAATAGGAAAATAGAAAATAAATGGTCGAGGGAAGGTTCTAGAACCTTCCTTTTTTGAGTCTTGGATCTAGAACATTCCAAAAGACACTGAACACCTCGAGTGGATCGGACCATTACCGTGTGGAGGGTTGGAGAGTGCACGTTTGGTAGCTACCCCCAACTTACGTGCGGACAAGGAGTATGTATTAGTCAAAAAAATAAAATCAAAGCCGGACCTATCGTAAACTGCCTAAAAGAATTGGGTACTGCAGAAGTTTTAAAAACTGTTTTGAAATGTCACTCGCAAGGCACTCGTTGGTCCACGTCATTAGCTACTCGGGAACCGAATCCGGTCATCCGGACGGCATGCCACCGCTCGTTCTTTATGCGCACCTGGCATGCCATCGCTCGGTCGCCTCGTCCTGCAACCGTTCGCTCGCTCGCTACGAGAAGCCGGACATGCTGCTGTACGTGGCCAAAGCTCGCGACCGCGCACTTCCTTCCCAGCCATGTTCCGCTTCTCGGGCTTGGACCCGAGGCCGACGTGACACGGCTCGAACCCCGTGCAGGCCTTGACAAAGCTTTGGCAGCAGGCTCCCCGACGCACAAACACGAGAGAGCCCACGCGACACGCGACTTTCGAAGCCACGCACGCATGTGGACGTGGGCACACGGGGCCTTGCGACGGTGGCACGCACGTGCGTGGCCACCGGTATGGGCAGCAGCAGCGCTGCATGCACCGTGCGGCTAAAACATGACCTGTCCTTCTGCATTTGTCTTTGCCCGTCTCATTTCGCTTGCCAGGCCCGGAGGGCCCGTCGTCCGTCGAGTCGACGGGAGAAGTCGAGGGGCCAGCTGCTTATCCCTGGTTTGCGCACCAAGGATGAGGATAGATCCGTTGAACCTGCTGCGTGTACGATGCCAAAATCTGCATACATGCAATGCATGTACCAAAACCCTTTCCGTCACTCGCTGATGTACCGTGGAAGATGTACGAAGTGATGGCGGCCAGAAATCAGCGACCAGAATTATGGTACGTTAGCTGCGCGCACCTTTATTCCGGTAGCCGGCAAAGTATCAAGATATAAGGCCAACTTCACCGCGCGATCCCAAACGGACGTCCGTTTTGTCCTGTTTTTGTCCCTTTGAATAGGAATTTTGGGTCGTGTCCGGGCCTGTCCTGGGATGCGGTGGCCGTGCGCCCAGCGCGCGGCCGCATCCTTTTACCCCATCCTGTCCGTCACGGCCAAGAATTGCCCAAATTTACATTAAAACTAGTTTCGAACCCAAATATTTGTATGAAAATTAAAATAGTTTTACAACCCAATTAAAATTGTGTTGACTGAATATAAAATGAACAAATACATCTATTGGTTGCCAACGTGATCCCACACGTGCTCAACCAAGTCATTTTGAAGATTCACATGAGTGTGCCAATCACGCATCTCACGGTGAAATTGGGCAAACTGTTCAAATGTGGTCGGGTCTTGATGCAGGGGCTCAATATTTTTACCTTGATAATCAAATCCTTGGTCGAAGATACTCTCATCACGCTCGTCCTCGACGATCATGTTGTGCATGATCACACAAGCAGTCATCACCTCTCAAAGCTTCCTTTCATCCCATGACAGTGCAGGGTTTCGAACGATACCCCACCGGGATTGAAGCACACCAAAAGCACGTTCCACATCCTTTCTAACACTCTCTTGCATTTGGGCAAATCTCTTTCTCTTCTCACCTTGGGGTTTCGAGATTGTCTTCATAAAAGTTGACCACTGAGGATATATATCATCTGCTAGATAGTATCCCTTATTGTAATGGTGGCCGTTGATCTCAAAGTTGACAGGTGGGGAGTGGTCTTCTGCAAGCCTCGCAAAGACCGGAGAACGTTGCAGCACGTTGATATCCTTGTGAGAACCTGCCATGCCGAAGAAAGAATGTCATATCCAAAGATCTTGTGATGCCACCGCTTCTAATATGACAGTGCACCCGTTAACATGCCCCTTGTACTGGCCCTGCCAAGCAAATGGACAGTTCTTCCACTCCCAGTGCATACAATCTATGCTGCCAAGCATACCTGAAAGCCTCTAGCTGCGTTGGTCGCCAACAATCTCTCTATATCAGCGGCAGTTGGCTGCCTCAAGTACTCTGGGCCAAAGACCTCGATCACAACCTGACAAAACTTGTACATTGACATCAGACATGTTGTTGTTGGGTAACGTGGCAGAAATTCAAAATTTTCTACGCATCACCAAGATCAATCTATGGAGTAATCTAGCAGCGAGGAAAGGAGAGTGCATCTACATACCCTTGTAGATCGCTAAGCGGAAGCGTTCAAGTGAACGGGGTTGATGGAATCGTACTCGTCGTGATCCAAATCACCGATGATCCTAGTGCCGAACGGACGGCACCTCCGCGTTCAACACACGTGCAGCCCGGTGACGTCTCCTACGCCTTGATCCAGCAAGGGGAGAAGGAGAGGTTGGGGAAGACTCCATCCAGCAGCAGCACGACGGCGTGGTGGTGGTGGTGGAGCGCGGGACTCCAGCAGGGCTTCGCCAAGCACTACGAAAGACGAGGAGGGAGAGGGGTAGGGCTGCGCCAACAGGGAGATTGAATCATGTGTTGGGCTGCCCCTTTGCCTCCACTATATATAGGGGGAGAGGGAGGGCTGCGCCCCCACCTAGGGTTCCCACCCCAAGGGGTGCGGCAGCCCTAGATCCCATCTAGGGTGGCGGCCACAAGAGGGAGAGGGGGAGGCGCACCTGGGGTGGGCCTTAGGGCCCATCTGCCCTAGGGTTTGCCCCCCTCCCCTCTTGGAGGCGCCTTGGGCCTTGGTGGGAGGCGCCCCAGCCCACCTAGGGGCTGGTCCCTTCCCACTATAGGCCCATGTATGCCTCCGAGGCCCGTGGCCCCTCCCGGTGGACCCCCGGACCCCTCCGGTGGTCCCGGTACACTACCGGTGATGCCCGGAACACTTCCGGTGGCCAAAACCATACTTCCTATATATCAATCTTTACCTCCGGACCATTCCGGAACTCCTCGTGACGTCCGGGATCTCATCCGAGACTCCGAACAACATTCGGTAACCGCATACATACTTTCCCTATAACCCTAGCATCATCGAATCTTAAGTGTGTAGACCCTACGGGCTCGGGAGTCATGCAGACATGGCCGAGACAACTCTCCGGTCAATAACCAATAGCGGGATCTGGATACCCATGTAGGCTCCCACATGCTCCACGATGATCTCATCGGATGAACCACGATGTCAAGGACTTAATCAATCCCGTATAAAATTCCCTTTGTTTAGCGGTACGATACTTGCCCGAGATTCGATCGTCGGTATCCCGATACCTTGTTCAATCTCGTTACCGGCAAGT
Organism: Triticum dicoccoides; assembly: GCF_002162155.2. Classification (NCBI taxonomy): domain Eukaryota; kingdom Viridiplantae; phylum Streptophyta; class Magnoliopsida; order Poales; family Poaceae; genus Triticum; species Triticum dicoccoides. The sequence goes on along the minus strand of NC_041386.1, from coordinate 32,908,341 downwards.
CTCTTTACTCGTTCCGTAACACATCATCCCGTGATCAACTCCTTGATCACATTGTTCATATTATGATGATGTCCTACCGAGTGGGCCCAGAGATACCTCTCCGTTTACACGGAGTGACAAATCTCAGTCTCGATTCGTGCCAACCCAACAAACACTTTTGGAGATACCTGTAGTGTACCTTTATAGCCACCCAGTTACGTTGTGACGTTTGGCACACCCAAAGCACTCCTATGGTACCCGGGAGTTGCACAATCTCATGGTCTAAGGAAATGATACTTGACATTAGACAAGCTTTAGCATATGAACTACACGATCTTTGTGCTAGGCTTAGGATTGGGTCTTGTCCATCACATGATTCTCCTAATGATGTGATCCCGTTATCAACGACATCCAATGTCCATGGTCAGGAAACCGTAACCATCTATTGATCAACGAGCTAGTCAACTAGAGGCTTACTAGGGACATGGTGTTGTCTATGTATCCACACATGTATCTGAGTTTCCCATCAATAAAATTCTAGCATGGATAATAAATGATTATCATGAACAAGGAAATATAAATATAATAATAACCAATTTATTATTGCCTCTAGGGCATATTTCTGACTAAAACTACGGCGGAAGCGCGGGCGTGATGGCGGCCATGTCGAGACGTGGTTTCGTATGGACGGCGGGGGGCTGCGCGGTGAGGAGGTGGCCGGAGAATAGCGGCGGCGCCGGCGGCGGGGCGGGGCGGGGAGAGAGAGTGAAGCGTTGGGAGCGGAGCGACTGCTAGTGTCCCCGACAGGCGGGCCACGGGGGGGACAAGGGCGTGCGTCGAGGCCGTCCGCGGGCGTCCGTTTCACCCCAAACCGAGCGCAAGTTTGGGCCGGGGATGGGTCGAAAGCGAACAGAATCCGGACATTTGTCCGTTTGCACCCGCGCGCTGGGCCGTCTCGTCTGTCCCTTTTACCCCAAACGGACGGAGACGGACAGGATAGGGTCGCACGATGGAGTTGGCCTAAGGTACTTCCTCTGTAAACTAATATGAGAGCGTTTAGATCACTAAGAGTACGTTACTATTAGTGATCTAAACGCTTTTATATTAGTTTACGGAGGGAGTATTATACTACCTAAAATCTAAAAAGTGGCCGTGCGTTTTTTGGTGTTTCCGAGCGGTCGCGTCTGTCACACACACACATGTGTATTTTTTTTGTCTTGTAGCGCATGTGGGTGCTGGCATTAAATTTGTTCACACTACTCTCATCAATTAGAGAAAACAGATCCACGTACTTTTATTTCGGGATTTCAAATTCTTTTAAAGCCATATCTTTTAAACCACACGTCGGAATTCAGTTCCGTTTTCACCATTGGATTCATCGCGACGAGTTCTTTAAAACTAGATCCCGCATAGATATGTTTTGACGAAATTTTTTTGATGCCAATTTTGGTGCTATATGGTGTAACTAAAGTACTGCATTGTGCAACTTTAGTACTATATGGTGCAACTTTTTTTAAAATTAGTTGGTTTATAATTTAGTCTAGTTTGCACACACATTAATGTTTAGTTGGCTTATAATGTTGTCTAGTTGCACACACATTGATGTTTAGTTGCTAGAAGGACTAGTTGCACATGTATATGCTCAGTTGGCTTGTAATTTAGTCTAGTTGCTTACATATTGATGTTTAGTTGGCAGGACACTAGTTGCACACACATATCCACAATTGACGCAGCAATGTAGTCTAGTTGCACACATATTGATATTTAGTTGACATGACTAGTTATACACATATATGCTCAGTTGGCGCGGCAATATAGTCTAGTTGCACACACATTAATATTTAGTTGGCAAGACTATTGGCACACACATATGCTCAGTTGGCGCGGGAATGTAGTCTAGTTGTACACACATTGATGTTTAGTTGACAGAAGGACTATTGGCGCACACATATGCTCAGTTGGCGCAACATGTAGTCTAGTTGCACACATATTGATGTTTAGTTGGCAGGAAGACTAGTTCGTCGAAACATCCCCATGCGGGATCTACTTCTGAAGAGCACGTCGCGAGGGTTTCAACGGTGAAAACGGATCTGAATTTCGACACACGGTTTAGAAGATACGTCTTTTATAATTTTGAAAACCAAAAATTAATGCACAAGAGACGAGCGTGAGGAACATTAATGCATCGGCATGCAAGCACTAGACGCATGCATGCAACGCATGCCCAAACGGTAGGAACGGGTGGCTGTTTCCTTTGTTTTTTTTTCTGACAATAAAAGGGACAGATACTTGCCTTCTTTGACCGGCCGCTGGATCGCTCTACTGGGCAGTCGGCCGCCCAGTAGACGCGCCCATTATACTATCCTACCTGGAGAAAGAACAAAGATAAATGCAGCCGTATGCATCGTTCTGATTCAGAGGCCGGGACTTGTCCTCTTTCCAAAAAAATCTCAACTCTATTCAGACCAGTGAACAGTTCTACCTGCACATCTTTTGAAGGAATCAATGATCTGCACAATGTCTGAATCTGATATACTAGATCTAATATTACTGGTGCTACCTGGCTTGTGAAACTACTAGATATGCGCTCGTAGGGAGCTCAGCTGCCGGTGTCCGGTCGATCCTGACCTTGTGAACTGGCGAGGCCGTGTCCAGGCAATTATTTTCCACCTCCGCCCAACCCGGCCCTAGCGTTGTCTCCCCAAGAGGTGGTCGGGGCTACGCGCAACCACTCTTCCTCCGCCCCCTCTTCCACCCTCACCCCTCCACCCCTCCCCGCCCCGGTCACCAGCCGCGGGCGCCCCTGGATCTGGCCCGGGTGGTGTTGGTGGCCGTGACACCTTCTTTACCCGCGTGCGGTTCTCCTTCCCGGGGCAGGGGGTTGGCGGCGGTGCGGCTCGGTTGGCAGCGGCGGCACCTCCTTTGCCCGTGCGCGGTTCTCCTTTCCGGGGCAGGGGATCGATGGCGGTGCAGCTCGGTTGGCAGCGGCCAGCGACCTGGAGGCGGTGACTGGCGGCCGACATGGTGGAGGTGCTGCTCCTTGGCGGCGGATTGGCCGCCGACGCGCCTCCGACGCGACCTGGAGGTGGTGACTGGCTCCGGCGCAACCTCCGTGCCTCCTGCGCGGTGAAGAGGAAGGACGGCGACGTTGACGGCGTGCTTTCTGCAGCACGACGGCGGGAGCGTTACGGGCATTTCAGGGCTCAGGCAGGCCTATGGGCCCATGGGCCTGGTTTGCTCCTGTTGTTGCGTCTGGTCAGTTACCGTCGTTGATGGTGGAGGTCGGGCCCTCCCGCAGCCGACGGTGCTGCTGCCCCTAGTCCCGGCTCTTCTTCTTCATTGTGCAGGCCTCACTTCTCGGTGTCGTGGTGAGACAGCATGGGTGGCTTCAAAACCGTGTTAGCGCAAGGTGGTGGGCGGTATGGTGGAGTGCTCCGGAGCGTCCGTGGTGATGGTTGGGATCGGGAGAAATCCCTATCGGTCTGTCCGACACCAACGCTGTGGCGCTTGAGGGTGCCGCCGGACCTTCCTGGTGGGCGTCGGGTGTGCTACCTTTCCTTTCTCCTCGTCGTGTGCCAGGGGAAATCCTTGGCAGCAGTGTCGTCATTGTCGCGCCCCTTCTTAAAGGTGTTGATTGGTACCGGCGCTTCAGAGGCTAGGATCTTGGTGGAAGATCTTCGGTGGGTGCAATGGTCACGAGGCCTCTTAGTTTTGTTCATCCGTCATTGTTGGCATTTGTTTTTTTGTATTTTCTCTTTTTTTGTCTGGACATTTGTTTTGCTTTCAGCCCAAAATCCTGTCGTTGGTTGTATTGGGTGTTTGCTATATTAATATAGTGAGGCGCAAACTTGTTTTGAGACCTTGTGAACCGGCCAGCCTTTCTAGCCATCAAACTGAAGAACCTCACAGCGATCGCTAGCCGTGGACACAGCGGAAGTGGATCCTCTAACATCAAGAAGAGAAGTCACGGCGAAGAAAGGCTGTCGTGTGAGAAGAAAGCACGGGATGGCTCTCTCCTCCCCTCCCTCGCTCCCTCCCCGCGGGACGCCGTCGGCTTGCGGTTCCCCCTCGTCCCCGGCGTTCAAGTCAGATCGCTCCCCTGCTCCCTTCTCCCCTCGTGCTCCTCTCCGGGCTATCCGCCGGCGGCGGGGCCCGAACCCCTCCCACCTGCGTTCCCCCCTCCCTGTCCGGTGGCCCTGGCAGCGCCACGGGCCAACAAGTTCTGGGCCCTTGATTCCGACGACTCTGGCTCCGATTCTGATCCTGAGACTCCCCCTCCTCCTCGCTCGGCATCGGTGGTTGGGTTGCCTCCGTTATTGGTGGCGGGCCGTCGGCGCAAGTTTGCTCCGGGGGGTCGGGGCCGGCTGTGTGCGCTTGATGCGGGCCCGGATGGATGGCGTCGTGTTGGCCGTGGGCGCCGGCGCGCCGCTCCCTGGGCGGCGGATCCTTCTTTGGTGAGCCCGGGGGTGGACGCCATGGCCTCACCCGTCTCATCCTCCTCGGTGGCGGTGCCCTCCGGTTCGTCGCCGTCCAGGTGCCTCCCTTCCACGTCGTCGGCGGTGCCGGCGCAAACCCTAGATCTGGGATCGGGTCTTGCGTTGGTGCCCCGGTCCGTGGGCCGGGTCCCTCTGGTCGGTGACGGGCCGTGTGGGCCTGTGTCGGCCCCTTCGCTGGATTCCATGGCTGATTCCCCCCTCGTGTCTGAGTCTGATGGGCCTAGGCCAGCCCAGTTGAGTCCGCCTCCCCCTTCGGCCCTTTCGACAGAGCCCGGCCTGGCTGGCTCCGGCTATTTATGGGTCCGGAAGGGGTCGGTTCCCCCTTTTCTAGGGTTTCCTGCCTCCGCTGCTGATCTGCGACGGCGCCGTTTCCCTATCCGCCGCTTTGTCAGATCCAAGCCTCCCCCTCCCCTCCTCCTCCCCTTCTCGTCGGTGGTGGCGATGGACCGCTCCCGTGGGTCCTCCAGCGACGCAGTCTCCGGCCTCAAGCGGGGGCGGGACGGCTCTGGCGACGCCGCTGCGGATCTAGAGTTTGAGGCGTCGCTCCGCGCCAAGCTCCAGGCTTCGCGGTCGGAGGTGGGTGCCGCTTTGCCGCGTGCGTCTGGTTCCGGGCCGGTGGCTTCTCCGTCCTTGGCGCCCGCAGCTCCGGTGCATGTGGTCGACCCTTGGGAACAGGCGGCGCGAGGGAGCCGGGCGGGATCTTCGGGACCCTCCTCGTCTCCTTCCTCGCTTGCTCCCATGGGTGGGCCACCGCGGGCGCCGGCGGCGGGCGGCGGCGGGCCGTCCCGCTTCGTTCCTCGTGGTGGCTCTGGGGCCCCGGCCCGGCGTCCGGTTGGCCCTGCGGCGGGACGTGGTGCTGGCGCGGGTGCCGTCGGTGGTTCTTCTGGAGATGGCATCCTCCCTCTGCCGCCTTCTCGTGGTGCGAACCGTAACTCCTCTCACTCCCAGGTTTCTAATCCCATCCTCACCTGCTTCGCGTGTCATCGCCCTGGCCATTTCCAGTCTCGGTGCGAGAACCCTCCTTTCTGTCTCATCTGTAGGGAGGATGGACACCTAACGGTGGACTGTCAGAGTAGGATCAAGCCCCCCTCCTTCGTCCATTTTAGGATTGGCCTCCCGGGTTGCTCTTTTTTTGCCATGGACAAGGAAGTCCCCGCAGCTGCTCCCATTCCCTCCCTGTCCAACGTGGGTGTCATTACTGTCCAAGACAAGCGTATCTCTTCACAAGCCCTCTTGGATGAACTTTATATGTGGGATGAAGGGGGTTGGGACTGGCAGATCCGGCAGCTTTCTGATTTCGAGTTTGCGCCACTTTCCCCTCTAAAGAGAGTCTTCGCATGATGTCTTCCTGTACCAGTTTCACTCTCCCTGTGAATCAACTTGTTGTATCGGTCAAAGCGGCTTCCAACGGATCCAAGACCATATCTCCTCTGTCTGATGTCTGGGTGCTCGTTGATGATGTGCCTCCCAGCTTGCGCATCGCGTCCTTCTTGATGGCTTTTGGGGTGCTTATCGGGAAACCTATTGAGGTCGATCTTGCTTCGCTGTCGGTTCTGGGTCCTGCTCGCCTTCGTGTGTGGTGTGTTGATCCGATCTGCATCCGTGGTTCCGTTGATGTCTTCCCGGCGGCTGGTGGCTTTCGTCTTCGAGTTCGGGTGGAAGGTGCTCCTGGTGCGGTCGCTCCTCCACCCCCCCCTCCTCCCCCGGCCTCGGGTGACGATGACAAGAGCCGGGAGGGTGGGGGGGTCCTGAGGACTCGCTGAATGGCACGGATCCCCGATTCACCCAGTCTGCGTGGGATGGGCTTTCTCCTGCTGAGCAGGAGCTGATGAAGGACTGTGCTCCGGCTCCGGCGGGTGGTGGGGTTCAGGGCTCGGTGCCTGGTACGGTGGCTGGTCCTGCGGCCGCGGCTGCTTCGAAGGGCACCCCCTTGTCGGGGGCGTGCTCCAACATGCCCGTGTGCCCCACCTCCCCCTCGCTGTCCGACATTGAAGATCTACCTCCAGTGGGATCTTCGGCGGCCAAGAAAAGGAAGAAGTCCTCGGTGAAGAAGTTTTCCGCGAAGAGCCGGGCCTCGGGGGACTCCAGGCAGTCGGCGGCTGGGCTCTGCCGCCGTCTGGAGGCGGACCTGGGGGCGGCTTCGGGCCCTTCTTCGGCGGCGGCTTCCCCTGGTCGGGCCCCTCCGGTCCCTGTGCGCTCTCCTGCCTCGACCGCTCGCAAGAGTGGATTCACCCTCATCTCCTTCCCCCCCTTTGGCTCAGTCTCCTGTTAGGCTTATTTTACCCTCCCATTCCGATGAACATCTCCTTTCGATATTAGCTGATGTTGGGATATGTCTAGACGCTAGCGTGGGTTCTCCCTCCTCCCTGTTGTAGTTGATTCGTGCTAATGAACGTGCTCAGGCTGATATCGCCAAGGCCAAGGAGGCCGGGACTGGGATGGATGCCCCTCTGGTTGTGGCCGGAGGGGAACCGGGCGAGGTTGCTAGGGGGCAGCTGTCTCCGGTGCAGAAGCGCGAAACGTGCTAAAACCTGCAAGGCTCCATGCAAGTCGAGCTTGAGAATTAAAAACCTTTCTCTAAGATGAAGGCCCTGTTTTGGAACATTAGAGGGTTCTGCGCTAGGGGGCGCAGAGACCAACTGAAGGACTTAATGCGCGCTGAAAGAATTGATTTTATCGGGCTTGTTGAGACTCTTAAACCCTCCTTTTCTCCTTCTGAACTATCGGCGATTGCTGGGATTGATAGATTTAGGTGGAATTTCGTGGCCTCTGTTGGTCAGTCTGGCGGCTTTCTTCTGGGCACCAATAATGTCACCTTTGATTTTGTGGCTTTCGACCATGGTATATACTGGGCTAGTATGGTAGTTTCCCTACGTTCCAATAACACCCTCCTTGAACTTATGGTAGTATATGGTCCGGCTGATCATTCCTTGTCACAAATTTTCTTGGATGAGATTTCTACTAAAATTGATGCCTGCCAACTGCCACTCCTGATTGGGGGTGATTTTAATCTGCTTCGGTATCCTTCTGATAAGAGTTCTGTCAATTTCTCCTGGGTGCGGGCCGAGGCTTTTAATGCTTTCATCAGGGACACGGCTATCCATGAGATCCCGAGGGTTGGGGCCCGCTACACTTGGACCAACCGACAGACTTGTCCTATTCGCTCGGTACTTGATAGAGTTTTTATCTGCCCTGCTTGGGATGGCCTTTTTCCTCGCTGCTCACTTCGGGCCCTCCCCATCGTCGGGTCCGATCACGCTCCTCTCATCCTTGACGATGGTCTCTGCCCCAATGGCTGCCAAAGATTTCAATTTGACGCGTCCTGGCTTTTAGTGGAAGGGTTCCCTGATATGCTGGCTCAGAAGATCTTGGGCTTTCTTACCTCCCCCCATCGTTCATTTGGCCCTATGGATGACTGGCATTATGTTTCTTACTCCCTACGCAAGTTCCTTAGAGGATGGGCCAAGAACCACTTTGCTGAGTCGAGGTGCGACAAATCTAGGTTGAGTGCTCAAATTAGTGCCCTCGATTCCTGTGCGGACAACGGTGGGCTCTCGGCTACTAAGTGGCAAGTTCGCTATGGCCTTGAGAAGGAGCTTCTGGCTATTCATCGCCAAGAGGAAGTGTATTGGAAGCAAAGGGGTACGATTAATTGGACTCTTAAGGGTGATTCTCCCACGGCTTACTTTTTCGCCATTGCGAATGGCAGACGGCGTAGATGTTTGATTAACAGCCTCATTATTGATGGTGTTAGGGTCTCTGAACCGCCGGTCATTCTCCGTCATGTAGTTCGGTTCTTCTCTAACCTGCTTTCGGCTAAACCATACCTCGGATTCGCGCTAGCCCCGGGCTTCTGGGCTCCCCTTGATAGGATTTCTCACGCTGATAATGAGCTTCTGTTGATTCCCCCTTCTGAGGAGGAAATTTTTGATACTATTCGGACGGCTAATTCTAATGCGGCTTGAGGCCCTGATGGTTTCTCCATTCCGTTCTTTCGACAATTCTGGCCCCAACTAAAAGGTCTAATTTCTGCTGTCATCCAAGGGTAATGGCTGGGATCGGTTGACATTTCTAGACTTAACTATGCGGTTCTCTCCCTCATCCCTAAGGTCAAGGGTGCGGATATGATTTCTCAATTTAGGCCGATTGCTTTAATCAACAACTTCGCAAAGATGCCTGCAAAGGGCATGGCCACTAGGCTATCTCCCATTGCACATCGGACCATTAGCCCTTTCCAGTCTGCTTTCATCAAAGGGAGGTTCATTTTGGACGGGGTACTTTGTTTACATGAGATTGTTCATGACTTACGGGTGCGAGGGACCAAGGCTGTGGTTCTCAAACTTGACTTTGAAAAGGCCTACGACTCGGTTAGCTGGAAATTCCTTCGGCAAGTTCTTTTGGCTAAGGGCTTTGAGGGGCCTGTTATGCAGCGCTTGATGCAATTGGTTTCTGGGGGGCACACGGCTGTGGCTGTCAATGGCCAAATTAGCCAGTTTTTTGCTAATGGCAGGGGCCTCAGGCAAGGGGATCCAGCGTCCCCTTTACTCTTCAACTTTGTGGCTGATGCTCTATCTCGCATTCTCTCTCGAGCTGCCTTGGCTGGTCATATCACTCCGGTGAGCTCTCATCTCATCCCTAATGGCATCTCTCATCTCCAATATGCGGATGATACTATAATTCTGATGGAACTTAATGATAATAGCCTCACCAATCTGAAATTCCTTCTGCTTTGTTTCGAAGCGCTCTCAGGTCTTAAAATCAATTTCTCTAAGAGTGAGGTTGTAGTGACTGGGGTCTCGAACGAAGAGGCGCAGCGGGTGGCCCATCTTCTGAACTGCTCTTTGGGATCCTACCCTCTCAAATATCTAGGCCTCCCCATTTCCCCGCTTAAACTTTTGGCTAAAGACTTCGCTCCGGTGGTTACCAAAGTTGGCAACAGAGTTCTCCCTTGGCGAGGGCGATATAATACGCAAGCGGGCAAGGTCGCCCTTACTAACTCTTGTCTTTCTTCGCTACCTATGTTCTTAATGGGATTCTATCTTCTCTCTAGTGGGGTTCATAATGGTTTTGACAAGCATAGGGGTGCTTTCTATTAGAACGCAGCGGACAATAAACGTAAGTACAGGATGGTCAGATGGGACATTATATGTCGCCCCAAGGCCAAAGGGGGTCTGGGCATTATTAATACGCGAGTGATGAATAATTGTCTTATGATCAAATGGTGGTGGAAGATCATGACTCTTGAGGAACTGCCACCCTGGCTCTCTATCCTAAAAGCTAAATATTTCCCCTCCTCGAGTCCTATGTTCGCGCCGGCTGCGGGTGGGTCGCAATTTTGGCATCAACTGGTTAAAGTCCGGCCGATCTTTCGGTCCCTTGTAAAATTTGTAGTTAGGAACGGTAAGTCTACGCGGTTTTGGCTTGATTGGTGGGTCGGGGACTCCTCGCTGGCTGTTGCTTTTCCGGTTCTATTTTCATATTGCGATGATACTGAGGTTTCTATCTTTGAGCTCTCGGCTAGGGGTTGGGTTCTGGATTTTCGTCGTTCTCTTTCTCCTGAAGAGTTGGAAGATTGGCAGCGCCTTACTACTTGCTTCCCCCTGCTCTCGGAGGAAGAGGATGCCGTGGTGTGGCCCCTCTCCTCTTCGGGGCGTTTTTCGGTTAAATCTGCTTACTCCAAGCTTATCCCTGGGGGGCGCCCGGTCAAGTTTAAGCATGTCTGGTCGGCTCGAATTCCTCCTAAGATCAAGATATTTCTCTGGCAAGCTGTCCGGAGTAAGCTTCCGGCGGCCGATCAGATTAAGAAAAGAAACGGGCCGGGGTCCGACAGGTGTGTGCTTTGTGGGGCACTGGAGAACACCGAGCATATTTTCTTTCACTGCTCCTTAGCTAAACTTATGTGGAGTTGCATCAGACTCTGGTTACATGTAAATTGGTCCCCTTCCTCCTTTGAAGACCTGAGGCATTATGTCAATCTTCTTTCTGGCCATTCTAAAAGAGTCTTCTTAGTTGGATGGGCTGCGATTGGCTGGTCGTTGTGGACTACTAGGAATAAGTTCTCGATTGAACATATTTTTCCGGCTAATCCTGTCAATTGCTTATTTAAAACCAATGGTTTCTTGCAGCAGTGGAGATTATTGACTAAAGAAGGGGATCTCCAGGCCTTCGACGCCATGCTATCCAAGATGAAATCTACGGCGTCTGGGCTTCTTCGGCTTTCTTTGAGGACGGCTTCCTGAATGATCTTTTGGTGTCTGGTTTAGGCTGGCCTGCGTGCCATGTAAGGCCGCTGGCCTTGTAATGATACTTTATCTTCTGCGCGTGATACTTTGTTGGGTGCGGTTGTTGGTCATATACTCTGCCTGGTGGCTTTATCTATAAAGTCGGGCTCTCGCCTTTTTTCTAAAAAAAAAAGAAGAGAAGTCACCTAAGCTACAATTTTTTAACTTTCCTCCTTCACATCCATATGATTAAGGCTAAAATAATTTGAATTAATTTGCAAATTACAAATCTATTGTATACATTTACAAAAAACACATACAAACAAAATTATGATGCAATAAAATTAATTTTAAATTTATTTACATGAACAGTAACCACACACATAACTTTCTACAGTAGATAAATACATTATTCGCTACGGTGCCTCTGACTTTCCTTCTTTGTTTTACACTGGATTGCAATGTAGCTTAGGTGACTTTCCTCCTTAATGTTAAAGGATCCACTTCCGGACACGGCGAGACCTTTTCGTGGCCCGCACATGTGGTGGGCATCAGAAACGGATAATGGGATTGGGAGCAGGGGAGGCTTCGGTGCCGTCCACACCTCAGATCAGATATAAAGCTGGCGCCACAACATGATGATGATGAGCGAGGCGGTTAGGCATCCTTCGCGTCCCGCGGCTCCCATGCTCTGTCCATCGTCCATGCTCACCACACATGCATGTGCGCGCCTGCCCGCCTCTCGAGTGCGCATGAGAGACACAGTAGGATCTTGCATTCCCTGCCCTGCCCACGATCCGGATAGGGTCTGGGACTTGACATGACATGGAGTGCGGAAGCTTGCGCTACATGATGCAAGCCAGACATGCATGTTGTCCGTGGAGCACTTTGCAGCACGCATATCCTATCCCCGAAGCATTGTGCCTTCGTGTTCTTGATCAATGCATTCTTGCCTCGCCTTTTCTAGGGGACGGGAATAGACTCTACGGTCTGTACTAAAGGGTTTTAGGGCCGGTGTTGTGAACGCAAGGATTGCCCTAGGACGGAGCCAAGGGGAACAGCATTGGATGTGCAATGTGTTGTTGTAGCACTATGTAAACTGGAAGCATTAGCTTCAATGTCTCTCGATTCATCATCCGTCCGTCCGTCCATCTTGGATTGGAATCCTCGGAGCCAAAGCATGCATGCGATGCCGCAGCTGGGATCTCGTTGTTTTCTGCCGAAAACGAGGATCGCATGCCTCTCATGTTCCGGTGAGAAGCTCTCCCTAGAGTCTTGAGCCAGACAGTTTTCAGGGCTAGTGTTGTGGATGGTGTACCGTGAAGCCGAATTTCTCGCCGTTGATCGAACGAAAGCAACGGCTGGGGCTTGGATAGACTCTTGTCAGTGCATCGCACCATGACGGGACAGGGAGTACAGTTTTCCTTTCGTGCGGTACGTACGTTGACCCCAGCCGGTCGAGAGCACCAGCTAGCTGCTGCTGCGCTCCAAAACTGAACGCCCAACGGTATGCGTGTCTCCGGTATAAATACTCGTACCACCGTAATTTTTCTTTTTGGCGGGAGACTCGTAGCGTACCATGCATGCATCATCAATCCCTGCAAAAGTGTGCGTACTGTAGCCTGTAGGAGTGCATGCACCCGCGCACACAGACGCTGGCATAGTTTTTACGGTGGATGTTACGCCGGCAGCCTCTTGGTCCTCGACACGAGCACCGGCTAGCTCAGCTGCCATCGGCGGGGTTAAATGACAGCGCTCTCATCGACTGTTGGATAAGACCAGCCAACGGCGGCTAAATTTTATGTTTTTGACTCCTTTCTGAAACTTAACCGAAATCTGATCCTAATCTGAAAAAATTTCAGGATCTGATTCTTTTACTACAGCCAAGACTCATGACTGTAGGATATAATAGCATACCGTCAAAGTCCCTGACGACAGGGTCTGTCACATTTGAACAGGACCCATGCACGTTACGGTACCGGCCACCAGCAAAACTTCCACGGAATTCGTCGTACTGCTGTGCTGTGCCACATGGCCATGGGGGGCCTGACGCGAACGGAGCGCGTCAGCGCAGCCGAGCAGCACTCCACCCCACGATCAATAGCCTCAAAGGCACAGACAGATCCCTCCCGGCGCGGCACTTGGTACGGAGGGAGACGACGAGCAGAGCAGCAGCACCCGGTCTGAGACGACGGCCTCTCTCGCCCGCCGCGTGCGTGCCCGGCTGGCGCACTGTCATCGCGCGCCGGGCGCGAGCAGGCAGCGGTACAGCCGGCCTAGCTGTCGCGCGATGGCGATGGCGACGGCGACGGCGCCGCGCCCTGACCGGACATCCTTTCCGGGCCGCCGGGGTCGGCGTCCCCGGTTGCGGAAACATCCGTCCGTCCCCGTCCCGTCCCGCCCCACCCCACCCCACCCCACGGCGCCAAAGCCCAACCCGGTAGCATCTCGGCCACCCTGGTTCTGAAAGCGACGGGCGGCGGCCATTCTCATGCTCCGTCGTACCGCAGGAACGGACCAGGAGCCGAGAGATATCCCCGTGCTTTGGCCCGCCTCATGCAACGCCGGCGCTGACGCAGCGCTGGTGCCACGAGATGATGCTCATGGCCTCAACGATCCATTGCCTACGTGTAGACGTGTAGACTGTGCAGTGGGATGTGCCTCCACGCCATGGCTTGAGATTGACCGGCAGTATGTACCGATATTGCAATACGGCCCTTCTGCTCTGTTTGCTTTACTCTAACTGTGTGTGAGAGAGAGAGAGAATCTGTTTGTTTGAATAAATTACTGTTATTACTGCACTCTAGTGGAACCGTGCGCAGTCAGACACGGGCGAGTACTCGCCGCGCACATGCCGTTTTTCGCTGCAATAAAGAATTCAGCAGAGATCTTGCGCCCCTGAACCACATAGTCTGTCGACGAGGACGACGAGCTGCTCGTAATCACTCGCTATAAAGCGCTCTGCGCGATCTCTCTCCTCCCGTCGAGAGATCTGGCTTGGCTTCTGGCCGGCTGGCTGGATGGGGCCTAATCCAAATTTGAGTGCCCACGTGTGGATGTGCCCTGCGCGCCACTCCCTTTTGTAACCATCAAACACGACAAAAATAAGAGATGTGCTAGTACGTGGACGCCCGTGGAATCGGAACGATTGGTAGTATTAGTCTAGCTAAGCTTTGCTGTTTAGTCCTAGTTGTTTGTAGTTACTCAGTTTTTTTACCTTGCAGTTAGAGACTTTCTTTTATGAAACAAAAGATCTGCCTCATCCATTATATAAGAGGAGGGTAGAGTGTGGTGTTTTTACAAGTGCCCCTGCAAAACGGCATGACAATCACTCTCGTACAACGATACGCCCTAGTTGTAGTTAGAGACTGATGGACAGGGTAATGGGCTAGTGGCCTAGCGGGTGGCGATACTTGGTCGACATTGATCATACGTGTTGCTTGCTCTGAGCCTTCTATTCAAAATATCTACTAGTTCTAGAAGAGAAGAGAGGAGTAGATGCTTCCACTCATCGGCTCAAAGATGGTGGTGTCGCCTGGACGGAGAGGTTGACTTGAACGCTTGCAAACCTCAGAGATAGCTAGGGTGCCATCATGACAGTGCAGCAGACGCATGTGGCGCAAAAAAGATCTCACACTCGCTCGTGTTTTCCTTTCTTTCCCCTCAGGTTTTTGTTTCCCACTGCGCTGACAGCTCAAAAGCGGGGAGCAACGACAGGCACTGCAGCCATGGTGAGGTGAACACAGGACACACGCGGAAAAGCTACTGGCTACCAAAACTAATCTGAAGAAACTCAACCTCAAGACATGAAAAAAAGACTCTCGCAACGCAACGCAAACTCATTCTATTCTATTCTTCTCCTAGCTGCCCGTCTCCTCCCGGCTTCCGAGGACGGAACGGAGCAGAGCAGCCGCATAACGCCCTACGGCCTGGCCAGCACCAACAGCGACGGCCGGCTTCACCACCTCTCCATCTTGTCACCCCCGTCCCTGCACGCCTGCTGCAGAAATCCCAAAAATATTTGAGTTTCTACGGCTGAAATGCTACTTGTGTTCGTGGGAGCACGGAAAAAGGTCGGGAGAATGGTCACCTGTCGTGTGGGCATCGGCTTGGTGGCAGGGGCAGGGGAGTACTGCGCATGCAGGTAGCTGCCCAGAGGAGATCCGCTCAAGGGAGACTGCAATGGCAGAAGAAGATATGCTACGCGAATTAGCTGCCAGTATAAGCAGGAAATTAGTTATGCGACGTTAATGCGGCTTGACGTCGGTGCGCACCTCGAAGCCCGCCGGGGAGAAGAAGGTGGAGGAGAAGTCGGCCGCATTGCTGTACTCCATCGTCGACCCGGCCGCCCCGCCGTAGCCATTGGCCTCCGGCGAGCCCATCACCTGCTGGATGGCGAATGCGTGTTAGAAGAACTCGGTGGAACGGAACGCAGATTGGACTGCACAAGCACGTACCTTGGAGTGCTTGAAGAAGGCCGGCGAGCTGGCCGTGTCCTCGAGCAGAGTCGACGCGACGGCGGCGGCCATCTTGCCCTGCCGCCTCGCGGCCGCAGGCTCCGCCGTCCTACGCCTCCTCTCCGCGCGCTGTGCATTGGCCTGCGCGGCGGCGCCTTCGTCGGAGCCGGCCGAGTACTGGTGGCGCGGGCCGGAGGAGGCGTCGGAGATCATGGACAGGTCGTCCTCCTCCGCGTCCTCGGAGCGGCAGGACGAGCGGCACCGCTGCCCCTTGCCGCCGTGGAGCCGCGCGGTGGAGCCGCCGCGGGAGTAGGAGGAGGTGTCGTCGTCCAGGTAGGTGGTCCAGCCGGACTGGCAGCCGCTGCTGCACTCGGAGCTCGCCGCCGCGCCCATGACCGCGTCCTCCCCCGTCGTCATCCCGTGCGCTCGCTATCTAATACTACGCTGATGTGATGAGCTGCTCCCGACCTAGCAGCAGTACGCGAGTGTTAGCGCGTACTAAGTAGAGCGGGCGGAGGGGGGCGGCCCCACGCGTCTGTGGCGGGAGTGAACCTTGGTCTCAGTGACAGGTGGGGGGAGGGGAGGGGAGGCATCACGTGGAGTACAGCGAGGCGGCAACGGGGGGTGGACGGGACGGGCCGTCATTGCCCGGGCGCGGTACTGTTGCGTGGTCCGCGGCGGCCGAATCATTCCTCTTCCCGTGACGGGGAGCAAACGCGACGCGCGCCGGCTTAAACTCGTCTGGCTCCGGCCGCCCGTCCGATCTCGGTCCTCCGGTTTCTCTCTCCCGCCGGCGGACGCGCGACGTTCGTCGATCCCTGCGCGCGGCGCGTTGTGGATGCTGGGCTGGGTCGGGCGGCGGGCCGGATTGCACAGTGCTGGTGTTGTCAGGCGCCGCACGGAAGCACCGAAGCACGGTGGATGTTGCCTTGTTTCGTCTCACCCGCGCGGACGGGTGCAAACTGTCCCATTTTTTTTCAGTGTTGTTAGTCTCGGTCGACCGCGACTTCGTTAAGTGTTAGTCCATACTATCATAAAATTTACGTTGGCATCCGTGTAATTTTTATTTTCAGTTTTTTCTTTCTCTTTTGCATATTATGTCACTTGACTAAAACTTGGTTAAATCTTAGTCGACTAAGATCACATCTTTTTTGACCTTTTGCAAATGATTAGAATGAATTAACACCAATTTAAGACATTTTTACGATATGCCATTTTTAGTGATCATCCATCGTGTACATTGTGTTGCACGCGAGACACCATGGTCAACGCCCATGTGTTGGTCGCCGCTCGTGTACCGTCCAACGTTGCACCATAAGAAACGCCAGGGATCATAGCGTTTCACCCTGTCTAAAAATATCGTACACCATGGCGTTTCGATACTGAAGGAGACACCATAGGCTGCGATGCAACGTGACATAGACACAATAACCTGCAGTTGGCCGCGTGTGGAGTCCACTCTACTTGCAGCCCCCAATCGGCCGCCTACCTAGGCGGTGAAGAACATAGTGAAGGTCCCTCTCTTCCCACCTCAAGACCTCCTCAAATCCCCATCAAATTGAGATTTTTTTCGTGGATCTTTTCCCTCCCCTTGTTGCTTTAGGTGCTCTTCACGTTAGGACCAGTGGAAGGTCCTGAAAGATTCTGAAATATTCCAAAACCTCCACGGGCTGCCCTTTTGGTTGAGCCCAAGTGTGGGGCCGCCACATGGGCCTAATTGCCCAAGA
>NC_041386.1:32881184-32891285 GCF_002162155.2 Triticum dicoccoides | reverse complement strand
AGGGACTCTCCCTCTTGACTTCACGTTTGGCTATGTCCAAAAGACCTATGCTATTCCGAAAAAAAAACCTTATCGGTCATGAAATTTCTTTCAACCAAGTGTCCATTTAAGTTATCATTAATCGTGGCTAGAAAGTATGAAAATGTTATTCCAAGTCTCAATGAGGTCTTCCTGTGGCATGTGCCAAGGTTTTTGTGACTACGAAAGGGTCACAAAAGTTATTAAAAGCTCTTGGGTTCGAACAATAGCGGTCAGATGACACAGAACTCCTTCTGGCTGTGCATGAGAGTAAGCTGATGTATGGTCACCTGAAGCCCCTATATGCGAAAGTACCATAGCAAAACTTGTGATGTCTTTCTCCCTATTGCAATGTTAGTGTTCTAGTCGTCTAAGTGTCCCAGTTTTCACTGTCGGGAGGAGTGATGATTTGGTTTGTTGTACGTTTGGTTTTGCTTTTGTTTGTTAGGTTGATGTTGTCCCTTGATTGGTCGATGAACTATGTATGGCTTGTTTGCCCTTTTCCCCTATTTATGTATTGGTTCGGAAAAACCTGTGATTTCTTCTTTTTTGGGAATGCCCAATTCGACTCAAAAATGAGTTTTTGTCACAGGGCGACTCTAGTTGAAATAAATCCCGAGTCAGAAATGACTACATAATTCATTACTTGGACTAAACAATGTAAAAAAAACTTCGATATTTGTTGACAGATGGGGTAATGAAAGATTTAATTTTTGCTACGTGTAAATTGCCTGGATTATTTTTTGGGTAAGTCACTTTTTCTTCAACTAGTACTTGATTTTTTTTTCAAAAGTACTTTCCTCAGCTCGAGCTCAAATGCTCCTGGTGTCAACAGTAAAATCAAAACAAATAGAAAATAATATAAAAAACTTCTATTTTTTTGTGAAAACTTTAGGAAATGTTTGTAGTGTTCACAAAGTTTAATCATGAAATCCACATTGGTGAAAATCATGGTAAAAAAATCTCCAAAATACATTCAAAAGTATACTTTTCGGAGCATCAATTTGTTCGCCGAGACATCCACGAATGTGATTTCATGATAAAAGTTTTCCAGCACTCCAACATTTTTTAATGTCTGCCACAAAAAAAGCAGATTTTTGAAAATATGTTGACTTTTTTTTCAAATTTACTTTTCCATATGAGTTTATGGATAATTAAAAATATGTGCGTAAATTATACTATAGTGCAAAATTGCACTATTATATGCTTATTTTTAAAAATATTTTGACTATTTTTTTTTCAAATTTACAATATGTGTGTAAATTATACTATAGTGCAAAAATTGCACTATTATATGCTTATTTTTGCATTCATCAAATTATGTGATTGCAGTACAAATTGTGTGCAAAAATTCTATAGTTTGTTTTCAGTTTTATTTTCTTTTCGGGGTAATACCAATGCCACTAATTCATTTCTTCTTAAGTTTTTCCCCTGAAAATCTCATTATTATACGCCTATTCTTATATATTATAAAATCCACAAGTTATGTGTAAATATATGTGCAAATTTTGTCATTTTGTGTGTTTTCTCATTTTCTTTCTTATAGTAGTATAATACCAATGCCACTAATTCATTATTTATTACTCCCTCCGTTTCTTTTTAGTCTGCATATAAGATTTGGTCAAAGTCAAACATTGTTACTTTGACTACATTTATAGAAAAAAATCAAGATTCACAATATGAAATCAATATTGTTAGATGCATCATTAATTAATTTTCATACCATATAGCTTTAGTATTATGGATGTTAATATTTTTTTCTAAAAGGTTGGTCAAACTTACAAAGTACGACTTTGACCAAAATCTTATAAGCAGACTAAAAAAAACAGAGGTAGTAGAAAACTTTGTTATTTTAATTTTCTTATTGTTTTATTTTACTGTATTCTTTATGGGTAATACCAATGCCACTAATCCATTCCTTATTAGAAAACTACTTTTTTGCAAAAAAATCCACTATTGCATGTTTATTCTTGCATACAATAAAAAGTGTGTTTTCTTTCTAATTTGTGTGCAAACTTTATCCTTATTTGCTTTAATTTGTTTCCTTCTAGAAGGGTGATCCAGTGCCACCAATTCATTCGAAGAACATGCAATACGTGGATCGACTACATATATTAGTGCTGTCGCATTTTCCATCTCTCACACATGCGAACACATGCACACACACATAGTTTTTTTTTGACATGACACACACACATAGTTGATGTCACACACATATGAGCACACGCACACGAGCACATGGGCACGCAACACACACCCACAGATGTGCATATGCGAAGAAAAAATAGACACGCATATGTTGAACTAGCTAGCACTAGTGCAGAACCAGGCTATAGCCCCGGTTCGTAAGGCCTTTTAATGCCGGTTCGGTAACTGGCATTAAAGTGTGGGGACTAAAGGTCCCCCCCTTTAGTACCGGTTCCGTACAAATCGGCGCTAAAGGGCAACCACCTGGCACGAGGCGCGCCATGGTTTGGGGGACCTTTAGTCCCGGTTGGTAAGGATTTTATTATTTTTATTTTTGAAATAAAGATAAACAGCCCGCCTACTGGGCCGACACGGCCTGCATACGACTAGAAACCCAATCTCTAGTTGGGCCAGGATGCAGTCCCGTACGGCCCAGTAGGCCCCACAGGGCAAAAGACTTGCAATAGGCCCACAAAGGGCTGCTTAGAGAGGAGCTCGACACGGTAGCCGCGGCGGGGCTTATAAACCGGTGCGAGCTCCTCTCAACTAGCGAGGTGGGACTAAACATTGTGCACTGCGAGTGGCAGCGCACCACCCCTTTAGTATCGGTTGGAGCCACCAACCCGTACTAAAGGCCACCACCTTTAGTACCGGTTGGTGGCTCCAACCGGTACTAAAGACCCCCCCCCCCCTTTAGTACCGGTTGAAGCCACCAACCCGTACTAAAGGCCACCACCTTTTTAGTACCTGTCCGTGACACGAATGGGTATTAATGAGCGCCGCCCGCCTGACCGTTGGAACCGGCACTAATGGTCACATTAGTGCCAGTTCAATTACAAACCAAGACTAATGAGTTTCACATTATACCCTTTTTCTACTAGTGTAGCTATACTGCCACGTAAGAGCATCTACGACTTCATGGAAGAAGACATCTGACTCGTCATCGGGTCCATCGGAGTGGCTGCTCGTGCTAGACATGGTAATCGAAGATCGGTAGGGGAACGAATTGAAGAAAGGGAGGAGAAGATACGGAGAGCAGAACGAAGTGAGCTAGGGTTAGCTTCGGGTGGGGATTTTGTAGGGTCGAAGTGGGGTCGTGGTGGGCCAGCATGGGCCGCCCTAACATGGCGGACACGCCCGAGCCGCCCCATATCCACCCTACATTTAGGCTGGATACGAGGGTGCCCGGTTGGGTATTTTTTTTCAACCGGTCAGCGATCGGTCCGGCCTTCCGGGAATTTAAGGGAGGTGTGAGGCGCCCGGCTGTAAATGCTCTAACACTAGTACTCTGGCTATAGCTAGCATCCAGTGCATGCCCTCCAAAAAAAATTGACGGACCCTAAAACTATATTTAGGCGACTGACATATAGCCACGGCCGAAAGATTTTACTCAATCCCGAGTGCTCTCCCGTGTCAATTATGGGGTACATAAATTGGCAGCTTGCAATAACAGGAATCAGAGAGAAAAGTAAAGCGGTGTGGGGAATGAACCAGGGCTGGCCTTTAGTTTTGGTCTGGTGGTGCGTCGATATGAATAAGCCCTAGCTGTTAGCGAAGCTCGCAGTTGGAGAAAAGCGCACCAACCGGGCTTGCTCGAGCAGATTCACTGGCCTGGCCTTGTCTGCGCACGGGAAAGAGAATACGACAGCAGTGGGTGGGCAGGTGCCCGCCAAACAGGAAACCGATTGGACCATCTCGGCCCAACCTGCCGCAGGTGTTTATGATCTCTGCTCAGGGTTTTAGCATTTCGCTCCCTCGTCAGCGGAGCCGGAGACAAGCTGCTGTAGCAAAGTCGACCTGATGGTGCATCGGAAGGGCTCAGCTAAGGTCGCCCTAAAGTGCTTAGGCCAATCACTTTGACTGGCACTGGCTGGCCAATCTGCCCAGACACAGCAATGAATTGGCATTATGGTGCAATGGATGCATGCACGTCGCAGCAGCTTGAAACCATGACAGTCACAGCACATACGCATCGCTTAATTAGCATGAATGGCTTCTTGCAATCTGCTTCTGCTCTGCAGGCGCCGCGCCGGCCCTGCGCCACGGAGTTAGAGTCGAGTAAAGCCTCTGGTTCCCTGACGGTGGAGTAAAGCCTCTTGATCTGCTACCGGACATGAGACAGCTGGGCGCGCGAGACCCCTCGACCGGAACAGTGGCGCCGATCAAGGCGCGCAGAATCATCAGCAGTCAGTGCCAAGAGCGCGCGGCGCTGGCAACAGGCGGGATCGGCGAGCGAGGGTACGTCGCCCGCCGCATGTGCGCCCGTCGCCGGAGGGCACAGGCGAACAGATAGAGACCAGGCACATGCGCGGTGCATGCACAGCGAACGCTGCGCTGCAGCCGCTTGCCGGCGCCGGTGCCAGTGCCAGCTATAGCTGGACCAGGACGGGTGGCCCGTGGCCGTGGCCGTGGGCGTAGCTGTACTTGTACTTGTACATGTACGCGCGCTCGTCGCTGCGGATGCATGGGCGGATGGATGCCCGGCAGCGCGCCGGAGAGCGTCGCGCGGGAGTCAGAGACCGTCTTCCCGGTCCCGCCGCTGCCGTGCATTCATGCGCGCGTTGATGGAGTCGCTTCTGTTCCCATCTGCGCCGCATTACACATGCACAGTCCGAAGACTTCATGAGCGAACCCCAGACGTACCACGTACCAGCCTACCATGATTCAAAATCATCACGAGACACCTGTTTTTTCTCCCTCTCTCTCTCTCTCTCTCTCTCTCTCTCTCTCTCTCTCTCTCTCTCTCTCTCAGATTTGAACGTATATATACGGGGGAACAGTGCCATGAAAAACTTGGTTGGGCGGGCGGGCCAACGCCGGTACCAGTTACAGATGGATGCCAATCAAGTATCTCTGTTGCATGCACACATGCATCTGATTTTTGATCTGGTGCCGGTGCCTGTGCCTGTGTAACGACAATCGCTCCAGACTTGAGTTGTCCAGCTGTTATACTAGCAGGCGCGCCGGCCGGAGCCACTGTTCACGCGCTAGGGTTAGGGCAGAGCAGTGAGCACCTGGCACGCACGCGACAGCGGAGCCATGCATGCGCTGCCGGCCGCGGGCGCGTAAATCGGCACGGCTCCACATGTTTTGTCTAGCACACGCTCCTTAACTAACGCCGATCAGATCGGATCAGACGGGCATTGAACCTGCACGTGCGACGTCGTACGGCCTGCGTTCATGCACAGCTCCGACCTGTTGCCGTCGCATGCACGCATGCATGGCGTGGAGCCGGGCCAGCGCCATGTGTGAACCGTTGACACGTGCTTTGACATCGATCCGGTCTTGGATGTCGCTGCTGCTCTTCTTGACTTGATGAGGAGCTTAAAGCATACTGTGGGGAATTGAATTTGAATTAACTGGGAAGAGTACGGCCGGTTATGTATGGTGTATACAAGTTCACATACACACGCGTACGTAGAGGCGTGTATGTGTTGGATTGGCTCTGTCGTTTGATAATACTTCTTTCTAGCACAACATTCCTACTTTAGCTTCACCAATATGTTTCAGCGTCTCCGTACGTTCCACATGCGACACAGGCCCGCCATACCAGCATATCGGGCTCGGCCATGTCTCATTTCTCATTTGCATGATTGCTTCCGCTCCAAATTTCAGTTTTGGCACCACCATAGACCTCACTTACCTTCAAATCCCTTTTTACTTTTTCTGAGGGAGATGATATGCTAATGTCTCAACCAATGTATCGGTGTATGCTGCCATGCTGGGCGGCTGGGGAGAGAACAAGGTTAAGTGGAGCAAACTTGAAGGTTGTCAGCCTAATTGGTTTTGTGCCAGAAATTGGCATACAATTGTTTGCAGTCGTTCTCGCCCATCTCTCAAACAATTGTCATGTTTTGGCAACGTTTGGTTTCACCATTTTTTGGCATCAAATCAATTAGTCTCTGCATGCTCCCTGCAAGTTCATAGAGTTGTTGGAAGGGCTCATATATCAGTCCGATGAGAGAGGAAGAGAGAGTGTGTGGCTGAATAAATTACTAGATACTTTTCCTTATAAAAATGGTTCAGTTGTTTAGGAAGAAAAGGGGTGCAAACATTGCACCAAACGCCAAAATATAACACGTTTATGGTCGGTCACTTTTGATCACTCAGTCACTCTCCACTTACGAGGGATACACCCTCCTCAAGCAAAGGGTTCTTAGTCACTCTCCACTTACGAGGGATACACCCTCCTCAAGCAAAGGGTTCTTGGTTAGAAAGGACGGCGACCTCCGTTCTTAATCTAAGAAGAGCCTAGACTGTTGTTTAAATTCACACCCCCTACACCGCGGAAGGCCTAAGATAAAAAAATAAAAAAGACAGACACTAATTAACTTCAACACGTGTTTCATTACAGCAAACATAAACAACACTAGACCGATCACAATATTGTAGGCTTAGACGAATAGAGGTAAAGAGAAATTTGGCTTATCGAATTTTCCATGTGTTTTAACTACATGAAACATGGACTACACCACGAGAGTGACCGCCATCACACATACACACAGAGTGGTGGAGCTTCAACGCTATTTGAGAGGGGGCTAAATGAGTCTTAACTAGAGTTGAGGGGGCTAACCTAATGTATTTTATCTTAAATTTGATAGAAATATTGTTAAATATTACGTGTTTATGTAAAGAAATGAATTTGGTTGGGGGGCATGGCCTCCTCTGATAGAAAGACACACACGCACACACACACACGCACACACACACACAGAGAGGTCTATGGAGGCGTGACTTTTTTGCGGAACACATTGCAGACACACAAACTTACAAATTTATACATACAATCACACCTATGAACACACATGCACAGACACCATATCCCTATGAACACATTTGAGAGACCAAGTTAGTAGGTTTTGAGATTGACGAATTCATCACAAACGCCTTGCTATCAAGAAAGTGCGAGTACCCATGTCAAATCAATGACTTGAACCTAGCTGGTCAAGCTCCACTCCACCACTAGGAACCTAAGCAATTGAGCTACACTAAGTTTGCTATGGTAGCGTGCCTTTTATGGCCCCCCCCCCCTTCCCTTTCTCTGTGTCTCAACCCTTACGAAGTTACTCCTTAGAGACACTAATAACCCTTAAGATGTTGGGTGTAGCAGTATTTCAAATAAAGAAGTGTTTAGATATACTATCTATAAAGAAATATAAAACCTCTTAGATTAATAAAAGGTCTTTTTTTTCATAGAGAAAGTATTTGTTGTGTTCGCGAAAAAGACGTGGAGCCTCTATTCCCCTGCATGCATGCATGCAACTTGCGACGGATAAATCTCATGAGGCCTTGTACAATGCTAGATGCTTAAAAAAATAAATTAAATTTTTTTGAAGCATTGGTGTCTATTTCTATAGAAGAGACGTCTAATTAAGCATCTACCCTATACAAATAGGCACCGGTGTTTAAAAATGTATGATTTATTTTTTTAAGCACCCCTCCAAGCACCTTGCAGTGTACAAGGTTTGAGTGCCCATACAGCCATACTTATCCGGCCCCATGCGCAAGATCGGCAGCAACGACAAATGCTTGGAAAACCTCATCCACCTATCGCGCAGGATGGTCCGCATAGGGGAAAGAAACACGCATGTGATGATCAATCGGTTGACTAATGTCCACTTGAATGGCTGATTAAAATCAACACATGTCGATCGCCCGACTGTCATGAGTGCTCCCTCGCATGTCATGTCGATCGCCCGACTGTAACGGCTTCCATGTGCGAGATTTATTTCGTGATGCGATCGATGCGATGCAGGCCGCAACACGCCGGCCGGCCGGTGGCCTGTGGTTTGCATGTTGCCTCCAGCGAAACGGCGGGCACATACGCTGACGGATCGATGCGCTCCCCATCCCGCACGTTGAGCTCTGCTCAGCCATAGGAAAGACGTAAGAGCTACTCTCTTCGTCCAAATTATTCGTCGTGGTTTTAATTTAAATTTAAACTAAAACCATGATGAGTAATTTGAAACGAGGGAGTAGGTGCTACGTACAGGGACAGCTGGAGTCGATGCATTCTGAATAGGCTCCTCGCGGGCGGGGGTGGAGTGGAGAAGAAGGTGGTGGGATGGAGGGCATGATATGCTGGCGGCGTGTCCGTGGGCGTGTGTGCTAGCCTGCTACGATTTGGAATGGTGCTGGTCGAGGGAATGTCAAGGTGCTCTCGGCTTCCCATGCTTCAATTTCAAAACATCTATTTTAAATGTTTTAAAATGTCTAGGGAAAAAATGTGAATGGTCACAAGGAATGTGACTACAATCTCTAAAAATTTCCGGTCCGAACTTAAAATGTACGTCGCGAAAAAAATAGGCTTAGCACTTTATTTAACACAATACAGACGCAAGCACTCATATACACACGCATGCACTCATCTCTATGAACGCACACACGCACGCCCTACCCCTATGAGCACCTCTGAAAGACTGAGCCGACATATCATCTTGAAATTTACCTGGTGGGCTAGGGATACCACAGTCCCTCTAACCATCTAACCATAGGTTGGTTCGCTGCTTTGTCTTGGCACTTGGCATGTTGTATATTACTCCCTCCTTTCCGGTTTAGGCTAATTGTAATGGGGGTATCATATATTAGTATCATGCATATGAAATTAGTATATGATACTACATCCCTAATGCATAATATCATATATTAGTATCATGTAGTACTTTATTTATTGTCATGCATGACACATAGTAACATATCATTTATTATGATACAGTATCATGATATAATACTCAACCCTCTCTTTCTTCATTTAAGTCGGACATCTCATCGAAATTACCTAGTTGGTATGCATGATACTACCATTACAACCAACCTTATAGGGCTCAATTCAAAAATCTCACCAACCAAGGTAGATGGTGAGTGGCAGAATAATTTTTGTAGTTTGCAAAACCACTCAATTAATGCGCTTGTTTTTCTCAAACAATTGTGTTTACCAATGCACTAATTGCAATGCATGCATGCATAAATCACATGCATTGGTCATTTTTTTTAATACTTGCATGCAATGATTTAATGCACCTTGAAATCTGAACATGCGATGGGCAACAAACAAATCAAGCCTTATAAAATAGGAAAAATAAAATTTTGAGATAAGCCTTATAAAATGAAAAGGAGGGAGTAGTGTCGTTGTAACCCACTTCACATCTCTTGGATTCCGGGCAAGACGTGATATCAGGTGATACCATACCTCACATGCTCCCATGTTCCAACTTTTGAATTGCCACATGCAATTGTTTTGAAAAAAAAATCTGATCTTGTATATGGTTACAAGACATGTATCTAGAACCCTAAAAAACTTTAGATCCAATTCGAAATATAAATTGGGAAATAAAAAGTAGACAAATCTATCATGAATAGTGTAAAAAATAACACTATCCACATCTGGATTTGTCATTTTTTCCGTTTCTTAATGTGTTTCAAAATTGGATCTGAAATTTTTAGGGTCTGTGGCACATGTCTTGTGTACATTCTTCTCTTCAGAATTTTTCAAACATTTAGATGTGACTTTTCAAATTTTGGGAGTATTTAACCAAAAACTACCACAATTCACGGAACCGTGACGAAAAACTACCACTTTACGATTTTGTGCGAAAAACTACCGCTTTTTTCCTAAACCGTGGCAAAAAACTACCAAGTCTGAAAAGAGACCGATTTGGCTTTTTTAAGCGCGTTTCTGACAGAGTTGGCCCACACTTAATAAGCGGGCTAAAAAAGCAATCGGGTCCCTGTTTTTTTTCAAAAAGCAAGCCAGTCCTTTCGCTCGATGCAGCGGCGCGCGAGGAGGAGCTCGACGGAGTCCTTCTCGTGGTCCACGGCGGCGTCGCTCGGGTGGACACGGCCGGAGCGCGGGCAGGGAGTGGGGCGCCCGCGGGCGAGCGCGGCGGGGCCAGGCGC
>NC_041386.1:32853991-32880820 GCF_002162155.2 Triticum dicoccoides | reverse complement strand
GGGGCGCGGCGGGGCCAGGTGCGCGGCCACGGGCGGGCGGCCGTGGGCGCGACCATGAGCACGGCCAGGGGCGCGCCGGCCAGGCACCCCAGGGAGGCGCGGCTAGGGGCGCGATGACGGGCGCGCGGCCAGGGCGGCAAGGCCAGGCATGCCGCCACGGGCGGGCGGCCATGGGCACGGCCAGGGCCGTGGCGGCCAGGCACGCCAGGGGGGTCGACGAGGGGTGCGCCATGGATATGCTCGCCGTGCTGGGCTTCGAAGGAAGGACTGGATTGCTTTTTTTAAAAAAAAACAGGGACCCGATTGCTTTTTTAGTCCACTTATGTGTGGGCCAACTCTGTGAGAAACGCGCTTAAAAGAGCCAAATCGGGCTCTTTTCAGACTTGGTAGTTTTTTGCCACGGTTTAGGAAAAAAGCGGTAGTTTTTCGCACAAAATCGTAAAATGGTAGTTTTTCGTCACGGTTTCGTGAATTGTGGTAGTTTTTGGTTAAATACTCAAATTTTGGAGCATGGGAGCGTGTGAGGTGTCGTATCACCTGATAGCCCCCCTGTTTGGCCAACCTAATGGCAAACGTCAGTGCTCCTTGCATCACCAGAAACAAAGATCAACCAACAAAAACAAAATTAAAATCAAACACTGCAAAAGGCCAGGGGCTAGCATCGCACAAGTGGGGTGCCGAAACCCAAACAACAACCAATTTTTTTTAAAAAAAACTAGTGTAAATCCTTCCTTCACCACGGGTATTATTAGATAGTTTTAAAGCTTTTAATGAGTTTATCTAAAAGTATTTATATGTTAAATTTTGTGTTCTTTTAAGTGAAGAGCTGCAAAGTTCACATGTTATTCAAGTGGATAACCTAGCTGAAATGTTAAATTTTGGTACATTAGTTTCCCGGCGGAGCAAAGACAGTTTCAATGGTCGCATCTTATGGAAAGCTATCAACTGAATTTTTTTAAGTGATAATTTCACAATTATTGTGCTTCTTCGAGTTCTTTTTGTGTCCATGAAGAGACATCTTTTTATCGAGAGATGTATCTTTTCATGAATAGACATTTTTTTCACCACTAGACTTGCATTTCCATGAAGAGAAGTCCTTTCACCAAGGGGCGTGTCTTTTAACCAAAGGACATAAAATGTACATATGCTCTAACCACAAAGATCTAATGGACTAAATTGATCCTTGATATAATCAAACAACAATTCTTTTTAGGGTGACGTGAATGTGGATGGTGCATTAGGAGTCAGTTTTTTGAACAACTAGAGGTTTGGGAAGAGCATGCATTAAAGCCTATTTGACGACCTTAACGGGAAAAACTATTTGATGCTAATAGGCCCTCCATCATACAAGGCACACGAGAAGGGCTAGCCCATTTATAGTTTCCTCTCGTTACGATTGAGAGGAATTGCATATGTTTTTATTATTATTTTAGTCTGGTTAATTTGGTTTCCATTTCTTAATTCAGTTTTTAATATTTGTATTTAAACTTTTTTCTACCTTGTTGTTTCTATTTTTCCTTTTTCTAGTTTGGTTTTTATATTGCATCTTAAAACTCATGAACAACTTATTATTTTTTTAAGTCCCACCTTGCCGGTTGGTGAAGATTTGGACCAACATATAAGGAGGCATCTCATGGTTCACTTAGATGAAGTGATGAGAGAAAAATATGCTAGATGTACACAACACATCACACGTTTTATGTCGCGTCCGCCCGCGTGTATGTTCGCGACTAGACTTAGGACTTTGGACGTTTGGCGCGACCGCGTGCGTGTGTATTAGCATCTTTTTTCTCCAGGACCTTCGATGATGATTTTGAAGATAATTAACATGTACTAATTGATGTCCTATCTAATTTCAGCATGTAATTAATTTCTTGCACTGAATGCCTGTTTATTACAGTGAATTTTAATGGGAACGTCCCAAGTGTCGAACGAATTCGAAGAGCAGCGGCGGCTATGTGATGATTACGTGTACGGTGCACACTGTTCGCTGTTGTTTCAGAGCTTGACGTGCGGTTGCAGCTCCAGGTGAGAAATGTGTGGCTCCATGAGTATTTGCTATTGTCCCTAAAATGAATTGGAATGCCTAACACACGCAGAAATCTCAAAACATAAATAAATATGATTGTGTTGCTCCCCTAGGTAGCAGAGCTGCCGTCAGAAAATCTAGGTTCTATACCCTATCCGCAACAACAATAGACTATTGGGGCGATCTTTGAGGCAGATGAGTACTGGCACTAACAATATCTAGCCAATGTAGTGGTAGCTTAAGATTTGAGCCCACGGTCTAGTCATTGACTGGACCCAATAGTGGAGTATTGGAGGCTAAGATGATAGCTTCTGTACCTTTCTATGCAGGTGAAAGCCCTAGGTCTAGCCTTCGCATTTCAGATTCGATGAGCACGACATTGTACAATATCGTCTTTGTTGTGTTGTAATTGGACTGGTTGTGTGGGAGTGAAAACCTTGATTTGTTGAATTTGATGACTATAGTATGATTCAGTCGTATTTGATGACTAGTATGATTCAGTCATATTTGTTGAAGAGCTCTAGTTCGAGAAGCTAACAAAATGTGGCATAGTTGAATCGGTTTTCAAGGGAAAATAGTGAGAAAATTTGAGAAAACTAGAAAACGGAGATGAGGTAGGGAGGGTGAATGAAAGAAAGAAATGTAAGTCATAACCCTAAATTTTAAAAAGTTCATCGATTCCCAAAATGTTTTATGATTTAAATAATGTTCAATTCAAAAAATCATGAATTTCAAGATTTTTTTTATTAAAATAAATGTTTGTGAAATTCATAAATTGTTCCATAAATTAAAATATGTTCTTCAATTCAAAAAAGGTTCATCAATTCAAAACAATGTTCACCTGTTTTAGAAAAATGTTCAGAATTTTTAAAAATTCTCAAGAATTTGTAAAAATGACTCACAATTTCAATATATGGTAGATGATTCCTAAAATGTTTAGAATTTCAAGAGAAGGTTTGTGAATTTGAAAAAAAAATCATGATCTATGAAAATGTTCACGATTTGAAATATGACCACGAATTTGAAACTTACTCACAAAAAGAAAAAGAAAAAATAAAGAAGAAAGAAAAGGAGAATATGAAAAAAAAAATAAGAAAAAAGATAGAGATAACAGATAAAAGAAATAAAAACCAGAAGAAATAGGAATGAAAAAACCGGCTCGAGAAACATGCTAGAACCAACCCAAAACCAGTTCAAAAAAGCTTAGACTGAACCAGCCCATATGCTGGACAGGCGCGAGGTGCGGGTATGCATTATGTACTCCCTCCGTTCCTAAATATAAGTAATTTTACAGATTTTAATATGAACTATATACGGAGCAAAACGAACAAATCTACACTTTTCCTTCGTATGTAGTTCATATTAGAATCTCTAAAAAGACTTATTTAGAAACGGAGAAAATACTATTTAGCGACCTACGCGCGAAATAGGAGAAACCCTCTTAGACTTGAGACCTCATATGTGCCACTCACTACGGCATACAACGCACGATGGGGAGACAGACTGTGTCGGCCTGTTAGCACTGTAACGTGAGGTACTATAGCACATGTTTCAAAAACTTGTGAACACTATTTGAAGAAAGTGAATTATTTTAACTTTTCAAACCCCAAATATATATTTTTAAAAATCTGAACATATTTTGAACAACTTAGTTTTATTAAAAACATGAACACCTTCTAGATGGTTCGTAAAACTAGTAAAAGGCGGACACGGGAGGTTCGGAAAAACAGGATGGATATAATCCATATGGTCCGGCTCACCTCACCATTTCCTACTATGAGAAAACCCGACTATTGGACGCAATGAGCATCTAAGAGGAAAACCCGACCATTGGACGATGAGTCGGTACATGGAAAACGAGAACTGCTATCCGTTGTTTTGTGCGACTGGGTGGCAGATAAAACGCACCAGCGCTATGTCTCGTTCGTACTGATTCCTAATAGGTACTGCCTGTTAGCCGTTCACCGCGCAAGACATTCGGTCGTGTCAAGTCTAGTCGCTGTTTCGGTCGGCTCAGTCTGATTTTCATTTGTGTTTCTTCATTTTTCACTAGACTAGTAAGCATGCACGTGCAACGCACGTATATTATAAAATAATAAAGTATCGTCATATAATGAAAAGTATACCTATTCAGAAGTGCAGGACAAAAAAATTTCACGTGAATCATAAAATTTAACATCCAAAGACCAAAAGATTAACAAATTGAAAGAAGTCGACTTCAAAAAACAAATATGAAAGAATCTTATACTCGCTCCGATTCAAATTAGTTGTCGCTCAAACTAATATACATGGTAGGGAGTAATCTGTTTATAAAACTATCAAAATAATCATGAGTGAACATTTTTTCTAAAGTCTTCTGACTATGTAAAAAGATACTCTCTTCGTTCCGAATTACTCGTTGTAGAAATGGATATATTTAGATGTATTCGGAATGGAGGGAGTAGCACGTACATAGTCAAACAGGACATGTGAGTTAAGAAAACGAATTAGACAACGTCCCACTCTAATAACATGAACCAAATGACCTTAAAGGCTATTTTGATATAATAATAATAATAATAATAAAAGAATAAGAAAGTGGACAGCGCCGGACGTTGTATCTGCATTACTTTTTGTTGAGCTGCTTATTTGTGTACTGTATTCCTTTTTTTATTGAGAATATGTACTGTATTCCTTTAATCAAAGTGCGCTATCGATCCACCTGAAAAAAAAGCTATCCATCGGGCTCCGTTTTTAGTCGTTTTTTTCAATCTTGTTAGGGTTTGTGTCCTACTCAGGAAGGCGAGACGGCGGCGGCTCCCTGAAGGTAGAATAAAGGTCTCCCCGCTTAGCCCCCGTTCCGGCGGTGCGTCTAGCATCGTTGGTGGGCGTGTGGAGGTGTGTCTCCGGTAGATCTATCTTTGGTGGATTTGCTCGGATCTCGTCGTTGTTCGTCTACGTTCGTGTGTCTTCGGTTTGGATCCTTCTGATCTACGTTATTTTTCATCGGCGGCGGTTGCTGTTCTGGGGTGCTGGCCCTATGGGGCCTTAGCACGACGACTTCCCGACTGTCTACTACAACAAGTTGTGCCCGGCTCTGGCGATGGAGGGATGATGACGGCGGCGCGCCTTCGACTCGCTTCGGTGCTTGTAGTCGTCGCTAGGTGGTCTACGAATCTGGATGTAATTTTTATTTCTGGTATTCATTGTACTGCCATGATTGAAGATGAATAGATTGGAAGTTTTTTCGAAAAAAAAACATGAACCAAATGACCTTAAAGGCTATTTTGATATAATAATAATAATAAAAGAATAAGAAAGTGGACAGCGCCGGACGTTGTATCTGCATTACTTTTTGTTGAGCGGCTTATTTGTGTACTGTATTCCTTTTTTTTATTGAGAATATGTACTGTATTCCTTTAATCAAAGTGCGCTATCGATCCACCTGAAAAAAAAGCTATCCATCGGGAAAAAATCTGGACACGCCCACTCCGCCCACTCTCCCTCCCTCTCAGTTCTGCTGGCCTTATCTCTTCTATCTTCTATTTGTCTCCCCACCGCTGCCGTCCATGGACCTCCCGTCGATTACGGCGATGGGGTCCCTGGGCGTGCTGCTGCTGCACCCCATGAACGGCTACCTGGAGCAGGAGCTGGACCGCGTCTTCCGCTTCTGGGACTCCCCTCCAGACGGGGGCGCCGAGTTCCTCCGTGCGGTCGTCGGCAACGCCGGATACAACGCCGACGCCGCGCTCATCGATGCGTTGCCGTCCCTCGAGAACGTTGCGTCCTCCGTGGGGATCGACCGCGTCGACCTCACCAAGTGCCGCGAGCGCGGGATCCATGCTCACTGACATGCTCACCGACGCCGTCGGCCTCGTCATCTCCGCGGTAAGGAAGATCACGCATGGTGACCGCTATGTGCGCGCCGGCTTGTGGAAGGCCAAGAGGGACTACACGGTACACACTCACCACGCGGGTTGGTTTTAGATGCTTGCTCTTTGACTTCCGTTCATATTTTTTTTTTCTATCCAACGATTGAGTGCATTATTTAGTGATACTCATTTTATAATTGCCCAATTCGTTTCACGATACCTTGTGTCTATTATTTACATGAAAAATGATCGACGATTGCTTGCATTTGGGCCTTTTGGATAGAAATCATGAATCTCATGGTGTATTCTTAGTTTTCTTACATACACTGAAGACAGTTCATCTGTCCACTATGTCTGCTGTGTTTGCACTATGAACGACCCAGGCAATTAGAACTTCAGAACCAAAGCACCAGTATTCTGATCCTTGCATCAGTACTTTCCTTATTTATCATCTGGGAGGAATAGTCGGAGCCAGATAAATAAGGTTCATGTATTGCAATCAAAACTGCACATACAGCTAATAAAATCAACTGACAGTGTAATATTCCTATGAGTAGCAGCAACGATATCTTTTGCTATATCTAAACAGGTCTTTGTGTTATGAATATAGACCATATTAAAGATCTGATGCTTACTTCACTGTTAAACATAGACAAGAGGCTAGCAAATGATTGAAATGTCATTCTGCTTCAAGTTAGAAAATGCTAAAGTAGTTTTTTTTTGCGAAATAAATGCTAAAGTAGTTAAGGGGCTAAACTCAGATTTATTATAATGGATAAACAATTCCCATGGTTTAATTTACAACTCCACACATTTCACGTTAAGAATGAAGCTGGTCTCCATGATTTCAGTGATGTCTCCAGATAAGAAATTTGGAATGCTAACAAGAGATAAACACGCACATAGCAATTAAAGTGATTTTATTCCTGCCATCTTATATGTAAGCACACTGCTCACTTGTGATGTTTTGCTATTGTAGGTTAACATGATGCATGAGTAGTCTCGTGACGAAGACCTTTAACTATGATGTCATCTACTCTCATTTGGTACGTGCATATGCATACTTTTATTATAAATTGCGGAGACATTTCCTCTTTGATGCTTATATAGTTCGGTCTGATCAAAACCTGCAAATGGAAAAGAAATGTTAGATCTAAAAGTAGTCATAAATACAACACCATCCAAAAAATAATGGAATAACGCACCTGCCTCATCTCTCTAAAACATCTCTGTAGACAATGTTCTTGGTGCTTTTCCCAGATTTGTCAACCTCCTTGTTTGGCTTGGCCAAAATCCGTGTCGTCTCTCTTGACACTCCACTCGACAATGCAACATATAGCTGACCATGTGAGAATACAGGCTCGGGAAGGTAAATACCGACGTTTGGGATGGTCTGACCCTGTGCCTTGTTAATTGTCATCGCAAAACTCAGGCGGATGGGGAACTGCTTTCTCTTAAGTTTGAAGGGAAGTGAGCTGTCCTCTGAGGGCGACATAGGGATCCTAGATATGAACACCCTCTTTCCAGCATGCTGACCACCAACAATCTCCGCATCAATTGCATTATCCTGGAAGGCTCTAATCATAAGCCGTGTTCCGTTGCATAGACCATTATGAGGGTCGAGGTTCCGGAGCAGAATGACTGGACAGTTGACCTTTAATCTCAAAACATGCGG
Organism: Triticum dicoccoides; assembly: GCF_002162155.2. Lineage (NCBI taxonomy): Eukaryota > Viridiplantae > Streptophyta > Magnoliopsida > Poales > Poaceae > Triticum > Triticum dicoccoides. Next base: position 32,873,265 of record NC_041386.1, on the reverse strand, counting down.
TGGCAAACCATTTGGTGTGATCGAGTTCAAAAAATCAATTATGTAATTATTCTGCAAGTCATCCTCGATTGAGTCAAAGCTATGGTATAACTTTTCTTCGCCTGGAAACCTAGAGATCATCTTGTCATTGAGGTCATCCACATGATCGTTCTTGGTCGATAGAATTGCACGTGCGCTCATGTACTCTCTTGATCTAGCATTAGCATGCAGCGATGGAAATACATCTTCAATGAGCTTGTTAATAGCTTTTTCATCATCGGTATAGCCAATCACAATGTCGTCAGGGAGACGCACATAGTCGTCGCCTATTGTCTCTTCTGTTCCATTACCGATCCTTAGGAGGTATTCAGAGAACCAAGGATCAGCCTGTGCCCGCATATTGCGCGTGAGGTGTATCTTGCGGGTCTTCTCCCACAAATAGGATCTCAGGAGTGTAGCATCCGTGATCTGTGCTCTTGTCCCACGTGTGACAACAGGAAGGACTTGCCGAAAATCCCCACCAAAGACGATAACCTTTCCCCCAAATGGCAAAGGACACTCCATTATATCCTGGAGTGATCTATCAGGCGTCTCAACTGCTTGACGTTTTGTCATAGCGACTTCGCCCCAAATTATCAAGGACGCCTGTTTAAGCAACTCTGCTGTACCACTCTGCTTTGTAAAACTACACATGCTGTTGTCAGTGAGCTTAATTGGAATTTTGAACCTGGAGTGCGCAGTCCGTCCTCCTGGCATTATCGACGCCGCTATACCTGATGTAGCAGTTGCGATTGCTATTTGGCCCACGGAACGCACCTTTGCAAGCAAGGCCTTGTACAAGTATGTCTTCCCAGTGCCTCGTGGACCATCAACAAAGAATATCTGGCTTTTTTGGTTCATCACATGATCCATTATGTCATTAAAACTAGCCAACTGCTCATTGTTCAAACTGTTAAATAGATCTAGATGTTCTTTGTCCACTGTGACTTGCCTCTCCTCTGTTACTTCTTTGTACTCAGAGTCATAAGAATCATTGGTCTCAACCAGATCCGGAAGTCCATAGTTTCTAATATCCTTTCCCATGGATTGTAACATATCCCTAATATCTCTAAGGACTATCTGCTCAAGTGTTGCCTCATCGGATTGATTACGACGGTAATCCTGAGACATTGATGCTAGATGTTTGTCCCACATCTGTCGGATTTCTGTTGCCTCACAGAATACCAGTATAGTCGCAAACAACCATCTCAGGGCATAAGGCATCTGAAATGTGGCTGCCTCCGTCATGCAATCATCAAGAGTCCTATCGTGCTCAATGAGGCCTAAGTGCTCGCATGCCTCCCTGAAGGAATTGCATGGCTTGCCATTTACTGTTTTTAAATCATCAAATGAAGTGGCACCTCGGACATGACTTAGGAGCACACGCAAGTAGTACCTCTCTCCTTCAGCAGGGTGTGCATACACAAGTCTTCCAATCTGTGATCTCATACTTTTTCTATTCTGCCAACTCTTATTTCCAGCTATCCATCTATAATGTTCTGGAAACTCTCTGTACAGCCATTTCCGCGCTTCTAGAAACTTCTGGTTCATCCGAAAGTACTCGGTAAGCATGGACTTGGAAGAAGATGGCCGAGCGACAACATCTTCCAGATTTTCACACGCTTTAAATGCAACCGTATGCATGTTTGGCAAATGAAGCTGGAGCTGTAGCACAGATGGACTGACACCAAACATTTTAAAACCGAAAATCCTATAAATAGCTTCTGGAGGAGATACATAGCGTGCATCCCTATACTGTCGGATTTCATTGATGATTCCACCTTCATTGATGATATCCTGCTCGAATGCAAATGATGTTCGATCATGCCCTTTGTAGATGTACTTGAACAAGTACTTGACTGCCTTAATGCTCGAGCATGCTTCGACATTAATGTGGCAGTTGTATGTCATAAGTAGATAAGGATTGTAAGGGACTACCCATCTATTGTCCAAATCAGCTCCTCTGATCCGAACCCTCTGCCCGTCGTCCCTCCTTCTATATATGGGATATGAGTCTTTCCCTTGCTGTGTGGCATCGCAAAAATCTCGCGGGTAATGAAATCGACACTGTCCCTCAATCATGCAAGGACAACTTTTTTTGAGCTCACCACAAGGTCCGTGTAGCATGTGTTTGATGACCAGATCATGTAGAACGGGGTGTTTCTCTTTGTCAGGTATCTCTGCAGATATCACCCGATCATAGTCATCTGGGGTCGCTAACTTGCTTTTTGCTTTCATGATTAGAAGTATATGCTCATGAGGGAGGCCTCGTTTCTGAAACTCCGTGACATGTACATAAGCTGCTACTTCTCCGAAATGCTTACCCTTAGTCAGTAAGTCCATCATATGTCGTTGTTTAGCTCTGTATACTCTTGCCACCAGGTCTGGACGGTCCTGTGGCAGTTGTCCAGGCAACAGTTCCTTTGTTATCTCCACCCAATAGGATTGCAAGTCATCGTAATAAAATAATCTGGTTTGCCCCACCGCTGGACAATTGCCATTGCATCCAGGAATCTCCGCTGCATGTCGCGATCACCACCAGGAAATGTACGTGGAAGCACGATTCTTTTGCCAATCCGATCACCGCGTGACTCGCCAGCAACAACGGTATCAACAAGACCCTGTAGTAGTAACCAATGTTACAGAAAAACATGGAACATGTATATTGTCGTTGCATTATAATGTGTTAGAATAAACACAAGCACGTTACCTGGTAGAGGTCGGCGCGTATAACCTTCTGATTTTCTGGCTTCGAGTACCAGTCAAGCCTCATAGACTCAATCTTGATATACATGTCAACAGCCCACTGTTGGAAAAGGCGCCCCCTGAACAAGATGATGTTTAAAAGTTTCTTCCTGACCTGCAGCTTGAAGCAGTAGTACTCCCTTGCACTAACAAATTTCCTGGATTGTGTTGCATTCACCTCATTGTCACCAAAATCCTCATGTGGGTTATCATCGTTGTCAACATAAATATCAGTGTGCTGGCTGGACTCATAATGATTGACACAATAAGAATTGAAGAATAAGAAATGATGACCGATACCTGTAGGTAAATCAGTGGCATGGTCTTCATGTGCTACAAAATTCCCAACTTGTTCGCTTTCTCTAATCAAGTTTTCCTCTGATAGATAGATGAAAACATAAGTTTACATTAATAATAGCAAGCCTAACCCTTGTTAATGAACACATACCTGTATGTATATCAATGTCTTGGTTTCCTTGTGGTGTAGTATTATCCGATGAATGATGGGTCCTGTCATCGGGGCGACCAACATATGGCATCCAACGATTCCAACCAATCTCCCCACGTGGGAAGAATAGGGGATAAGACAACGGGTCATAGCACCCATAGTATGCTCTAATGTAGAGGGGCCGTTCTCCTTTTTTTCCATGCACGACAACACTCCTGTCAAAGAAATTTTGTGGGTCACTCCTTTCAACCCATATCGCTGCCACCTGAGAAGCCGTTGGGGCATTGTACCTTCGTTGATCCAGCTTGATATCCGTGTTTAGTGAGATCCTATACTCATCTAGATTTGGAACAGACCCAAGGCTCTTGAAAACTTGCGCATAAGGGTTAGGCTCTAGTATTCGCAGAATCTTTCGTATGAGATCTATCTTAAGGTCTGGAGATCTCTTAGCCCTGTGAACCAAGTTTTCATCTGTATCATAAATATAGAGTTGGAAATGTCGAGGGCCATTATCAGCCGGCACCAGATCATCAAGAGCGTGGTACAACCCGCCACACGCACGATAAGTATATACTCCAGTTCCTGCCGCATTGCTGACTCGGCGATCAAGGGTGACTCCTAAACTTGTGAATGAGAAGTGCGAGTTGAAATATCGTATATGCTCTCTGAAATATTTAGCATCCTCATCAGCTTGACATGTAAACAACCGTTTCAACTCTTCTGGAACCTCTGGAGTAAATATACTGACTTTTCCTTTTCTGCAACAAAATGCTGGCCCCTCGAATGGAAACCGCAAAGCCCCACAGTGAAGGCAGTCTGCAACCTTTTTTAGGACATGGTGCTTTGTAGGTAGGTTTCGGTATATGAATTCATCAATCACTGCTAGAGGTCCCGCTTGTGCATTCTGGCGTCCAAGCTGGTACGACTCGAAAGCAACATCTAGCACAGAAGGACAGTAGGTATTAAATTATCACTCAATACAACTAAAGTGTGCACTTGAGGGTGCTAAGTTGGAAAATACATAATGGACATACCCTGATCTATAAATATTATAGCTTCTTCATCAGGATCATGGTATGCGGCTTCTCCATTCTGCAGTGGCTCCATGTAATCTAGTACGCAATATGTTGGTCAAATATAAATTCCTCAAATTTATGGATGAAGACATTCAAATGGGAACGACAATATATATAATGTACCTTGAAAATTGGTTTGTTGAACAGGAGGCTCAAATATTCCATATGGATCAGCTGTCTGGTCGTTGCCCACTATGGAAAATCATAAGATCAGTACAACATAACAATATAGGTGTTCTAGTAGACGTAGGGTCGGCAAAACTACCTTGCAGATTTTGAGTGTTTTGAGCAGTCTCTGTTGTTGGTTCTACTCCTCGCCTATCATTAGCCATGGACTTTTGAGGTTGATTGGAGGCATTAAGAGGCTCTATACATTAAAAATGAAAGAGAACCCAGATTACGGTAAACAGGCTTGCACTATAAGTAATATTGATGCGTGATTATAGTAATATTGTTCCTTACACTGTACAAATGCCTAATGATATACCTGGTGCAATATCTGCAGTGACATTGGAAATTGTTTGCGTTTCATGACCAAGAGGTACAACAACAGCTCTCAGTCTCCCTGCAATTTCTACCATCTGATATGCATCATTCCTATGCAACCAATTGGATTCATCAATGTTTCCTAAAATATTGTCCTCGTGAGGAGGGATCCCTTCATGTGATTGGGATGAAGTTGGCATGTTTGATAAGCCTGCAAGAAATTTGGTGTCACCACATCAGTGCATATATTAATATACTCCATCGGTCCTAAAATAAGTGTCTCAACTTTATACTAACTTTAGTGCAAAGTTGTATTTAAGTTGAGACACTTATGTTGGGACGGAGGGAGTATCTCTTAATAATATGCGAGATAATAAAAGGAAATGACTATTTGATGGTAGCACACAACCTGCAAATGATATTGTTTGTAGCTGGCTGACACCCGATTGTCCTGTAGCTGGTGTGCGTGACACATTGTCAACACTGTTAACGGTGGAAATAGATGTCTTTGACTGTTCATGGGATTGGTGTCGTGGATCTAAGTCTGACAGTAGAGTGGGGGGTAGGTATGGAGAGGCAAGGTCCTAGCTATGGAGAGGTTGTAAACACAAGAGATGTACGAGTTCAGGCCCTTCTCGGAGGAAGTAAAAGCCCTACGTCTCGGAGCCCGGAGGCGGTCGAGTGGATTATGTGTATATGGATTACAAGGTGCCGAACCCTTCTGCCTGTGGAGGGGGGTGGCTTATATAAAGTGCGCCAGGACCCCAGCCAGCCCACGTAATGAAGGGTTTAAGGTACATTAAGTCCGGGGCTTTACTGGTAACGCCCCACATAAAGTGTCTTTACTATCATAAAGTCTACTTAATTACAGACCGTTGCAGTGCAGAGTGCCTCTTGACCTTCTGGTGGTCGAGTGAGTCTTCGTGGTCGAGTCCTTCAAGTCAGTCGAGTGAGTCCCTCGTAGGTCGACTGGAAGGTGATTTCTTCTAAGGGTGTCCTTGGGCAGGATACTTAGATCAGGTTTGTGACCCTATCCTAGGTACATGACTCCATCATTAGCCCCCGAATGGATTGAGGCTTGAGTGATGAAGGAGTTGATGTTGTTTCCGATTAGCCTTTGCATACTGGTCGTGCGTTGTTTTGAACTAAAAAATCTCTTTGTTGAAAGTGAGCAACTTTTCTTCAGTCGACTCGATCCATTCTTTTCCTTCGTCGAGTGATCTTTTGGACTTCGCCGATTTCCGAGCGACGGATCGCAGGAAATCCCGCGTTTGACAGACCGATCTGCCGTTCGCGGATTCCGCGGGATGCGAAATTTGGGGAAGCGCGCGAAGCGGGGCGGACCGCGGTGTTCGGACGGGACAGGGCATAGACGCCTCGATCCCCGCGCCGCTTTTTTCGCCACGTATCGCGTCCGCGTAACTGTTCAGGATATGATTAGATCGACCGGGCCCATCTGTCATCCACTCGGAAGGGATCTTATAAATGCGCCCGGCGAGGGTTTTTTGAACAGTGCCTCAGCATTCTCTCTCTGCTCCCTTCGTCTCTGCCCAACGCGCTCGCTCTCGCCTCCGCACAACTTCCCCTCGCGCGTCCCGCCGGCAGCCATGGTCAAGGAGAAGACGGCGACGTTGGAACGCGCGAAGAAGGCGTCGGCGACGGAGAAGGCGAAGGGGAGATCCACCAGTCGTGGCGGGTCTTCGTCTAGATCTCGCCTGCCGAAAGGCTGGGTCCAGGGAGATTGGATCCAGTCGACCATCACGGAGAAGGATCTCCTCGACATGGCCAACGAGGGCCTGATCCCTCATGGAGCTGCGAGGCTTCCGGGGAAAGAGTGGCAGCCCCAGCCGGAAGAGGGTGAGTGCGTGCTTCTGGCTACCCATGTCGACCGCGGATTTTCTTTGCCGCCGAGCATTTTCTTCCGTGGTTTCTTGAACTTCTTTGGAGCGCAACTCCTCCACTTCACCCCGAATTCTATCGCCTATCTTGCCGCGTTTGTGTCCATGTGTGAGAGTTTCCTGGGTTGTCGACCGCATTGGGGTTTGTTCAAGCACATATTCACGTGTCGCTCTCAGACCGTGAAGAAGGCGAGCCCAGGCGACGAAAAAACCCGAGTTGTCCAAATGTGTGGGGGGTCTGGGGATCCAGGTGAGGAACAAGAGCACCTTCCCAGCCATGACATTTCCCGAGTCAGTCAGAGGCTGGCAGTCGACCTGGTTCTACTGCCAGGATCAGTCGACGCCGGGGCAGTCGAGTGGACTCCCTCAGTTCACCATGGGCCGAGTGAACAAGCCCTCCTCTCTGAAGGTGATTCCAGAGGAGAAAGCTGACGTGAAGATGCTGATGGAGCGTGTAGTTCAGTTGGTTCGGGAGGGAGTGACGGGTATGGATCTCCTGGAGGTTTTCCTTAGGCGTCGTATCCAGCCTCTTCAGTTCCAGAGCCATTGCATGTGGTTGTACTGCGGGACCGAGGATGTGACTCGGGTCAATCCAGAAACAGTCGACGATGCCACTCTGGAAAGGTGGATGGCCGCTGTTACTGGGAACAAGGATAACCCTCGCGGAGCCAGAAGGATTCCTCCACTCGACTGCCACAGTGATTCAAACAAGGTATGTCTGCTCCACTTCCCATTGTATTCTCGTCACATTTATTTCTGTTTTCTCTGCCGATCGGTCGACTGATCTTCGTCTTGATGTCTATCAGGCCCTCACTGAGCTGTACTCGATGCCCAACGGAGCACAGGCTCCGACTGATGAGGGAGAAGCGAGCGGGGGTGAGAGCCAGGAGGAGGAGTGGGACTCGGACGCTGCTGAGGATGATGATGATGATGATGACGATGATGGCGATGATGATGATGATGGTGAAGACGAGGAAGAGGAGGAGGAGGAGGTTGCACCACCGCGCTCGGAAAGGCGGTCGAAGCTTGTCCATGACCCCGCGACTGAACGTGGCAAGGGGGTTGCGACTGTCACACAGTCGACCAAGCGTCCTCGGACCACCTCTCCGGCGCCGACTGAAAAGGCGTCGAAGCAGCCCAGGGCGGCCCCGTCAAAGCCGACCAAGCTCCTGCCGAAGATGAAGGTGTCCATCCCCACCATATCAGGGTAATCATGCTACTTAAGTCTTCTTGTTTTGTATGAACTTTATCTCTGGTTGGCGCTGGAGTTAGTCGACTGATTCCTTGGAGTTGCAGTGCTGCTACTTCTGAGACCTCAGCCCGGGCTGACGACCATGAGATGGAGGACGCAGCAACCTCAAAACCTGGTACTATACTCTTAACACCGTTTCTAGTCGACTGACTCATGATCTCTGACTCTGATTCTTTTCTGTAGCTCCATCCAATGTTGTTATCACTCTCCCTGATGATGATGAAGATGAGGAACCGCTGAAGCACAGAAAGAGTAGGAAAGCGTCTGCCGGCAGGGTGCTCCAGGATGTGACGGTGCCTGAGACCCTGGCCGCGGAGGAAGAGAACACCACTCGACAAACTGTGTCCTTCGCAGATCCGCTGACGAGTGCTCTGTTGGAAATATGCCCTAGAGACAATAATAAAAGTGTTATTATTATATTTCTCTGTTCATGATAATAGTCTTTTATTCATGCTATAACTGTATTATCCGAAAATCGTAATACACGTGTGAATACATAGACCACAATACGTCCCTAGTGAGCCTCTAGTTGACTAGCTCGTTGTGATCAACAGATAGTCATGGTTTCCTGGCTATGGACATTGGATGTCGTTGATAACGGGATCACATCATTAGGAGAATGATGTGATGGACAAGACCCAATCCTAAGACTAGCACAAAATATCGTGTAGTTCATTTGCTAGAGCTTTGCCAATGTCAAGTATCTCTTCCTTTGACCATGAGATCGTGTAACTCCTGGATACCATAGGAGTGCTTTGGGTGTATCAAACGTCACAACGTAACTGGGTGACTATAAAGGTACACTACAGGTATCTCCGAAAGTATCTATTGTTTTATGCGGATCGAGACTGGGATTTGTCACTCCGTGTAAACGGAGAGGTATCTCTGGGCCCACTCGGTAGGACATCATCATATGCGCAATGTGACCAAGGAGTTGATCACGTGATGATGTGTTACGGAACGAGTAAAGTGACTTGCCGGTAACGAGATTGAACAAGGTATTGGATACCGACGATCGAATCTCGGGCAAGTAAAATACCGCTAGACAAAGGGAATTGAATACGGGATTGATTAAGTCCTTGACATCGTGGTTCATCCGATGAGATCATCGTGGAACATGTGGGAGCCATCATGGGTATCCAGATCCCGCTGTTGGTTATTGACCGGAGAACGTCTCGGTCATGTCTGCATGTCTCCCGAACCCGTAGGGTCTACACACTTAAGGTTCGATGACGCTAGGGTTATAAAGGAAGCTTGTATGTGGTTACCGAATGTTGTTCGGAGTCCCGGATGAGATCCCGGACGTCACGAGGAGTTCCGGAATGGTCCGGAGGTAAAGATTTATATATAGGAAGTCCTGTTTCGGCCATCGGGACAAGTTTCGGGGTCATCGGTATTGTACCGGGACCACCGGAAGGGTCCCGGGGGCCCACCGGGTGGGGCCACCTGCCCCGGGGGGCCACATGGGCTGTAGGGGGTGCGCCTTGGCCTACATGGGCCAAGGGCACCAGCCCCAAGAAGCCCATGCGCCTAGGGAACCCTAGAGGGAAGAGTCCTCAAGGGGGAAGGCACCTCCGAGGTGCCTTGGGGAGGATGGACTCCTCCCCCCCTCTTGGCCGCCGCACCAGATGCCATCTAGAGGCTGGCCACCGTCCCTAGGGGGTGGGAAACCCTAAAGGGGGCGCAGCCCTCCCCTTCCCCTATATATATGAGGCCTAGGGGCTGCCCATAACACGCGATTTGATCTCTCGTTGGTGCAGCCCTGCCTCTCCCTCCTCCTCCTCTCCCATGGTGCTTAGCGAAGCCCTGCTGGATTGCCACGCTCCTCCATCAGCACCACGCCGTTGTGCTGCTGCTGGATGGAGTCTTCCTCAACCTCTCCCTCTCTCCTTACTGGATCAAGGCGTGGGAGACGTCACCGGGCTGTACGCGTGTTGAACGCGGAGGTGCCGTCCGTTCGGCACTTGATCATCGGTGATTTGAATCACGACGAGTACGACTCCATCAACCCCGTTCACTTGAACGCTTCCGCTTAGCGATCTACAAGGGTATGTAGATGCACTCTCTTTCTACTCGTTGCTGGTCTCTCCATAGATAGATCTTGGTGTTACGTAGGAAAATTTTTGAATTTCTGCTACGTTCCCCATCAGTGGCATCATGAGCTAGGTCTATTGCGTAGATTCTTTGCACGAGTAGAACACAAAGTAGTTGTGGGCGTTGATGTTGTTCAATATGCTTACCGTTACTAGTCCAATCTTGTTTCGGCGGTATTGTGGGATGAAGCGGCCCGGACCGACCTTACACGTACTCTTACGTGAGACAGGTTCCACCGATTGACATGCACTTGGTGCATAAGGTGGCTAGCGGGTGCCAGTCTCTCCCACTTTAGTCGGAACGGATTCGATGAAAAGGGTCCTTATGAAGGGTAAATAGCAATTGGCATATCACGTTGTGGTTTTGCGTAGGTAAGAAATGTTCTTGCTAGAAACCCATAGCAGCCACGTAAAACATGCAAACAACAATTAGAGGACGTCTAACTTGTTTTTGCAGGGTATGCTATGTGATGTGATATGGCCAAGAAGAATGTGATGAATGATATGTGATGTATGAGATTGATCATGTTCTTGTAATAGGATTCACGACTTGCATGTCGATGAGTATGACAACCGGCAGGAGCCATAGGAGTTGTCTTTATTTTTTGTATGACCTGCGTGTCATTGAAGAACGCCATGTAAACTACTTTACTTTATTGCTAAACGCGTTAGTCATAGAAGTAGAAGTAGTCGTTGGCGTGACAACTTCATGAAGACACGATGATGGAGATCATGATGATGGAGATCATGGTGTCATGCCGGTGACAAGATGATCATGGAGCCCCGAAGATGGAGATCAATGGAGCTATATGATATTGGCCATATCATGTCACAACTATATAATTGCATGTGATGTTTATTATGTTTATGCATCTTGTTTACTTAGGACGACGGTAGTAAATAAGATGATCCCTTACAAAATTTCAAGAAGTGTTCTCCCCTAATTGTGCACCGTTGCTACAGTTCGTCGCTTCTAAGCACCACGTGATGATCGGGTGTGATGGATTCTTACATTCACATACAACGGGTGTAAGACAGTTTTACACAGCGAAAACACTTAGGGTTAACTTGACGAGCCTAGCATGTGCAGACATGGCCTCGGAACACGGAGACCGAAAGGTCGAGCATGAGTCGTATAGTAGATACGATCAACATGAAGATGTTCACCGATGATGACTAGTCCGTCTCACGTGATGATCGGACACGGCCTAGTTGACTCGGATCATGTGATCACTTAGATGACCAGAGGGATGTCTATCTAAGTGGGAGTTCATAAGATGAACTTAATTATCCTGAACATAGTCAAAAAGACCTTTTGCAAATTATGTCGTAGCTCGCGCTTTAGTTCTACTGTTTTAGATATGTTCCTAGAGAAAATATAGTTGAAAGTTGACAGTAGCGATTATGCGGACACTAGAAAGCTTATGTCCTTAATGCATTGCTCAGTGTGCTGAACCCCAAACGTCGTTTGTGGATGTTTCGAACATCGAGCATACACGTTTTGATAACTACGTGATAGTTCAGTTAAATGGTTTAAGTAGAGGCACCAAAGACGTTTTCGAAACGTCGCGGAACATATGAGATGTTTTGAGGGCAGAAATTGGGATTTCAGGCTCGTGCCCACGTCAAGAGGTATAAGACCTCCGGCAATTTTCTTAGCCTACAAACTAAGGGAGAAAAGTTCAATCGTTGAGCTTGTGCTCAGATTGTCTGAGTGCAACAATCACTTGAATCAAGTGGGAGTTGATCTTCCAAATGTGATAGTGATGTTTCTCCAAAGTCATTGCCACCAAGCTGCTAGAGCTTCGTGGTGAACTATAACATATCAGGGATAGACATGATGATCCTTGAGGTATTCGCGATGTTTGACACTGCGAAAGTAGAAATCAAGAAGGAGCATCAATTGTTGATGGTTGATGAAACCACTAGTTTCAAGAAGGGCAAGGGAACAAAGGGATACTTCATGAAACGGCAAATCAGCTGCTGCTCTAGTGAAGAAACCCAAGGTTGAACCCAAACCCGAGACTAAGTGCTTCTGTAATAAAGGGGAACAACCACTGGAGCAAGATTACCCTAGATACTTGGTAGATGAGAAGGCTGGCAAGGTCGATAGAAGTATATTGGATATACATTGTGTTAATGTGTACTTTACTAGTACTCCTAGTAGCACTAGGGTATTAGATACCGGTTCGGTTGCTAAGTGTTAGTAACTCGAAATAAAAGCTACGGAATAAACGGAGACTAGCTAAAGGTGAGCTGACGATATATGTTGGAAGTGTTTCCAAGGTTGATATGATCAAGCATCGCACGCTCCCTCTACCACCGAGATTGGTGTTTGCGTTGAGCATAGACATGATTGGATTATGTCTATCGCAATACGGTTATTCATTTAAAGAGAATAATGGTTACTCTATTTATTTGAATAATACCTTCAATGGTCTTGCACCTAAAATGAATGGTTTATTGAATCTCGATCGTAGTGATACACATTTTCATGCCAAAAGATATAAGATAGTAATGATAGTACCACTTACTTGTGGCACTGCCATGTAAGTCATAATGGCATAAAACGCATGAAGAAGCTCCATGTTGATGGATCTTTGGACTCACTCGTTTTTGAAAAATTTGAGACATGCGAACCATGTCTATTGGTGTATATGCATGAAGAAACTCCATGCAAATGGACCGTTTGAACTCACTTGATTTTGAATCACTCGAGACATGCAAATCATACCACATGGGCAAGATGACTGAAAAAAAAGCCTCGGTTTCAATAAGATGGAACAAGATAGCAACTTGTTGGAAGTAACACATTTTGATGTGTGCAGTCCAATGAGTGCTGAGGTATGCAGTGAATATCATTATGATCTTACTTCACAGATGATTCGAGTAGATGTTGAGAATATTTACTTGATGAAACACAAGTCTGAATTATTGAATGGTTCAAGTAATTTCAGAGTGAAGTAGAAGATCATTGTGACAAGAGGATAAAATGTCTATGATATGATCATAGAGATGAATATCTGAGTTACGAGTTTTGGCACACAATTAAGACATTGTGGAAATCGTTTCGCAATTAATACCGCCTGGAACACCATAGTGTGATGGTGTGTCCGAACATCATAGTTGCACCCTATTGGATATGGTGCGTACCATGATGTCTCTTATCGAATTACCACTATTGTTCATGGGTTAGGCATTAGAGACAACCACATTCACTTTAAATAGGGCACCACGTATTTCCGTTGAGATGACACCGTATGAACTATGGTTTAGAGAAACCTAAGTTGTCGTTTCTTAAAAGTTTGGGGCTGCGACGCTTATGTGAAAAAGTTTCAGGATTAAGCTCGAACCCAAAGCGGATAAAATACATCTTCATAGGACACCCAAAACAGTTGGGTATACCTCCTAATTCAGATCCGAAAAGCAATATGAATTGTTTCTAGAATCGGGTCCTTTCTCGAGGAAAGGTTTCTCTCGAAAGAGTTGAGTGGGAGGATGGTGGAGACTTGATGAGGTTATTGAACCATCTCTTCAACTAGTGTGTGGCAGGGCACAGGAAGTTGTTCCTGTGGCACCTACACCAATTGAAGTGGAAGCTTATGATATTGATCATGAAACTTCGGATCAAGTCACTACCAAACCTCGTGGGATGACAAGGATGCATACTACTTCAGAGTGGTACGGTGATCCTGTCTTGAAGGTCATGTTGCTAGACAACAATGAACCTACGAGCTATGGAGAAGCAATGGTGGCCCAAATTCCAACAAATGGTTAGAAACCATGAAATCCGAGATAGGATTCATGTATCAGAACAAAGCATGGACTTTGGTGGACTTGCCCGATGATCGGCAAGCCATTGAGATAAATGGATCTTTAAGAAGAAGACGGACGTGGATGGTGATGTCACCATCTATGAAGCTCGACTTGTGGCGAAGAGTTTTTTTCACAAGTTCAAGGAGTTGACTACGATGAGATTTTCTCATCCGTAGCGATGCTTAAAGTCCGTCGGATTCATGTTAGCATTAGCTGCATTTATGAAATCTGGCAGATGGATGACAAAACGAGTTTCCTTGCCAGTCTTCGTATGGAAAGGTTGTATGCAATACAATCAGAAAGGTTTTGTCGATCCTAAGGATGCTAAAAGGTATGCTAGCACCAGCGATCCTTCTAAGGACTGGAGTAAGCATCTCGGAGTTGGAATGTACACTTTGATTAGATGATCAAAGATTTTGGGTTTGTACAAAGTTTTATGAAAAACTTGTATTTCCAAAGAAGTGAGTGGGAGCACTATAGAATTTCTGATGAGTATATGTTGATCAGAAATGATGTAGAATTTCTAGAAAGCATATAGGGTTATTTGAAAGGTGTTTTTCAATAGAAAACCTGGATTAAGCTACTTGAACATTGAGCATCGAGATCTATAAGGATAGATCAAAATACTTAATAATACTTTCAAATGAGCACATACCTTGACATGATCTTGTAGGTATTCAAGATGGATCAGTCAAAGAAGAAGTTCTTGCCTGAGTTGTAAGGTACGAAGTTAAGACTTAAAGCTCGACCATGGCAGAATAGAAAGGACGAAGGTCGTCTCCTATGCTTAAGACATAGGCTCTATAGTATGCTATGCTGTGTACCGCACCTGAAGTGTGCCTTGCCATGAGTCAGTCAAGGGGTACAAGAGTGATCCAAGAATGGCTCACAGGATAGCGGTCAAAGTTATCCTTAGTAACTAGTGGACTAAGGAATTTTCTCGATTATGGAGGTGGTAAAAGAGTTCATCGTAAAGGTTACGGCGATGCAAGCTTGACACCTATCCGGATAGCACTGAGTAGAGAGACCGGATACATATAATGGAGCAATAATTTAGAATAGCTCCAAGTAGAACAATTGTTTGGAATAGCTCCAAATAGAGCGTGGTAGCTGCATCTAGGAGATGACATAGAGATTTGTAAAGCACACACGGATCTGAAAGGTTCAGACCCGTTGACTAAAACCTCTCTCACAAGCAACATGATCAAACATAAAACTCATTGAGTGTTAATCACATAATGATGTGAACTAGACTACTGACTCTAGTAAACTCTTGGGTATTAGTCACATGGCGATGTGACCTGTGAATGTTAATCACATGGCGATGTGAACTAGATTATTGACTCTAGTGCAAGTGGGAGACTGTTGGAAATATGCCCTAGAGGCAATAATAAAAGTGTTATTATTATATTTCTCTGTTCATGATAATAGTCTTTTATTCATGCTATAACTGTATTATCCGGAAATCGTAATACACGTGTGAATACATAGACCACAATACGTCCCTAGTGAGCCTCTAGTTGACTAGCTCGTTGTGATCAACAGATAGTCATGGTTTCCTGGCTATGGACATTGGATGTCGTTGATAACGGGATCACATCATTAGGAGAATGATGTGATGGACAAGACCCAATCCTAAGACTAGCACAAAATATCGTGTAGTTCATTTGCTAGAGCTTTGCCAATGTCAAGTATCTCTTCCTTTGACCATGAGATCGTGTAACTCCTGGATACCGTAGGAGTGCTTTGGGTGTATCAAACGTCACAACGTAACTGGGTGACTATAAAGGTACACTACAGGTATCTCCGAAAGTATCTATTGTTTTATGCGGATCGAGACTGGGATTTGTCACTCCGTGTAAACGGAGAGGTATCTCTGGGCCCACTCGGTAGGACATCATCATATGCGCAATGTGACCAAGGAGTTGATCACGGGATGATGTGTTACGGAACGAGTAAAGTGACTTGCCGGTAACGAGATTGAACAAGGTATTGGATACCGACGATCGAATCTCGGGCAAGTAAAATACCGCTAGACAAAGGGAATTGAATACGGGATTGATTAAGTCCTTGACATCGTGGTTCATCCGATGAGATCATCATGGAACATGTGGGAGCCATCATGGGTATCCAGATCCCGCTGTTGGTTATTGATCGGAGAACGTCTCGGTCATGTCTGCATGTCTCCCGAACCCGTAGGGTCTACACACTTAAGGTTCGATGACGCTAGGGTTATAAAGGAAGCTTGTATGTGGTTACCGAATGTTGTTCGGAGTCCCGGACGTCACGAGGAGTTCCGGAATGGTCCGGAGGTAAAGATTTATATATAGGAAGTCCTGTTTCGGCCATCGGGACAAGTTTCGGGGTCATCGGTATTGTACCGGGACCACCGGAAGGGTCCCGGGGGCCCACCGGGTGGGGCCACCTGCCCCGGGGGGCCACATGGGCTGTAGGGGGTGCGCCTTGGCCTTCATGGGCCAAGGGCACCAGCCCCAAGAAGCCCATGCGCCTAGGGAACCCTAGAGGGAAGAGTCCTCAAGGGGGAAGGCACCTCCGAGGTGCCTTGGGGAGGATGGACTCCTCCCCCCCCTCTTGGCCGCCGCACCAGATGCCATCTGGAGGCTGGCCGCCGCCCCTAGGGGGTGGGAAACCCTAAAGGGGGCGCAACCCTCCCCTTCCCCTATATATATATGAGGCCTAGGGGCTGCCCATAACACGCGATTTGATCTCTCGTTGGTGCAGCCCTGCCTCTCCCTCCTCCTCCTCTCCCATGGTGCTTAGCGAAGCCCTGCTGGATTGCCACGCTCCTCCATCAGCACCACGCCGTTGTGCTGCTGCTGGATGGAGTCTTCCTCAACCTCTCCCTCTCTCCTTGCTGGATCAAGGCGTGGGAGACGTCACCGGGCTGTACGTGTGTTGAACGCGGAGGTGCCGTCCGTTCGGCACTTGATCATCGGTGATTTGAATCACGACGAGTACGACTCCATCAACCCCGTTCACTTGAACGCTTCCGCTTAGCGATCTACAAGGGTATGTAGATGCACTCTCTTTCTACTCGTTGCTGGTCTCTCCATAGATAGATCTTGGTGTTACGTAGGAAATTTTTTGAATTTCTGCTACGTTCCCCATCATGCTCTGCAGCCCTCCCTCTTCACGACGCACCACGTCCCAGAGGACCAAGCTGGCGCCGTGAACGAGGTGATACGCCAGGCAGGGATCATGATGGAGCAGTTGAAGACCATCCGGGATGCGAGCCAGGCAGCTTACGACGCCAGTTCCGCCCTTCAAAGCAATGTTCAGGTCAGTCGACCACCACTTGTTCTGTTAGGATATGCTATCAAAAGCTTTTCTTTCCAGAATTTATAGTAATCACCCAGTGGGTGTGTCGATTTAAACTCTGTGTTAGCGGGGGCACGCTGAGTGCACCCGCTGGGTGTAGTCCCCAAGGCTAAGGTCGACTGCTGGTAGTCGGCCTTAGGCTTTATAAGTTCAGTCTTTCCGTCATTCGACTATGGCGAATTGATTTCACAAACCGGTGGGGGCACGCTGAGTGCACCCACTGGGTGTAGTCCCCAAGGCTAAGGTCGACTGCTGGCAGTCGGCCTTAGGCTTTATAAGTTCAGTCTCTCCGTCATTCGACTACGGCGAATGGATTTCGCAAACCGGTGGGGGCACGCTGAGTGCACCCACTGGGTGTAGTCCCCAAGGTTAAGGTCGACTGCTGGCAGTCGGCCTTAGGCTTTATAAGTTCAGTCTCTCCGTCATTCGACTACGGCGAATGAATACATCTTGTTTTTTTTTTGAGGTCGACTGGTCGATTCTGTCTTCAACAGGATTAGTGGGGCACGCTGAGTGCACCCACTGGGTGTAGTCCCCGAGACTACGGTCGAATGCTTGTATTCGGCTGTAGTCTTAGAAACGCATGATTTTTCCTGTTCCACTCGGAAGTGAATTATCTTTGACATTTAGTCGATTGATTCTTCCCAGAGATCCTGTGACCTTGCGGCTCGCTACACTGAGCTGGAAAACAAGCACATTCAGCTCGAGCTGGATTTGAAGCTGGCTCAGGAGAATCTGACGAAGGCAAAGAAGGAGACCAAAGGTATGTTTGGTGAGACCTCGACGACTGCTTTTTCCCTTTATTTGTTTCAAAATCTGATCTTGCTGTAACTTGCAGGTAAGGTGAAGGAGGCCCAATAGAAAAAAGACCTTGAACTAGCTGAGAGGATGAAGTTTGCCGACGAGAAGTTAGCTTCAGTCACTAAGCTTGAACAAGAAAATACCAATCTGAAAGCTGCTCTTGAGAAGAAACATGATCTGGAGGCCTTCCTGAATGGTCTTGCCAAGAAGCTGTTCCTTATGCTTGAAGGTAAACCTTTATGCTCAACAATCATTTTCAACTGTGATTTTTCCATTCGACCGTTGCCTTGACTCGGTGATCGCCCTTGCAGAATTTTGTCAAGACTTTGAAGAAGAGACTAGCCGGCTGGAACCAAACCTTGACCCCGTCAATTCTCCGGTGGACGACGAAGTTGCCATGAATGTTTTCCGACTGGAGTCCCGTGTCGCAACTGTCGTGGACTATCTCGCAAGGCTGAAGGTCGCCACATCTCGCATCGACTCAACGCTCTGGCCCGGGGAGACACTCCAGCACGACCTCGAGTCGCTGATGGCTCGCTTGAACACAATCCCTGGTCGAGTGCAGGAGTGGAAAAAGTCCTCGGCTCGGTGCGGTGCAGATGTTGCTCTGTGTCTGGCCCGAGTCCACTGCAAAGATGCGCGAGAAGACAAGCTGGCGGCCCTCCGGGTGGCCAACACCAAGAAACACGACTTCAGGTCCTTCATGGAAACTTTCATTGCTGCTGCCACTCGGATCGCAGATGGAATTGATCTTGATGAGTTTGTTGCACCTTCCAGCCCTTCACAGGAGGGGTAAAAAACTTCTTTTACGCTCGACGCTTTAAATTTGCCTCGGTATGCCGAGTGGAGTTGTAACCGATAAACTTTAACAGGCTCAGTGCCTGAGCACTTTCGGTTCCTTTAGGTATCGTTCCGAACTTGAATTCGATGTTTGAATATGATTGCTTTTGGCTTGAAATGTCTTTTGCGGGTTCAAGCAAGACGCTCATCGCAGTCGACTTATTCCTTAATCCACTTAGGCGAGCACTAGGCTGCAGCTAAGCCTCCGAGTGAGAGGTTTGCTCTTCACTCGGTAGGATTTTTATATCTTAGACGAGCACTGGGTTGCAGCTAAGCCCCCGAGTGAGAGGTTTGCTCTTCACTCGGTAGGATTTTTATATCTTAGACGAGCACTGGGCTGCAGCTAAGCCCCCGAGTGAGAGGTTTGCTCTTCACTTGGTAGGATTTTTATATCTTAGGCGAGCACTGGGCTGCAGCTAATCCCCCAAGTGAGAGATTTGCTCTTCACTCGGTAGGATTTTT
>NC_041386.1:32852844-32853981 GCF_002162155.2 Triticum dicoccoides | reverse complement strand
AGGTTTGCTCTTCACTCGGTAGGATTTTTTATATCTTAGGCGAGTACTTGGACTGTAGCTAAGCCCCCGAGTGAGAGGTTCGCTCTTCACTCGGTAGGATTTTGATAACTTAGGCGAGCACTGGGATGCAGCTAAGCCCCCGAGTGAGAGGTTTGCTCTTCACTCGGTAGGATTTTGATAACTTAGGCGAGCACTGGGCTGCAGCTAAGCCTCCGAGTGAGAGGTTTGCTCTTCACTCGGTAGGATTTTTTATATCTTAGGCGAGTACTTGGACTGCAGCTAAGCCTCCGAGTGGAAGTCTGGCTTACCACTCGATAGGATTTTTTATATCTTAGGCGAGTACTTGGACTGCAGCTAAGCCTCCAAGTGGAAGTCTGGCTTACCACTCGGTAGGATTTTTTATATCTTAGGCGAAACGGATTCGCAGCTAAGCCTCCGAGTGGGAGTCTGGCTCACCACTCGGTAAGGATTTTTACAAACTTAGGCGAAACGGATTCGCGGCTAAGTCACCCACTGAGGGGAAAATTTTATTGGACAAAAATAAAAAGTGACAAAAATTATGGAGGAACTATGACACTATTATTTTGAAATCCATGAACTACAGGAGTACTTTATTGCAACTCATCCGAGTGATAAACTTAAGTGTAAAACAGGCGGAGTAGTTCCGCGTTCCAAGCTCGGGGCTCGTCGATATTATGTTCGACGTTGTAAAGACGGTATGCCCCGTTGTGGAGAACTTTGGTGACGATGAAGGGTCCTTCCCACGAAGGAGCAAGCTTGTGTGGTTTCTTCTGATCCACTCGGAGAACTAAATCTCCTTCCTGGAAGGCTCGACCCCTCACATTTCTGGCGTGGAAACGACGCAAATCTTGTTGGTAGATGGTCGATCGGATCAGAGCCATCTCCCTTTCTTCCTCTAAAAGGTCGACTGCGTCCTACCGCGCTTGTTCAGCTTCTGCTTCGTTGTAGATCTCAACTCGAGGAGCATTGTGGAGAAGATCACTCGGCAAGACTGCTTCAGCTCCGTAGACCAAGAAGAATGGAGTTCTTCCGGTCGACCGATTAGGTGTGGTCCGCAGTCCCCAAAGCACCGAGGGAAGTTCGTCGACCCAAGCTCCAGCTGCATGCTTGAGATCA
>NC_041386.1:32836979-32852834 GCF_002162155.2 Triticum dicoccoides | reverse complement strand
TCGGTAGGATTTTTATAACTTAGGCGAGTACTTGGACTGCAGCTAAGCCTCCGAGTGGAAGTCTGGCTTACCACTCGGTAGGATTTTTATAATTTAGGCGAGCACTGGGCTGCAGCTAAGCCCCCAAGTGAGAGGTTTGCTCTTCACTTGGTAGGATTTTTATAACTTAGGCGAGTACTTGGACTGCAACTAAGCCTCCGAGTGGAAGTCTGGCTTACCACTCGGTAGGATTTTTATAACTTAGGCGAGTACTTGGACTGCAGCTAAGCCTCCGAGTGGAAGTCTGGCTTACCACTCGGTAGGATTTTTATAACTTAGGCGAGCACTGGGCTGCAACTAATCCCCCGAGTGAGAGGTTTGCTCTTCACTCGGTAGGATTTTTATAACTTAGGTGAAACGGATTCGCAGCTAAGCCTCCGAGTGGGAGTCTCGCTCACCACTCGGTAAGGATTTTTACAAAATTAGGCGAAACGGATTCGCGGCTAAGTCACCCACTGAGGGGAAAATTTTATTGGACAAAAATAAAAAGTGACAAAAATTATGGAGGAACTATGACACTATTATTTTGAAATCCATGAACTACAGGAGTACTTTATTGCAACTCATCCGAGTGACAAACTTAAGTGTAGAATGGGCGGAGTAGTTCCGCGTTCCAAGCTCGGGGCTCGTCGATATTATGTTCGACGTTGTAAAGACGGTACGCCCCGTTGTGGAGAACTTTGGTGACGATAAAGGGTCCTTCCCAAGAAGGAGCAAGCTTGTGTGGTTTCTTCTGATCCACTCGGAGAACTAAATCTCCTTCCTGGAAGGCTCAACCCCTCACATTTCTGGCGTGGAAACGACGCAAATCTTGTTGGTAGATGGTCGATCGGATCAGAGCCATCTCCCTTTCTTCCTCTAAAAGGTCGACTGCGTCCTGCCGCGCTTGTTCAGCTTCTGCTTCATTGTAGATCTCAACTCGAGGAGCATTGTGGAGAAGATCACTCGGCAAGACTGCTTCAGCTCCGTAGACCAAGAAGAATGGAGTTCTTCCGGTCGACCGATTAGGTGTGGTCCGCAGTCCCCAAAGCACCGAGGGAAGTTCGTCGACCCAAGCTCCAGCTGCATGCTTGAGATCACGCATCAGTCGGGGTTTCAATCCCTTGAGAATCAGGCCATTGGCTCACTCTGCTTGTCCATTCGTCTGCGGATGGGCGACCGAAGCGTAGTCGACTCGTGTGCCTTGAGAGTTGCAGAAATCCCTGAATTCTTCCGAGTCAAAGTTCGACCCATTATCCGTAATGATGCTGTGCGGGACTCCATATCTGAATATCAGTTCCCTGATGAAGCTAACAGCAGCACCGGCGTCAAGGTTCTTGATTGGTTTAGCCTCAATCCACTTGGTGAACTTGTCGACTGCCACCAGTACATGCGTGAAGCCACTTCGCCCTGTTCTCAAAGGACCGACCATGTCCAACCCCCATACTGCGAAAGGCCAGACGAGTGGAATGGTCTTCAGAGCTGATGCAGGCTTGTGCGACATATTCGAGTAGAACTGACATCCCTCGCACTTATCCACTATTTCCTTTGCCATCTCATTCGCCTTTGGCCAGTAAAATCCGGCTCGGTATGCTTTGGCCACGATGGTCCGAGAGGACGCATGATGACCACAGGTTCCCGAGTGGATATCATTAAGGATGATTCGACCTTCTTCTCGTGTTATGCACTTCTGACCAACTCCAGTCGCGCTTTCTCTATATAACTGTCCTTTGATTACGATGAAGGCTTTAGATCGACGGACGATCTGTCGAGCCTCTTCCTCATCTTCCGGAAGCTCTTTTCTCAGGATATACGCGATATACGAAACTGTCCAGTCGGGAATGACCACCAAGACCTCCATGACCAAGTCGACCATTGCTGGGACTTCAACCTCAGTCGGATCTGTGGCACTCTTGGGCTGTGGAGCTTCTTCGGTGAAAGGATCTTCTTTGACTGACGGAGTGTGTATATGCTCCAAGAACACACCACTCGGAATGGCTCCTCTCTTGGAACCTATCTTTGCTAGATCATCAGCTGCTTGATTTTTCAGTCGGGGTATATGATGGAGCTCCAACCCCTCGAACTTCTTTTCCAGCTTCCTCACTGCACTGCAGTATCCAGTCATGGCTGGGCTTCTCACGTCCCACTCCTTCATCACTTGGTTGACCACTAAATCCGAATCGCCATAGACCATCAGGCGACGGACGCCGAGTGGAATGGCCATGCGCAATCCGTATAAGAGGGCCTCATACTCTGCCTCATTGTTGGAGGAATCAAAGTGAATCTGGAGCACATATCTGAGCTTATCTCCTCTGGGGGAAACCAGGACAACCCCAGCACCGGAACCATTCAACATCTTAGAGCCATCAAAAAACATGGTCCAATGCTCCGAGTGAACTTCAGTCGGCTGCTGCTGTTCAATCCACTCGGCGAGGAAATCTGCTATTGCCTGGGACTTAATGGCTTTCTTTGCCTCAAACTTGATATCAAGGGGAAGAAGTTCAATCGCCCATTTAGCCACTCGACCAGTTGCATCTCTGTTGTGCAAAATCTCTGATAGTGGAGCGTCGCTGACGACTGTGATGGAATGATCAGAGAAATAATGAGCAACCTTCTTTGTGGTCATGTATATTCCATACACAAGCTTCTGATAATGAGGATATCTCTGCTTGGATGGAGTCAAGACTTCAGACAAATAATACACTGGGCGCTGAACTTTGAAAGCTTTTCCTTCCTCTTCCCGCTCGACCGTAAGCACTGTACTGACGACTTGTCCTGTGGCTGCGATATAAAGCAACAGAGGCTCTTTGCTGATTGGAGCAGCAAGCACCGGCTGGGTGGAGAGCAGAGCTTTTAGCTCGGCAAACGCTGCATCAGCTTCTGGAGTCCACTCGAACTTGTCTGCCTTCTTCATCAGTCGGTAAAGAGGCAATGCCTTTTCACCGAGTCGTGAGATGAATCGACTTGATGCAGCCAAGCATCCAGTAAGCTTCTGGACATCGTGCACTCGCACAGGGCGTTTCATTCGGAGAATAGTGCCGATCTTTTCTGGATTAGCGTCGATCCCTCGCTCGGAAACGAGAAAACCGAGTAACTTGCCACCAGGAACTCCGAATGTGCACTTTGATGGATTGAGCTTGATATCATACCTTCTAAGGTTGGTAAATGTTTCGGCGAGGTCAGCGAGCAGGTCGGAACCTTTTCGTGACTTGACGACGATATCATCCATATACGCTTCCACATTCCGACTGATTTGAGTGAGTAGACACTTCTGAATCATTCGCATAAATGTGGCTCCGGCATTCTTGAGGCCGAATGGCATGGTGATATAGCAGAAGCACCCGAATGGAGTGATGAAAGCTGTTTTTACCTCGTCGGGTCCGTACAGACGGATCTGGTGGTACCCGGAGTAGGCGTCTAGAAAAGACAATCTCTCGCATCCCGCGGTCGAGTCAACAATTTGATCTATGCGAGGGAGAGGAAAATGATCTTTCGGGCAGGCCCGGTTGATGTGCTTGAAATCAATGCACATTCGGAGTGATTTGTCCTTCTTAGGAACCATGACGACATTAGCGAGCCACTCGGAGTGGTATATCTCTCGGATAAATCATGCCGCCAACAGTCGAGCCACTTCCTCACCAATGGCTTTTCTCTTCTGGACGGCGGACCGCCGAAGATGCTCTTTGACTGGTTTTGCTGATGAGTCGACTCTTAGGCGATGCTCAGCCAGTCCCCTGGGAACACCTGGCATGTCAGCGGGCTTCCATGCAAAAATGTCCCAGTTCTCACGGAGGAACTGGATGAGCGCTTCTTCCTATTTCGGGTCGAGTGTTGTGGAGATGTGGGTCGGAGCTGCATCGGGGTCGGTCGGGTGAATGTGAACAGGCTTCGTCTCACCGGACGACTAAAATGCAGATTCTGTGGCGGGTTTCTTGGATCGCAGCAAATCACTCGGATCTGCATTTTGCTTGTATTCTTCGAACTCGACCGCTGTCACCTGGGAATCAGCAATCTTTGAGCCCTTCTGAAAGCACTCTTCTGCCTTTTTTCGATCACCGGTGACAGTGATCACTCCTTTGGGACCGGGCATCTTCAATTTGAGGTACACGTAACATGGTCGAGCCATGAACCGTGCATAAGCTGGTCTCCCCAAAATGGCGTGATATGCACTCTGAAAATCCACGACCTCAAACGTCAACTTCTCTTTGCGAAAATGTTTCGAATCACCAAACACCACGTCCAGAGCTATTTGGCCGAGTGACTCGGCTTTCTTCCCTGGTATAACTCCATGAAAGCTCATGTTACTGGTGCTCAGTCGGGACATCGGAATGCCCATTCCTTTCAGTGTGTCTGCATACAGCAAATTCAGCCCGCTACCACCGTCCATCAGCACTTTTGTCAGTCGAGTGCCTTCGATAACTGGATCGACCACCAAACCTTGCCTCCCAGGGGTGGCAATATGAGTCGGGTGATCAGATTGGTCGAATGTGATGGGTGTTTGGGACCATTTCAGATAATTTGCTTTTGCTGGGGTCACCATGTTCACCTCGCGGTTAATGACTTTCAATCGACTCTTGCTTTCCACATCTGCAAAGATCATCAGAGTGGAGTTGACATGCGGATATCCTTCCTCACTGTCCTCCTTGTCTTCGGCCTTGTCCGACTCCTTTTCCTTGTCTTTAGACTGTTTTCCTTGAAACTGCTGGATCAGGAGTCGACATTGGCGAGTGGTATGCTTTGGGTAAATGATATTCCCCTCTTCGTCTTTCTTCGTGTGGATGTGACACGGCATATCCATCACGTCGTTCCCTTCTTTATCCTTTACCTTCTTAGGGTTTCAGGATCCTTTTGGTTTCCCCTTAAACTTTCCATGAGCCACGGCCAGAGCCTCTCCAGGAGTTGCCGGTTCAGCCTTCCGCTTCTGTTTCCGACTGGTGTTTCCCTTCTCCGACTGGCTCGGCTTGTGCTTTCCGTTTCGGAATCGGTCTTCTTCTTCACCATTGGCGTACTTGGTAGCAATTTCCATCATCCGACTCAAGGTCATGTCACCGGTTCGACCAAATTTCAAACTCAATTCTCTGTTCTTGACACCATCCTTGAAGGCGCAGACTGCCTGATGATCAGACACATTCTCCACAGTATGGTGCAAAGTGATCCATCTCTGAATATACTCCCTGAGAGTCTCATTGGTCTTCTGCACACAGACTTGCAGCTCCGTCAATCCAGCCGGTCGCTTGCAAGTTCCTTCAAACGTTCTGACAAACACTCGGGACAGATCTTCCCAAGTGTAAATACTGCTAGGAGGTAACTGATTCAACCACGCTCTGGCAGAACCTTCCAACATGAGGGGCAAATGCTTCATGGCCACCTCGTCATTCCCACCACCAATCTGAACTGCCACTCGGTAGTCCTCAAGCCAAGTTTCAGGCTTAGACTCACCGGTGAACTTGCTGACTCCTGTTGCCAACCTGAAATTGGGAGGAATCACTGCGGCTCTAATAGCTCTACTGAAACATTCCGGACCAGAAACGTGCACTCGACTGCTCGTGGGCGCATCTCTGTCGAGTCCACCTCGATGGGCTCTGTTCCGATCGACCAAGCCTTGCACGATAATGGATCGCGCGTCGAAGCCTGGTTCTCTGGGTCGACTGGAACTCTTCGCCCCGCACTGAGCTGACGTCCGTCATCTTGCTGCCGAGGAGCGTAAGACCCACCCCTCGGAGGGGAATTGGGCACTCGACGCCTATCATCTCGGTCGTGTCGGTCTCCAAATTGGTCTCGCCGATTCTCGCGCCCTTCACGCCGCAGAGGCGATCTGGGGCTGTGAGCCGACTGAACCGTATTCGCAGCGACGGATCGACTGTGAATTCTGTTGCGCGACTGCGACACGGCTGAATTCTGATCTCCTGCTGCCCGGAGCAGATCCCTGATCTGCATCAGGCCTCTGCCAGCTTCCGATTGAGAGGGCTGAATGGACTCTGCTATACGGGTCGCAGCTGCTAAATTCTGGATTGGGGTTCGATATACCTGAGTCGGCGGGAAGAGTTGACGTCGACTGGCGTCGGGAACTCGTTGCCGCGCGCGCTCGTCGAGTGCTCGCTGAAGATTCTCCAGGCGAGCGCGTTCGGCCAAATTGGCCAAACGTGCCTCCTCCAAGGCGCGAGCCTCGGGGGTTTCTTCTGCGATGGGAGTATGCAGGGCATCCATGTTCCTGCGGCGAAGTTCTTCTCTTTGCAGAGAGTCGAGTGGCTCGGGCTGGTACTCTTCGTGGTCTCGTGCGGGGTCGCCTCCGTCGCCTGCCCCACCATCACGGGCGAAGCCAGGGGGGCTGCGAGGCCCGTCGACCATCAAGATTTCCGCCGCTGGATCACTGCTATCGCATTCGGATGCTGTCTCTACAGAGCCAGTCGACATATCGAACAGGCCGTAGAGAGATTCGTCGGGCTCGATTGCCGCAACTTGGGTGGTGGCCGTCTGGCGAGCCACCACGTGTCTCACCCACCGCTGAAGCCTCGACCGACCCGAGCGCTTGCGCTGGCGGGAGATCGGGAGGGTGGTCGATAGGGGAGTCGACCGATATGGGGTCGACGGTTGCCGCAGCAGAACGCCGCGGACACATGCGCGAAAATGCGTCGCACCGCGGACGGGGAGCGCATCGACGTCGAGTGGAGCCTCCTGGAGCCAGGCGGAGTCGTCGGCGACGAAGGTGAGAGCACCGAGACGAATCTCTCGACCCTCGACCAAAACTCCAGCAGCTACCATGATGAAAGTACTCGGAAGAATCGCAACTTCTCCACAAAATCGCTAAAACACCTGCCCCAAGGTGGGCGCCAACTGTCGTGGATCTAAGTCTGACAGTAGAGTGGGGGGTAGGTATGGAGAGGCAAGGTCCTAGCTATGGAGAGGTTGTAAACACAAGAGATGTACGAGTTCAGGCCCTTCTCGGAGGAAGTAAAAGCCCTACGTCTCGGAGCTCGGAGGCGGTCGAGTGGATTATGTGTATATGGATTACAAGGTGCCGAACCCTTCTGCCTGTGGAGGGGGGTTGCTTATATAGAGTGCGCCAGGACCCCAGCCAGCCCACGTAATGAAGGGTTTAAGGTACATTAAGTCCGGGGCGTTACTGGTAACGCCCCACATAAAGTGTCTTTACTATCATAAAGTCTACTTAATTACAGACCGTTGCAGTGCAGAGTGCCTCTTGACCTTCTGGTGGTCGAGTGAGTCTTCGTGGTCGAGTCCTTCAAGTCAGTCGAGTGAGTCCCTCTTAGGTCGACTGGAAGGTGATTTCTTCTAAGGGTGTCGTTGGGCAGGGTACTTAGATCAGGTCTGTGACCCTACCCTAGGTACATGACTCCATCAATTGGCGTTTTCTTCTTAATATTTCATCCCTGTTCTGTGCATACCGCTCCCTGTCCCTTTGCCTCCTTAACTCTTTAGGGTCTACATAGATGCAAAAAGCTAATTAGCTTCAACAGTTAGGGGCATATGTAATGCGTTGATTGTCATTACCAATGGATGTGGACATCGGTGTTTGTGTTTCATCTTTCTGGGCACCGGTCCTTGTAGAAGCCTGAGACAATTTTTTCTGACCGTAGGCTTGACGTTGTCTTTTTAATATGTCATCCCTATTTTGTGAATACCGTTCCCTTTCCAGTTGCCTCTTTTGCTCCATATGATCTACATCTATGATACATTATAGTTATAACTCAAAGTCTCAAAATTTTACCTGAACAACAGAACATAAGCCAACAGTACAAGGTTATTTTTACTTTGGGTCATGGCCAGGGGTGTATGTGGCACACTTTGCTGGTCATTAGGCAGCGCTTTTGGAGTCCCGTTATTTTGGCGTGCATCACGACGCCGTTTGAGAATGGCATCTTTATTTCGTGCATAGTATTCTCTGTCCCGCTGCCTCTTCAATTCCTTAGGGTCTGTATAAATACAAACAGAAAGTTAGCGCATAAGCAATAACAGTGTTCATCATTCAAGAAAAACCATAGCATTTAGTAGGCAGTTAATTACCCACGGAGTGGGAATTGGTTATATCCTGAAAGGGGGTGCGTGCCCCCGCGCGATTGGGAGATGACATACCGCCGCGTATTAGTACAATCTGCCAAGAGGGTTGAATTAAAGCATATTAGTGGCAAATAGCATTCACGTACACACAATATTATTATGAATAAACATGCTTGTTATGTTTATGCAGGATACATGCTCAAGATTTTTGGTTTTTATTGATGTCAAGCAGGATGGTGCGGTTAGTAGATTGAGTGTATCTTAAATTCTGCTCACCTTAGGCCTTCAGGGACTTGCCGGTAGCGAGGAGGTGACGACGGAGGAACGGCTGCCCACGGTACAGTACGGTGCAGGGCGGCGAGGGCGTCGTTCCGGAAGCAGACGATGTTGCCCCAGGGCGAGGGGATCTGTCGGGCGGCGAGGTCGGGGCGACGGTGCTATGATGCAGCGATGGGATAATTGTTTCCTTCCTGATGATGCGTGATTTCAGGTGTTCCCTTCCAGTATGGTATGGTGTAGCGATGGGAAGTTATTTGTTTCCCTGTGTGTGATTGATGATTGGGAGGGATGTGGAGGTGATTTCCTCTGCGGTGGAACAGTCCGTCCGTGTGTAAATTATTAAGTGCACCCCAATCAACACATGAGGTTAAGGCTGACCATTAGATTGATTTTAATGGGCCTAATCGTAGGGTGGTAATAGGTCTGTGTACGTTTAATGGGGTGCGTGAAGAGAAGATAATGTTTGCTCTTTTATTAGTAGTAGAGATTCTTCGATTTTTTTCCTTTGTTAGGTTTTCAGTTTTCTTTCTTTTTTATAGTTTTCTTCAATCTTTTTTTCTTTCTTTCATTGACTTTCTTAGCTTCCTTCTTTTCTACTTTTGCTTGTTCACTCTCTTTTGTTTGTTTGTCAGTTTTATTTTTTTTAATATGTCTATTTTCTTTTCTATTTCAAACACATGTTTCTCCTTCATGCACGTTGTATATTTCTCATATACATGTAAAACATAGTTTTGCAAATATGTAATATTTTCCAAATACAAGTTTATTTTTGTACAAAAACATATTTTGAATATATTTTCAAATACCTATTAACCATTTTTTTCAAATACCTGTTGTAACATTTTTCAAATGATAAAAACATTTTTTGAAATATGCAAATATTTTGTAAATTGTACAATTTTTTTTAAAATATCACAAATACATTTTATAAAATTATGAAGATTTTTCAAACATGATGTTATTTTTTATTGTACGTAAAATTTTGTTTGAATTACATGAAGATTTTTTAAAATTTTATATAAACATTTAAAAAGATATCATGTTCATTATTTTTTGAAATGTGTAACATTTTTTAATTGTCACAAATATTTTTCGTAAACATGATTACACAATTTGTCGAACACATGATAAACATTTGTATTTTTTCATTCATGTTATACATTTTCGTATACAATAGAAACATTTTTTGGGAGATGATTCCCTTTAACCGACCGAGCTTTGGTGAAGCGTCCGCTGCTTCCAGGTCCGTTAGATGGGCTCGATCGGGAGCCAACTTATCCATGTTCACCTTCTGTAACTGGTCCATTGTTTTTAAATGCATAAATAACATTTTTTTTCAAAATTTGATGCAAAGTTTTTTTAACTATAAACAGAAGTAGAAAAACAAAAATTAAAGTTGAACGGAAAACGAAAAACAACAAAAAACACGAGGCTAGTGGTTACTGGCCGGCCCATACTAGGCTCCTGTAGGTGAGCTCTGCGTCGGCGTAGCTGCTGGCGGCGCATCCTCATATTGTTTGGACAACCCTTACCAAAAAAATACTCGACTTTGACAAATTTACCCAATGTCCCGAAGTATCACAATATCAGGTGCGTCGGGGAATGTTTTGCGTGAGCACCTCCAGGAGATTGATGTACAGAAAGTCCTGAATATCCCGCTGAGCTCTTACAATAGATCAGATGCTTGGGCCTGGCATTATGAGCGAACTGAAAATTTTACTGTAAGATCAGCATATAGGCTGCTGATGGAAACAAAGAGAGTTAGAGAAAACTGGTTGTACAAACTACTTGGAAATTTGGACACTAGCGGTCATACGATATAATGGAAGAAGCTCTGGAGTTTAAAAGTGCCGGCTAAGTTGCGAAACTTTGCATGGCGGCTGGCTAGAAACTCCATCCCGACAGAGCGTGTTCGCAGCCATCGAAATATGACCGAATTGAGTGTGTGTCCGATGTGCAATTCAGCTGAAGATTCTTGGAAACATGCTTTGATTCAGTGCCCAATGACGAAGAGTGTGTGGTCTCGTGTGGATGAGGAGCTGGTGGAACATATGATAGCCTGTAATCACACTGATGCAAAGCTCCGGCTTATGGAGCTTCAAGATTCAATGGGACAAGAAATTTTTGTGAAGCTCATTGTGGGTGTGTAGGAAGGGTGTCCACGAAGAACAATTTCAATCCCCACTAACCACGTTTTCCTTTATCCAAAGGTACTTGCTGGATCTGCAGATTCTATAGGCTGAACCTCCAATTCAGAGATCATTGGCGTCTGTCCTAAACCCCAAGTGGATTGCACCGCCAGCGGGGAGAGTGAAGTTGCACGTTGATGCTGCTGTTGGTAGAAACGGTGATTGTGGTGCAATCGCAGTTATCTGTCGAGATGAGTCAAGCGTATATCTGGGAGCCTCTGCAATAACAATCCAAGAGATAGTTGATCCGGAGATTCTGGAAGCTTTGGCAGGGTTGGAGGCCTTATCTTTAGCTGCTGATCTGGGCTGCCAAAATGTTGTTGTTGCTACGGATTGCATGGAAACGATTGCACACTTGAAATGTGATTACAGAGGACCTTCAGCAGTTACTATTCAAGATATCAAGGGAAGGATACATGACTTTGTGTCGGCTGATTTTATTCATGAGAAGCGGGAGATGAATCTTGAAGCTCACAAACTTTCACAAGCAGCAACGACTTTAACTTTTGGTCGCCATGTGTGGCTCTCTATTTTACCAGACTGTATTTGTATTCCTGAGCACATTCTTAGTTATATATAATTTCGTTTACCCCTAAAATAAAAGCTGCTGGCGGCGCATAACTCGGCTCCTCAAACGGAGAGCGCGATGGCATTTATGAGCTGGCCCAGTCAGCGTATCTCTCATTCAGTCTTAGAGTTCTTTTATCCCTAAAAAAAGTCTTAGATTGATTTTTTCCTCTTGGTTTCCCTTGGGTTTCCTTGTTTTTTCGTTCCTTATTGTTGTTCCCTTAATTTTTGTCACGAACACCTTTTATTAATACATGTCAATTTTAAAAGGTTAGCGATTTTAGAAATATTTATGAATTTAGCTAATGTTCACATATTTTCTAAAACATGCACGAATTTTAAAAAAACTAATGAGTTTAGAAATGCTCTCGAATTTCAAAATGTTCATGATTTTTTTTGGCTTTTTTGAAACAACTTACATGAATGAAAAAATAAAGATATTCCTGAAAAAGGAAGGGGAATAATCATGGAGAAAAGGATGGAGAAGAAAACCAAAAGGAAAACAAAGGAACCATCCTAAGAACCAAAGAAACAAACAAAAATGATGGGAGTGAAAAAAACAACAACATGGGTTGGCCCATGGTGCATTTCTGCATGTGTGGTAGCCCGACAAACAGTGACACAAAGCAACGAATAGGGTTTTTTCCTTGGAAAAGGGCGCTCAACCCTCGAGGGCGATGCAGGTTGCACTACTTAACTGGAAAGGATCTACTTTGAATCCTGATGTAGCCCCTTTGAGCATGACAAACCCATGCAACCTCTGGTTGGATCACGAATCATGAAGCCCGGCGGAAATATTACGTCACTGACTCTTCCCAATAGATTACATTGTGCCACTGTTGCATTTACATCCAAAATATTTTCGTAAAGTCGATAATTGCTTGTGTGTGGCAACGGGGGCACAAAATGTACACAATCACCATGATTGTACTGCCAATTTTATTGTTAACTAGTTGAGTACCCCTGCGTTGTCACGGGACAAAAACTTATGTTGCTCGTCATTACTGCTAGCTACTGATTTCGATCCAACCTTGTCAACTATCTCGACACCATCGAATAAATCTCTTGTCCCTCGTCGTCGTCAACCAATGGAGGAGGGTTTTTTGTCGCCCTAGAAACTAAAAGTTCTCATCTCTTGTCACGAACAAGTCAATAAAAATTTATATCCTCATGCTCTTGATCAAAACTCATACATGTTAAAGGATATTGTGCCCCAAATAAATGATCGAAATTGACAAGGAACCAAAAATTTAGGCAGAGATAATTATATACATGTGTGATGCTATGAAACATCACAAAAATATAACAAAAAATATATAATAGAGCATCTTCCCTATGTTCTCCCTCTTTAACCATGCATCGTATTTCCATCTTCCTTCCTCTATGTTTGCTTGTGGTCAGCTCCGCAATATCTACTCCGATGGATTTCAGGCTAATCTATATGAGCGGCCTTTTCTCAGTCATTGTTTATGGCCTTTCCCATTAGTTGTCATCTGGATCTACAAGGTAACAACTTTTCACGTGTACCAATGATTTTTTAAGCAGAAAGACGATGGTTCATCCATCGCTGTTGTGAAGTTATAAGAATGTTTTCAATTCTTAAACCTGCGCTTGGCTACCCAAATGATGTTCGCTCGTTAGCGGGGCAAATAGAGTTACAATGATTCAATTGGCTATTTTATTAATACTTTGATCTCATTTCATCAATTTGCCACGTGTACTAAATGGTATGTGCACTAATACCAATAATTCTGAATGACTTCCTGAAACAATTTTAAATGAGGACATCTATGTTATACCTAAAAAATAGACTTCATATACATATGTAGTCTCCTACATAACAAGTTGCAACTATCGGTGTTCAACCTTCATTACCGTGTTGAAGGCATCCAATCCAGACCGAGCTGAGCTTTGCCTTCACCTGCTTCACATGTTCGTCTTCTTATATGCCACAAGAATTGAAAAGGATTAAACAAAAACCTAATGATAATTCATAAATCTCATAAGATGTTTGCCATGGTATCCACAATGTGCAGTCATGATCACGATAGATCTCTACAAACCTTTATTAAATTAATGCCTCAAACCAAGCACAGGGCAATTATCCTCAAAAAGCATATCACCTAAGCAAGCACCACAGTGCCATGCAATCTTTTGTACGTCCTTAGCTGAGTCACAACCCATCTGGCCAGGCTCCTGATCCATCTTTGCCCTTATACTCTCCTCTCACTCCAATGTTTAACACTACAGTGCTCCAGCCTGCATAGTCAAAATAGATGCATTCTCTTGAATAAAGAATGTTAATGGTACAGGGCATGTATACAGTATGCAAGCGCACAATAAAGACGGTAGCATGTTCTATGAGACATGTGTATCGAACATGGAAATGACCTACAAAGTTCCATACAAAATTTGTTAGTGTGCTTGAATATATGGCAATAAAGTACTAAAATTTCTCAATTTCTGTAGATCCCAAAGCTTGACACCATCAAAAGCGGCAGTTTAGGGGATGGTAAAAATATCATAATAACAAAGGCATCTAACATTGTGCACACTATTTTATGGGACACATGCATAATGGCAGGAAGTAACTATTTTCAGAGAAGGATATAGCAGTGTTGGGTCCAACATGCCCCTCAAACTTTGAAATATCTGACTACGGACAAAAAAATTTCATTACGAAATATAATATCAAGCGCAGACATGTGTAACCATCTGAAACATATTCCTGACAATTGCAGTATGAAACTGAGTCTTCACATGCAAAATTTTGACAAACTTTAGAAGTTCATGTTCCAAGGATGAGACCATCTAGGTGGAAAGACACATATGTATCTCCAAGCCTCTGCCAACCTGACAAAAAATTAGCATTGCATACACATGTATGCAAGTGCAAACATGGGAACTGCTGAATGTAGCCTATGCGAGTGGACCTGTGAGAGGCAGGAACGTGTTAAAATATCATAGAAGCACCAAGTGTTATCCCTGGCAGCGGTCACAAAATACTTTCGAACCACATGCACAGTAATAGCTTTGACCCGAGATTTTAAAATAAAAAAATTCAGTCCAAAAACATAATTTGGTCGAAATGAGGAATATTTTACCAAAAAATGAGCCCAAAATGACAGTAACTCTAGAAAGAAAACATTACTTGGCGAAATAGATGGATATAGAAGAAACACTATCCAACAATAATACTATGGAAGTGTACTCCATGTCTGGTAAAAGAAGTTGCTATGTTATCCATACCATTCCTACTGTCAAGATAGAGTGAAAACATATTTCTAGACATATTAGTTTCTATTCTGTATTAAGTGAATGGTAAACTTGGTTGCTTCACAACTTTCCCAAATTCTAACCATCAACTCAGCTTATTTATCAACACACAGAAGCATACCATTGAAAAATTACCTTTAGGGTCTCCAATGAAGAAGATGAAGTGCTTGTAGAAACTGTGAAAAACTCTGCTCCTCAAAGTGTTTGATATTTCATCCTACAACATTTCGTATCTGACCATCATGGGATTGGATAGCTAGCAGCAGGACCACCGTCATATCCATTAGCTGAAACAACCCGTAGTGTGAAGATGGCCCAGCAGAGCATGTAAGATATTAATATCTCAAGGAAAAAATGAAAAACAAATTGGCGGGTTCCTTGTCTCATAGAAAGAGTAAAGACAGTCTATTTTCAAGCCACTTTGCCTAATGGAAATACGAACCAGTAGGTGAAACAAGTGAGAATTAACTTCTCGTGTCCTAGATAAGAAGAACAAAATAAAGGCTCTTTTACAATATATATCCTCCCCGTCTGCAAAACAATTATCGTCGATACATCTATCACTACAATTGGCGACACCACTGACGCGTAGATCTAGCAAGGATGACACCACCGTTGTAATCGTCATGGTCAGCTGAATAAAGGGCAAGTGGTGTGCTCGTGCTCTGCATCTCTCGCCGCAAGGGTCCACGTCCACAGCCATTCGTGCTCACAGGGCTGCCTGTGTTCTAACCCACCGCTAGGTCTGCATTTTCATGGGAAAACTTCTTTAGGCATGATCTGGTTTTAAACTACATCCTTTAAGAAAAAGAAGCAAAACCAACGACAACACAAATCTGCAAAATAGTACAAATATTTCTGCAGAATCGACAACAGCACATTCTGTAAAAACTATTCTACACAATAGCAAAAACATTATGCACAGTACTCAAAATTACGGTACATTCTCTACAATAGCATTAAATTTCTTACATTCTCTGAAAGATAAAGAACACAAAGGAGTTGGGAGGGAGATAGATGGCACACTCGATACCTTTTAGCTGCCAATGCATGGAGCAGCACATTGCGGGGGAGATCAAGGCGGAGCTGGCTGTAGGGAGTTGGGAGGGAGATAGATGTCACACTCCATAGCCAACCGCCTCCCTTGCTTCCCGCCGGAAACACAACAGTGCAGCCTCCAGCTCCTGCCTGCACGCCCGCTTCCTCTGCTGCTGTACAGGGGCGGGCCACTCGCAACGGAGACGAGGGTGGCGACATAAGACAGAACAGAGCATGGGATAGCGGCGGATGGGTCATCGTGCAGAAGAGAGTGGGGGCTAGGCGGGGCGGTGTCATCCACAACCAGTAACGTGGCCATCGTGACCACGATGTGGACGAGGAGGGCAATGATGGTGGAGCTCCTCACGACGGATCGAGATCTAGACCGGTGATGGCGTGCACACGATGGCGCGCGGCGGTGATTTTTTCGGGGAGAGAGATGCAATCAAGATGGAGGGTTTCCAAGAGA
>NC_041386.1:32828038-32836692 GCF_002162155.2 Triticum dicoccoides | reverse complement strand
CAATAGAGATTTGGTCTTCAATAAATGATTAAAGATTGATCATGATTTATTCCTTTCCATATAAAAGTTACCAAAGATTTGGTCTTCAAAAAATGATTACAGATTGATCATGATTTATTCCTTTCCATATAAAACTTACCAAATACTACTGAAAATTGATTGATCTTATTGGCACATAAAATCAGTTCAAATAGATCATGGGTAAAATCCGGTTTAAATATGTTGGTGGCATAAGAAACGGTGGGGAATTTAACCGGAGTGAGGCGAGACTACCAACTCATCCATTAGGAGTAGAGATGTGATTACATGCATAGAAAAAAAATGAAGGTTAGCTACCAATTGAATGAGTACTTATTGCCTCACTAAACAAAACATGAATTTTGTTTATAAGCTAATAAGACGTAGGACAAAGTCAGCTTTAAAGCAAAAATAGTGAGAAAATGTGACAACAATAGAGATGAGCTGAGGTAGGGAGGGAGAATGGAAGAAAGAAATCTAATACGTAACCCTAAATGCTTCTCAAATTAGGGGAGATATTAACAATCACATTGTGGCACCATTGCTTCCTACATTTTTGGGTTTAGTGTTCAAAATATCAAAAAATAACATTTAAATAAAATTCAGAACATTTTCCGTAGAAAATAAAAACTAAAGACTTCAAAAACTACAACAAGTTTAGTATTGTTTTTGTTGTAGCACATTTTATAATTATCCCACTAATCTTGCACATTTTCAAATTAAATTCAAATATATTTTTTCAAACAAAAATACCAAAGAAATTTCTCGATATCTATATAATGTTTCTATTTGATTTGAATAAAGTGAAAATAATGTGAAATCTCTTTGAAATGTTTCCAAAACTGGTTCAGATATCATGGGGATAATTTAAATCCATGTGATTATTAATGTTTCAAACATTTTGAAACAAAGAAATGACTCTGAAATAGTTCAGAGACTTTGAATAAAAATATATTTTTCTAAAATATACTAAAATAATTTAAATGTATCAGAATATATGAATGAAATAATTGAAATTTGTGCATTATTAATCTAATAATTTTTTAAAGGTTAAATATCATTTAAAAATCCATAAAATCTAAAAAATTGGTTTTATAATGCACTGAAATAACCGGACAAATTTGAAGCAAAATATGTCACTCAAAGTTATTTTGGGAACTTTTCATTTGAAACAATGAAATATTTGGTTCATGTATGAATGCACCTTAAACTATCTTGAAAGATAGTTGAAACAGTGAAATCTAAACTAAAATAAATGTATCCATGATCAGTTTTGCTCTCAAGGTTTTGCCACGAAGAATTTCGATACATACAAATATCACAATTTTCTTTAAAGAAACCAATCATCTAAATTATCATATTGAATAAAACATGTGCGTTTTGTATGAGGATAGATAATGCATGCATCCGTCCTCCTATCTACACACTCCCTTATATTCCCTGACACAAAGCTAACATGGGAGGTATTTAGGTTTGTATTTGCAATTGTTCGGTATGCACTGGAATAATGCCTAACTTATCTAGAAATCTCAAAGCATAAATGAATATGATTGACACATACTGCTCCCCAAGGTGGCAGGGCCATTAGAAAATCTAGGTTCTATATCATGTCCACAACAGCAATAGACTATTGTGGTGATCTGCAAGGCAGGTGAGTATTGGCACTTATGGTATCTAGTCAATGCAATGGTAGCTTAAGATTTGAAGTCATGGTCTAGTCGTTGACTGGACCCAATAGTGGTAGAGTGTTCGAGGCTAGGGTGATAGCTTATGCACCTTTCTATGCAGTTGAATACCCTAGGTCTAGCTTTCACATTTCAGACTAGGTGAGCATGACATTCTACAACATGGCTTTCGTAAGTGCGTTGTTCTGTAGTAATAGGACTGATTGTGTGGGAGTGAAATCCTAGATTTGTTGAATTTGATAACTGTGGTATGATTCCGTTGTATTTCTCATTGAAAGCATCGCTTGATGACAAGGTATTTCACTTGTTATTGTTGTGCAATGTTGGCTTTGGGATTCAGTATGTTGCCACTTATTTCATGGAGTTTAATTTTTTTGTATTAGTTTTGTTATGTGTGTCCTCAGTTGGTGCAAAGGCGGAGGGTTGATTATTTCGTTATCTAGAAAAGATTTCCTTTCAAGAATGTGTACCATCATATGTAATTCTCCTTTTTCTTTTGCAAAAAATGACTCATATCTATTCTAAAAGTTTATCGGAAATACATAGCATCTCAAGCATAAAAGAATGAATTGAGGTCCCTAGACCACTGGACGACCACTATCGCCGTCAGAACGAGTCACCGGCACGCCTCTGTCACCACTCCCATACTGGAGCCGACCTAACTTTATCGATGATAGTCAGGGAGTCTTCGTGCATGTGCCCCTAAGAATTAGCGCCCTAGAGGCGCCGTCATAGATGTTGAAACATTGAATATATCTGAAGAACCTGGCAGCAAATGTTATCGTCCCGTATGCACAATGAGAAATCCTAACCTCACCGCCCCTATGAGTTGGCAAGAATCTACATTCGAGCTCAGTCTAATCTGTCCTGGAGGACGAACTTGAAGAGGATCGGAGCCCAGAAGACTGACTCTAAAAATAAGCACCACCATCCGTTCGAGCACCACTCCTGCAAAGACTAAAATCCTAACCTATTTACTAGCTGAAGCCGAGGTACCAGGATTCCCCTTCCTGTCATCGATCTTGAAAACGATAGACAAATGGGAGATGAATCTGCCGCTAGTCGACGGAGATCGGGGAGAGGAAGGCTTTGCCGGCCTTGCGATAGGGGAAAGAAATACGTCTGTTGTTCCATCTAGTTCTCTTTGTCCTATTAGATTTTAAATAAAAATACAAATAAGATGTACTCACTAAAGTTGTATAAGGAGTACAGCTCATTTTTTTTTAGTTTTGATATATAGTGTACTCATTATATGTTTTTGCACTGCGAAGTACTATTTGGCTGCGTAGACGAGTGAAAATTCTGTCAAAAAAGATCTTGAGGAATAAAGTTCGTCTAGTCAAGGTTTGCTGTTGGCTGCGGCCTATGCTGGCTTCAGCTTATTATTTATTTTCAAATATCAATACTCGTCCACTCACTTTACAAAAGTACACCGGTGCTTTTCGCAACAATAGAGTCGGCCTGAAATTTGGAGTCCGGCGAAGATCCAAAGGAAGCGCGTAGACAACAACAAACCCAGCTTCTTGGGGAACGCTATCTCAAGGACTTGGAAGGCTTTGTTCCAGCAAAGATCCAACCGAATAGCCGCGTGTGCATAGACAAGACAACAAGTGCCAGTTATCGGGGTTTACCACTACCCCCAAAAACAAAACAAAATTGGATTGGTGCGCAGGCATAAAACTTGTCGTTGACGGAGTATGTTCACAAGGCAAGGGAGAAATATGGCCATACGTCGAGAAACATGGAGATATGTTCAAAGAGTTCAGCGTCTAGTGGGATCGAGGCTCCATCTCCACCAATGTTTGATACTGATCTGACATAGCCGTAACGTACAGACTGTCGGGGATTAATAGATGAGGCAATGCTTTTGTCTTCATTTCGGCAAAAAAAAAATGTTGAGCGTGGCAGATGATCTTCGCCTACGAAACCCGCTACTGAATAAGTTTGTTCAGAACATGAACACAGGGGGACGCTATGCTACTTCCCCAGTGGCAGCAACATTTCTCTGACGAAGTGTTCTATGATCACCATCCTTTTCTTCCGAGGAGAGTATTAAGCCGCCAGAGTTGAACCAATGCCTGTTTGCCGTCCAGCAGTCTTGCGTGTCTCCGGTCGGCTTGCTGAGAGAGCTACGAGTCTGTGACCAAACCACTACTGTTTTCCACGATCAATCGTGAAGCGGCAGCTGACATTAGTTACATCGTATGGTCGTCCGTGTTGGTAAAATTCACACTGTACTGTGACTTTACGTCGTCTGCCATTGATTGGTGTTGCAGGATACCGCGCTCAAAGAGTCAAAGTAGCCACCGGGAACAACGACAGGCTACATAGCAGCACACGAGCGCTCGTGGTCTGCCTATTACTATTAACTTGTGCCGGCGCTAATTGCTGGACCTGCGCCACGATCCATCGTTTTTTAAGCGTCCTGGTGTGCGCAGTTGCTCTAATCGGACCGTTTCAGGGCACCCATTTCCCACCTAAACTCGGTCACAATAAGT
This sequence comes from Triticum dicoccoides, assembly GCF_002162155.2. Taxonomy (NCBI): domain Eukaryota; kingdom Viridiplantae; phylum Streptophyta; class Magnoliopsida; order Poales; family Poaceae; genus Triticum; species Triticum dicoccoides. The sequence continues at coordinate 32,832,491 of NC_041386.1, read as the reverse complement.
CAACACTAGAGCTTATATATACCCAGAGAAGCCCAAGCACACTGGAACCACACTCCAATCGCCTCCTCTCTACTTCTCCCTAGCTCGACCACACGAGATCGAGGTTAATTTTCCAAAGCCGGCTACCGAGCAGGACTGGGTGAATGGCTTCCACGGTGACGCTGCTGAGGAAGACGGCCGCCATACGGATGAGCGACGTCGCCGCCGTGGCGTCGTCACCAGCGGCGACGACGACGATGAAGTCGCTTTTGCTGGAGGGAAGCAAAGGCGGCGGCGGCGTGGCGAAGAGGTGCTGCGGGCGCAAGTGCGAGCTCGTCGGCTACGACGCTCTCCCGGCCTTCCTGCAGCACAACGAGTTCATCCTCCACTACTACCGCAGCGAGTGGCCCCTCAAGGAGGCGCTCCTCAGCGCCTTCGCGCTCCACAACGAGACCATCAACGTCTGGACGTAAGCCTCTCTGTCCGCCGAGCACGTACTTCCGGGACACGTCGCGCATGCGCTTTAGAAGCTGACGCGTGTTTTCTCGCAGGCATTTGATCGGCTTCTTCGTGTTCCTCGCGCTCACCGTGTGCGCCGCCACGATGGTCCCCATGGAAACCAGTGTGACCCACTCGGCGACATCCGCGGGCCTGGCGAACTGTACCGGCAACGGCGACCCCATGGTGCTGATGGCCTCCTACAGCACCAGTGGAGCGGCCGTGGCAATGCAGACGCTGCTGCGCCGCAACGTGTCCGTCTCCGGCGAGACGGACCTCGCGGCAGCGGCGGCGTTGTCGCTGTTGTCGGGAGAACACGGCCCGGTCGAGCGGTGGCCATTCTACACGTACCTGTGCGGCGCCATGTTCTGCCTGCTGATGAGCAGCGGGTGCCACCTGCTGGCGTGCCACTCGGAGCACGCCAGCTACGTGCTGCTCCGCCTCGACTACGCCGGCATCACCGGCCTCATCGTCACCTCCTTCTACCCGCTCGTCTACTACACCTTCCTCTGCGACCCCTTCTCCCGGACGCTCTACCTCGGCTCCATCACCGTGTTCGGCGCCGCCGCGGTGGCCGTGTCGCTGCTGCCGGTCTTCGAGGCCCCCGAGCTCCGATGGGCGCGCGCCGCGCTGTTCGTGTGCATGGGCGCGTCCGGCCTCGTGCCCATCGTGCACAAGATGCTCGTGTTCGGCGCACGGCCCGAGGCGGTGGTCACCACGGGATACGAGGTGGCCATGGGGGTGTTGTACCTGGCCGGCGTGCTGGTGTACGCCACGAGGGTGCCGGAGAGGTGGATGCCGGGCAGGTTTGACCTCGTCGGGCACAGCCACCAGCTGTTCCACGCGCTTGTCATCGCCGGCGCTTACGCGCACTACCATGCCGGCCTGGTTTACTTGAGCTGGAGGGACATGGACAAGTGCTGACCACTGTCGTGCACGGTCTGCCCGGACAAAGAATTTTGACGAAAGAAGTTCTAGTACTACAAGAATTGTGGTGTTATTGAGCTATACACAAACCTTTGCCAGAACCACAAAAGAACATCAAATTTCACACTTCTTGTGTATAAATAGACTTGACATATAACTAGTTCAATGCTCTTACTTTGCCGACAATATTTTTAGACATAAATATATCGATTCATACCAAATTACTATGAATAAATGGCCATAGTTGGAGTATAGCCGAAACTTAAAATGTAGCCCCACACGCTCTCAGACCTTGACTCCACAATTTGAGTCCCCCCCACCCCCTCCCCCAACAAAAAAAAAAACTCTAAAATTTGAGGATTTAAATTGAAGTGGTTCCTTACCGAACTCGTATAACTTAACTCCCCAAGAAGATTTAACACAAATTCATTTATTTAGGTCAATGACTTAAAGCTTCACTACTTCATAAAATGATATTTTGGGCACATAGTTCATCGGTTCCTTAACATGAGAACTAATCCAAACAAAATTACAAGAACAATTACACACTTTAACATGAAGACAACTTATTGCTACCACAAGTGCAATCAACACCTTTTCCATCTCCTTATGTTCACCATTAACACTTTTGCCCTTTGCTGTTGACTTCTTTGCCCTGGACACTTGTTTCTTCTCTTAATTCTAATGTAAAAAAATTGAACACTGCATCCTCTATAATCTCATCTCTAGTAGCAAGTGCACCAATATCCAATAGGCCTCTTTGAATCAATAGAATTCTACTTCCCAATACCAAAAGTTTAAACTTTTCTGCACAATATTTAAGCCAACATTGAGCTCACATTGCTTGAAACCGAAAAAAACACCCGCAAAATATTGCACTTACTTTGTCCTTTTCACACTTATAGTGGAACCATCTGGGAAGTTTCTTCGTTGTAGAGACCCGGTGCAGCACTGGTCGCCAACAGTCGTTGCATTTCATGAGTGGTAGAGGGAGCCAATGACTTGCTGGGTGACGGTTGTGCCCAGTCGAGCAGCTGATGAGGAAGAGTGGTGACAGGTGAACACTGAGATGAGGAGGACATCATGGGAGGAGCTCCGAAGGCGACGCGGGGCACTCTAGGTGGCCGCGCGGTTCTGTTCTCGATGAAATGCGGCTTCGTGGTGGCCATTCTCATTAAAAAGCCCGAGGCGGCGATGGGGCCTAGGAGCGATGATAAAGGCGGCGTGAGCGACCCACGAGTGAATCAAAGTGGGGCGGTAGGGCGGCGAGCGTATGGGGTGTCGGCGGAAGTGCTTAGTGGGCGCAAGAGGCAATGCTCTCGATGCCACCATGGAGGCGGACATGCAAAGGGAAGAGACAACCGAGCAAGGGGATGAGATCTTTTTTGCTGAGAACTTCGTTCAGACGCTCAAATTTGAGATCCACTAGAGGGTTCTCCTATTTTTTTCCGAGTTAAGGCCATGGGCACCAACATCCGCTTCAGCACAACTTTCCATCCTCAAACTAGCGGTTAAGTCGAGCGTGTCAACCAGATTCTTGAAGATATGCTCAGGGCTTGTGTGATCTCCTTCGGCATGAAGTGGGAGGATTGCCTTCCTTATGCTGAATTCTCCTACAACAACAGTTTTCAAGCAAGTTCGGGCAAGGCCTCATTTGAAATTCTGTATGGCAGGAAGTGCCGTACCCCTCTCAACTGGTCTGAAACCGGTGAACGTCAGCTTTTGGGTAATGACTTAATCACAGAGGCAGAGGAAATGTGCAAAGTCATTCGTGATAACCTCAAAGCAGCCCAATCCCGTCAGAAAAGCTACTATGCTAGTAAGCACCGTGATTTGGATTTTGAGATCAGAGATCATGTTTACCTCCGCGTCTCTCCTATGAAAGGTACTCGTCGCTTCGGTATCAAAGGGAAGCTTTCCCCCAGATACGTGGGACCTTTCAAGATTGTCAGCAAGAGAGGCGATCTCGCCTATCAACTCGACCTTCCTTCAAACTTTGCAAATGTTCATGACGTGTTCCATGTCTCTCAGCTTCGAAAGTGCTTCAAGACTCCTAACCGCACCGTCAACTTCGAGGACATTGAGCTCTAAGAAGATCTTTCCTATCGTGAGCACCCCATTGCTATTCTTGAAGAGACAGAACGCAAGACTCGCAATAAGTCAATCAAATTCCTCAAAGTCAAGTGGTCACATCATTCCGACCGTGAAGCTACCTGGGAACGCGAGGATCACCTCCGTTCTGAGTACCCGGCGTTCTTTCAGTCCTAGATCTCGGGACGAGATCCTTTCGTAGTGGTGGAGTGTTGTAACACCCCGGATATGACTTTCCCAATTTGTACTCCAACTCTTGCCGTTTCCGGCGTTAAGTTATTTTATTTTCTCGGGTTCGGGTTTTTGTCTCCGTGTGTTGTTGTCGCTGTCATGCATCTCATATCATGTCATCATGCACATTGCTTTTGCATACGTGTTCATCTCATGCATTCGAGCTTTTTTCCCGTTGTCCGTTTTGCATTCCGGCGCTCCGTTCTCCTCCGGTGGTCATTTCTAGCTTTCTTTCGTGTGTGGGGATTAAACATTTCCGGATTGGACCGAGACTTGCCAAGCGGCCTTGGTTTACTGCCGGTAGACCGCCTGTCAAGTTTCGTATCATTTGGACTTCGTTTGATACTCCAACGGTTAACCGAGGGACCGAAAAGGCCTCGTGTGTGTTGCAGCCCAACACCCCTCCAATTTGCCCCAAAACCCATCTAAACCTGCTCCATCATCTAGAGCGTTCGATCACGATCGCGTGGCCGAAAACCGCACCTAATTTGGACTCTCCTAGCTCCTCCTACCTATAAAACTAGCCTTCCCCAAAAAATTTCGGACCATCCTACCCTAAATCTAGCCCCCCTCGTCTCTCCACGCGCCGGACGTGTCCGGACGCGCCGGACATCACCACCGCCGCGAATCGCGCGCCGCCACATGGCCGCACCGCGCCCACATTGCCGCCTCTGTCCCGCCGGCCCGCTCGGCCCGGCCGGGGCCCCCGAAGCCCATCGGCTCGCCC
>NC_041386.1:32818186-32827665 GCF_002162155.2 Triticum dicoccoides | reverse complement strand
GTGCCTCCCGACCCGGCTCCGCCGCCTCCTCCGACGTCGTCGCGCCTCCCCCGACTCGCCGGTGACCGGATCCGGCGAGATCTGGCCCGGTAGGACCTCGGCCCCCTCCTCCTTCGAGCTCCGGCAGCTTCTCCGGCCATCTACAGTGCTCCCTCCGGTGAACCTCGATCGGCGTGCAAATCTGGATCTGAGATATTTTCTCGTTCGGTTGACTTTTTGCTCGAAACCCTAATCCATGTGCTCCTGTTCATCGCATCATAACTTTGCATCCGTAGCTCCGTTTTGGGCATATAGCATATCAAAATGTTCATCTCAGAGAGTACATCATTTCATTACACTGCATCATTTTCATTTGAGTTCATCTTGATGCCCGAAATGCTGTTAGAAGAGGGCTACTTGAGATAATTATCAGATCTGCTACTCCATTTGCATATTTGTCATTTTTGTCATGATTATTGTGTGCATGTTATGCCCATGAGCTCTACATATGTTTTGTTAAGGGTTTTGCCATCTTTCCAGAGGTGCAACCCATGTATTTTTGTGATGTGTGTGGTGACTAGTGCAAGCTTGCGAAGTGAGGCACTTGGTAGTGCTGATTTCAGGGACTTAGCAATTCCATCAAGTCCTTGATCTGTTTATCTCATATGGCCATATGTTCATGTTGTTTCCTAGTGATCCGTGCCTCTTTTGAGGATGATCAGTAAGGATGTTTTGTTAATCTTGTAGTGCTCTATCCATCCATGTCTTTGTTTGCAATTATGGAGCACCCTAGCTTGAGTCAATCGAGCTCTACTTTTACTACTTTGTGAATCTGGGCAGATTGTCAACTTGTTTGCAATTTTGCTGATGATGTTGTAGTTGACCCGTGCATGATATGCTATTGTTCTTGCCATTTCTAGCTTGCATTTTGTGTATTCTTGATGGGTGTATGCTTAGTTTTTCATGACTTGCTCCGTAGTGAGTGTATCGAGCTCGTAAACATGCCTACTTGATATCTGTTTTCAGCATGCTCCAGTTTTCACTAAGTCTGTGATCTGATTATGTTTTTGCCATGTTCACATGCTTGCAAATGTATTTTGTGATCCCTTTTGGCTCAAGGTCACTAAGGGACTTTTGTTAAGCTCCTTGAGTAGCTCCATGCCATGCTTTACTTTGCCATATTCAGGTCCTGTAGCATGTAGTTTTGTTGCTCCGAAGAGTGCTACCTGATCTGAAATTCCTGACAAGTGTTAATTTCACTAAGTCTGAGATCTGTTTGCCATATGCATTTTTGCCATGCTTGTTTGAACCTGTTAGTGTATGATTTGGCCGTAGCTCAGTGCTAGACTTTTGTTAAGCATCTTGAATGCATCCCTGCCATGTATTTTGTTGCCATGTTTGGATGCTGTAGCATGTTCATCTCATTGCATTTAGATGACTACTTGCTGTAAATCGCAGACCGGTGTCATATTTGTTTTGCTTGCCATTTCCAAACCGTAACTCCGATTCCGACGTTCTTTATATCGTTTTCAAGCAATTTCATCTCATCTTTCCAGTGGCACACTTGCATTCCCAAGTTGAGGCCAGGTTCATGCATTCCTTGTCACATCTTGCATATGCATCCTGCATCGCATCCCGCATAGCATACCATCCTTGCATCATATTGTTTGATCCTTGCACGTGGTTGATTGTGTCCTTGTTGCTTGTTTGTCTTGTTTGGTTAGAGATGGGAGACGAGTTCGCTAACGAGGAGCCCGTTGAGTTTTCTTTTGAGGATCCAGTCAACTCTGACAACTTTGCAGGCAAGATGATCATACCCTCGAAATCACTACTATCTTTTTGCTATGCTAGATTGCTCGCTCTTTTGCTATGCCAATGCTACGATGCCTACCTCTTGCTTTCAAGCCTCCCAAATTGCCATGTCAAACCTCTAACCCTCCATGTCCTAGCAAACCCTTGATTGGCTATGTTACCGCTTTGCTCAGCCCCTCTTATAGCGTTGTTAGTTGCAGGTGAAGATTGGAGGTTGTTCCTTGTTGGAACATTTATTTACTTGTTGGGATATAATTATATGGCTATGTTATCTTAATGCATCTATATACTTGCTAAAGGGTGGAAGGCTCGGCCTCTCGCCTAGTGTTTTGTTCCACTCTTGCCGCCCTAGTTTCCGTCATATCGGTGTTATGTTCCCGGATTTTGCGTTCCTTACGCGGTTGGGTTATAATGGGAACCCCTTGATAGTTCGTCTTGATTAAAGCTTTTCCAGCAATGCCCAACCTTGGTTTTACCATTTGCCACCTAGCCTCTTTTTCCCTTGGGTTTCCGGAGCCCATGGGTCATCTTATTAACCCCCCGGGCCAGTGCTCCTCTGAGTGTTGGTCCGAACCGAGTAGACTGCGGGGCCACCTCGGGGCAACTTGAGGGTTGGTTTTACTCGTAGGATGTCTCATCTGAGTGTGCCCTGAGAACGAGATATGTGCAGCTCCTATCGGGATTTGTCAGCACATTCGGGCGGTGTTGCTGGTCTTGTTTTAACCTGTCGAAGTGTCTTGAAGAACCGAGGTACCGAGTCTGATCGGAACGTCTCGGGAGGAGGTCTATTCCTTCGTTGACCGTGAGATCTTGTCATGGGCTAAGTTGGGACTCCCCTGTAGGGATTTAAACTTTCGAAAGTCGTGCCCGCGGTTATGGGCAGATGGGAATTTGTTAATGTTCGGTTGTAGATAACTTGAACCTTAACTTAATTAAAATGAATCAACTGAGTGTGTTACCGTGATGGCCTCTTCTCGGCGGAGTGCGGGAAGTGGATATGGTGTTGGAGTAATGCTTGCGCAGGTTGTTCCCTAGTTTCTCGCTCGCGCTTTGCCTCCTCTTCTCGCTCTCTTTTGCGACCAGGATAGCCACCATATATGCTAGTCGCTTGCTGCAGCTCCACTTATATTTACCTTGCCATACCTATAAGCTTAAATAGTCTTGATCGCGAGGGTGCGAGATTGCTGAGTCACTGTGGCTCACAGATTACTATTACACCAGATGCAGGGCCTGATGATTCCGCTCCAGGTGACGCGCTCGAGCTCAAGTGGGAGTTCGACGAGGACTCTCAACCTTATTATGTTTCCTTTCCTGATGATCAGTAGTGGTGCCCAGTTGGGGGTGATCGGGACCGTGTCGCATGTTGGGCTATCTTTTATTTTGGCGCCGTAGTTGGGCCATGAGTGTCTGAATGATGTAATGTTATTTATGTACCTTGATTGACGTGGCGAGTGTAAGCCAACTATGTTATCTCCCCTTTATTATTATATTACATGGGATGTGTAAAGATTACCTTAATTGCGACATATGCCTTCAATGCGATTATGTCTCTAAGTCGTGCCTCGACACGTGGGAGCTATAGTCGCATCGAGGGTGATACAAGTTGGTAATCAGAGCCTTCCCCGACCTTAGGAGCCCCATTGCTTGATCGTTGTTAGCGGCCGAGTTGTGTCTAGAAAAAAAGGTTTTGAGTCAATTAGGAATTATATATCGGAGAGTTTAGGAATTCTTTTTACTTCCTAGTCTCCTCATCGCTCTGGTAAGGCATCCTGACGTAGAGTTTTGACTCTTCTCTTCTCAAATTTCACTAAAAAAAATTTAGGATCACGCGGGTATCTTGGAATCGTTCCGATGGGTTTATGATGAGAACATTGTCTTGGTGCCTCCTGTCAGGGGTTTTGTGGAAGTGTCCCGGGGAGTTGAGCTCTGAGGTGTTGTCGTCATAATTTTATCGTTGCAGTTCTGGAATACCTGAGTTTAGTACACCGACATCGAAAATCTCTTTTATGCAGTTCGTTGGTGAGATAACCTCGACGCCACCCAGTACTGGGGCGGGAGTTCGGGAGTATCGCCATAACTTGTATAACGGATGCTTTTCAAAGGTTGAGGTAGATGGTTTCCGAAGTTTTTCTCGGTTATGTGTTGAAGGATGGATACAGCTGGATGTAGGATTTGCTAGATTTGGGTGAGATATTATGCTTCCCCTGTATCCCCAACACCTGATTGCATAACCGGAAAGGTTCGGGAGTTTCATAGGTGGGAATTCTCGTAGCTCTAGTTCTTCTTCCACGGATATTGGTTTGAGATTGGGATTTCTTACCGATTATTTGTTCTTGATCCGTACCTTGTTGATTTATTTCTCTACCTTAATTCTAAGTGGCTTCTCAATTTATGGATATGTGACCATTTCAAGAGGAATGCATTCGTTCATTCTGTTCGGATGTGAAGACTATATGTTGCAATTTTCATTCTGTTGGATTCAGCTTCAATATTTGTCTATCAATGTGCTAATGGATGTCAACCTCTTCAGGATGGCTCCTCCAACACGCACGACTCCGAATCCTGATCCACCACCACCTCCTCCTCCTCCGGAGGCATGGCAAGCTGTGATGGCCGCAACCAATGCTAACACACAGTTGATCATGCAAATTCTCCAAGAGCGCAATCAAGGCAACAATCAGAATCACTCTGCTACACTCAACCAGTTCCTTGCTAACGGGTTAAAGACTTTCATCAATTGTGTTGAGGCAACCGATGCTGATGATTGGCTTGTGGATCTGTGCAAGCATTTCGAGTGCAGTAATGTCAGGCCTGAGGACTTTGTCAAGTTCGCTTCCTTCCAACTCAAAGATCAAGCTGCAGAATGGTTCCAGCAGTACAAGGACTCCAGAGGTGGACGTGTTATCACTTGGGATGAATTCCGTCAAGATTTCCGAGCTCACCATATCCCTCAGAGCGTGGTTGAAAGCAAGCGTGAGGAATTCCGCAACCTGAAGCAAGGCTCTTTGTCTGTCTATGACTACAACAAGTTGTTCCAGAAGCTCGCCCGCTTTGCCAAGCAAGACGTCCCTGATGAGAAGAGCATGATATAGCAGTTCAGAGGTGGTCTCAGAGAAGAAATCCAGCTCGCTCTTGTTGTCTTTGAGCCCTTGAGGTACGATGAATTCTACAACATGGCACTGAAGCAAGAGGCTGCTCAGTTGAGGTGTGATGCTTCCAAGAAGCGAGTCAGAGATGTTACTCCTTCTTCCTCTACTCAAGTGGCCAAGCAGCAGAAGCATTGGCTTCCTCCTCCTCCGTTCCGTCAGCCGTATCAGCAGAAGAGCAAAGGTGGCAGTGGATCTTCCCACCCACCCAACCCTGGCTCCAAGATCAAGTGCTCCGTACCACCGTCCGCTTTCAGAGGTCACGTGCAACAAGTGCCAACAGAAGGGTCACTATGCCAACAAGTGTTTCAACCAGAGGCGTCTTCCTCCTCCTCCTCCTGTCAGATCGGCAAGTACAGCTGTGGTCAAGCATAACCCCAAGCACGCCAAGGTCAACTTGATGAACGCGGCTCAGGCAGAGGACTCGTCAGATGTCATTATGGGTAACCTTCCTATTAACGATGTTCCCGCAAAAGTACTTTTTGATACTGGTGCATCACATTCTTTCTTGTCATGCCCGTTTGCATCGAAGCACAATGTTGATACTGAGATCATGCCCAAAGTCATGCAAGTTGTTTCTCCCGGCAAGTTTTTGACTTCTAATTTGGTTGCTCCCGATATCTCTATCACGTTGGGCGACTACAAGTTTCTCTCTTCTCCGGTGGTTCTTGGCAACTCGGATATTGATCTTATTCTCGGGATGGATTGGCTTTCTAAGCATAAGGCGCATCTTGATTGTGCAGCCAGGAAGATTCAATTGACTCATTCGTCTGAGGATGTAATTGTCTTTGCCGCTCGTGATGATACGATCCGTCTATTTTCTCTCAATGAGAAGGGTGAACTGGATGCTATCTCGCAGATTCCAATCGTTTGCGAATATCAAGACGTCTTTCTAGAAGAGCTTCCAGGAATGCCTCCGCACCGGCCAGTTGAATTCGTTATTGATCTTGAGCCCGACACGGAACCTGTGTGCAAGCGTCCTTACAATCTCGGACCTGAAGAGTTGAAGGAGCTGAAGAAGCAACTCGATATTCAAGAGAGAATGGGTCTCATCCGGCCTAGTTCTTCTCCATGGGGTTGTGGTGTTCTTTTTGTGAAGAAGAAGGATGGAACGGACCGACTTTGTGTTGATTACCGTCCATTGAACAAGAAGACCATAAAGAACAAATACCCACTTCCTAACATCAATGAGCTGTTCGAACAACTCAAAGGTGCCCAAGTATTCTCCAAGCTTGATCTCCGTATGGGTTATCATCAGATTCGTATCCGTGAGCAAGATATTCCCAAGACGTCTTTCAGGACAAGCTTTGGTTCATATGAATACACTGTCATGTCTTTTGGCCTCGTCAACGCTCCTCCGACTTTCTCTCGCATGATGAACTTCATCTTCAACGCCTACACCAATGACTTTGTTTTGGTCTATCTCGACGACATTCTGGTTTTCTCGAAGAACAAGGAAGATCATGCCAAACACTTGCGTTTGGTGCTTGATAAGCTGAGGGAACACCAGTTCTACGCCAAGTTCTCCAAGTGCGAATTTTGGCTTGATGAGGTTCTTTATCTTGGTCATATCATCTCTGCCAAGGGCATTGCCGTGAATCCTGAGAAGGTGTCTGCAATTGTGAATTGGGAACCTCCTCAGAACGTGAAGCAACTCCGTAGCTTCCTCGGTCTCGCAAGCTACTGCCGAAGATTCGTTGAAAACTTTTCTAAGATCGCGAAGCCTCTCTCAAATCTTCTCCAGAAGCACGTCAAGTACGTTTGGTCTCCGGAGTGTGACATTGCTTTCAACACTATGAAAGAGAAATTGATCACTGCTCCAGTTCTGACTCCGCCTGATGAATCCAAACCGTACGAGGTCTTTTGTGATGCCTCTCTCCAAGGTCTTGGCGCAGTATTGATGCAAGAGAAGAAAGTTGTTGCTTATACCTCTCGCCAGTTGAAGCCCAATGAGAAGAACTACCCCACTCATGATCTCGAGTTGGCGGCAGTTGTGCATGCTCTTTTGACTTGGAGACATCTCTTATTGGGAAGAAAAGTGGACATTTTCACTGATCACAAGAGTCTCAAGTACATCTTCACTCAGCCTAATCTCAACCTCAGGCAAACTCGATGGGTCAAAATGACTCAAGAGTATAATCCGAGTATCGAGTATACTCCAGGCAAGGCCAATGTGATTGCTGACGCATTGAGCAGAAAGGCTTACTGCAACAGTCTGATTCTCAAGCCTTATCAACCCGAGCTTTGTGAAGCTTTCCGCAAACTTAATCTGCAAGTTGTTACTCAAGGTTTCCTTGCCAACCTTCAAGTCTCCCCTACCTTAGAAGACCAGATTCGCCAAGCCCAGCTTCTTGATGCTATGGTGAAAAAGGTGAAGATTGCGATTGCCAAGAGTCAACCCAAGTACAAGTGCTACCGCCTTCATGACAAGGATACTCTCTTCTTCGAGGATCATATTGTTGTACCCAAAGGTGACCTTCGTAAAGTGATCATGAACGAGGCTCACAATTCTCTCCTCTCCATCCACCATGGGAGTACGAAGATGTATCAGGAGCTCAAGCAGGCTTATTGGTGGACTCGAATGAAGCGCGAGATTGCTCAATTCATGAATGAATGTGATGTCTGCAGAAGAGTGAAGGCAGAACACCAAAGGCCAGCTGGTCTCCTCCAACCTCTTGCCATTCCAGAATGGAAGTTTGACCACATTGAAATGGACTTCGTGACTCGGTTTCCAAAGACCAAGCGTGGCAATGATGCTATATTCGTTGTCATCGACAAACTCACCAAAGTGGCTCACTTTTTGCCTATCAAAGAGTCAATCACTGCAGCTCAATTGGCGGAACTCTATACCTCTCGGATTGTCTCTCTGCACGATATTCCACAAGTGATATCTTCAGACCGTGGCAGCATCTTTACCTCCAAGTTTTGGGATTCTTTTCAGAAGGCCATGGGCACCAACATCCGCTTCAGCACAACTTTCCATCCTCAAACTAGCGGTCAAGTCGAGCGTGTCAACCAGATTCTTGAAGATATGCTCAGGGCTTGTGTGATCTCCTTCGGCATGAAGTGGGAGGATTGCCTTCCTTATGCTGAATTCTCCTACAACAACAGTTTTCAAGCCAGTTCGGGCAAGGCCCCATTTGAAATTCTGTATGGCAGGAAGTGCTGTACCCCTCTCAACTGGTCTGAAACCGGTGAACGTCAGCTTTTGGGTAATGACTTAATCACAGAGGCAGAGGAAATGTGCAAAGTCATTCGTGATAGCCTCAAAGCAGCCCAATCCCGTCAGAAGAGCTACTATGCTAGTAAGCACCGTGATTTGGCTTTCGAGATCAGAGATCATGTTTACCTCCGCGTCTCTCCTATGAAAGGTACTCGTCGGTTCGGTATCAAAGGGAAGCTTTCCCCCAGATACGTGGGACCTTTCAAGATTGTCAGCAAGAGAGGCGATCTCGCCTATCAACTCGACCTTCCTTCAAACTTTGCAAATGTTCATGACGTGTTCCATGTCTCTCAGCTCCGAAAGTGCTTCAAGACTCCTAACCGCACCATCAACTTCGAGGACATTGAGCTCCAAGAAGATCTTTCCTATCGTGAGCACCCCATTGCTATTCTTGAAGAGACAGAACGCAAGACTCGCAATAAGTCAATCAAATTCCTCAAAGTCAAGTGGTCACATCATTCCGACCATGAAGCTACCTGGGAATGCGAGGATCACCTCCGTTCTGAGTACCCGGCGTTCTTTCAGTCCTAGATCTCGGGACGAGATCCTTTCGTAGTGGTGGAGTGTTGTAACACCCCGGATATGACTTTCCCAATTTGTACTCCAACTCTTGCCGTTTCCGGCGTTAAGTTATTTTATTTTCTCGGGTTCGGGTTTTTGTCTCCGTGTGTTGTTGTCGCTGTCATGCATCTCATATCATGTCATCATGCGCATTGCTTTTACATACGTGTTCATCTCATGCATTCGAGCTTTTTTCCCGTTGTCCGTTTTGCATTCCGGCGCTCCGTTCTCCTCCGGTGGTCATTTCTAGCTTTCTTTCGTGTGTGGGGATTAAACATTTCCGGATTGGACCGAGACTTGCCAAGCGGCCTTGGTTTACTGCCGGTAGACCGCCTGTCAAGTTTCGTATCATTTGGACTTCGTTTGATACTCCAACGGTTAACCGAGGGACCGAAAAGGCCTCGTGTGTGTTGCAGCCCAACACCCCTCCAATTTTCCCCAAAACCCATCTAAACCTGCTCCATCATCTAGAGCGTTCGATCACGATCGTGTGGCCGAAAACCGCACCTTATTTGGACTCTCCTAGCTCCTCCTACCTATAAAACTAGCCTTCCCAAAAAAAATTCGGACCATCCTACCCTAAATCTAGCCCCCCTCGTCTCTCCGCGCGCCGGACGTGTCCGGACGCGCCGGACGTGTCCGGACGCGCCGGACATCACCACCGCCGCGAATTGCGCGCTGCCACGTGGCCACACCGCGCCCACATCGCCGCCTCTGTCCCGCCGGCCCGCTCGGCCCGGCCGGGGCCCCCGAAGCCC
>NC_041386.1:32767761-32817433 GCF_002162155.2 Triticum dicoccoides | reverse complement strand
CGGACCACGTCGCCGGCCGCCGCGCCGCGCCTCCCGACCCGGCTCCGCCGCCTCCTCCGACGTCGCCGCGCCTCCCCCGACTCGCCGGTGACCGGATCCGGCGAGATCTGGCCCGGTAGGACCTCGGCCCCCTCCTCCTTCGAGCTCCGGCAGCTTCTCCGGCCATCTACAGTGCTCCCTCCGGCGAACCTCGATCGGCGTGCAAATCTGGATCTGGGATATTTTCTCGTTCGGTTGACTTTTTGCTCGAAACCCTAATCCATGTGCTCCTGTTCATCGCATCATAACTTTGCATCCGTAGCTCCGTTTTGGGCATATAGCATATCAAAATGTTCATCTCAGAGAGTACATCATTTCATTCCATTGCATCATTTTCATTTGAGTTCATCTTGATGCCCGAAATGCTGTTAGAAGAGGGCTACTTGAGATAATTGTCAGATCTGCTACTCCATTTGCATATTTGTCATTTTTGTCATGATTATTGTGTGCATGTTATGCCCATGAGCTCTACATATGTTTTGTTAAGGGTTTTGCCATCTTTCCAGAGGTGCAACCCATGTATTTTTGTGATGTGTGTGGTGACTAGTGCAAGCTTGCGAAGTGAGGCACTTGGTAGTGCTGATTTCAGGGACTTAGCAATTCCACTAAGTCCTTGATCTGTTTATCTCATATGGCCATATGTTCATGTTGTTTCCTAGTGATCCGTGCCTCTTTTGAGGATGATCAGTAAGGATGTTTTGTTAATCTTGTAGTGCTCTATCCATCCATGTCTTTGTTTGCAATTATGGAGCACCCTAGCTTGAGTCAATCGAGCTCTACTTTTACTACTTTGTGAATCTGGGCAGATTGTCAACTTGTTTGCAATTTTGCTGATGATGTTGTAGTTGACCCGTGCATGCTATGCTATTGTTCTTGCCATTTCTAGCTTGCATTTTGTGTATTCTTGATGGGTGTATGCTTAGTTTTTCATGACTTGCTCCGTAGTGACTGTATCGAGCTCGTAAACATGCCTACTTGATATCTGTTTTCAGCATGCTCCAGTTTTCACTAAGTCTGTGATCTGGTTATGTTTTTGCCATGTTCACATGCTTGCAAATGTATTTTGTGATCCCTTTTGGCTCAAGGTCACTAAGGGACTTTTGTTAAGCTCCTTGAGTAGCTCCATGCCATGCTTTACTTTGCCATATTCAGGTCCTGTAGCATGTAGTTTTGTTGCTCCGAAGAGTGCTACCTGATCTGAAATTCCTGACAAGTGTTAATTTCACTAAGTCTGAGATCTGTTTGCCATATGCATTTTTGCCATGCTTGTTTGAACCTGTTAGTGTTTGATTTGGCCATAGCTCAGTGCTAGACTTTTGTTAAGCATCTTGAATGCATCCCTTCCATGTATTTTGTTGCCATGTTTGGGTGTTGTAGCATGTTCATCTCATTGCATTTAGATGACTACTTGCTGTAAATCGCAGACCGGTGTCATATTTGTTTTGCTTGCCATTTCCAAACCGTAACTCCGATTCCGACGTTCTTTATATCGTTTTCAAGCGATTTCATCTCATCTTTCGAGTGGCACACTTGCATTCCCAAGTTGAGGCCAGGTTCATGCATTCCTTGTCACATCTTGCATATGCATCCCGCATCGCATCCCGCATAGCATACCATCCTTGCATCATATTGTTTGATCCTTGCACGTGGTTGATTGTGTCCTTGTTGCTTGTTTGTCTTGTTTGGTTAGAGCTGGGAGACGAGTTCGCTAACGAGGATCCCGTTGAGTTTTTTTTCGAGGATCCAGTCAACTCTGACAACTTTGCAGGCAAGATGATCATACCCTCGAAATCACTACTATCTTTTTGCTATGCTAGATTGCTCGCTCTTTTGCTATGCCAATGCTACGATGCCTACCTCTTGCTTTCAAGCCTCCCAAATTGCCATGTCAAACCTCTAACCCTCCATGTCCTAGCAAACCCTTGATTGGCTATGTTACCGCTTTGCTCAGCCCCTCTTATAGCGTTGTTAGTTGCAGGTGAAGATTGGAGGCTGTTCCTTGTTGGAACATTTATTTACTTGTTGGGATATCATTATATGGCTATGTTATCTTAATGCATCTATATACTTGCTAAAGGGTGGAAGGCTCGGCCTCTCGCCTAGTGTTTTGTTCCACTCTTGCCGCCCTAGTTTCCGTCATATCGGTGTTATGTTCCCGGATTTTGCGTTCCTTATGCGGTTGGGTTATAATGGGAACCCCTTGATAGTTCGTCTTGATTAAAGCTTTTCCAGCAATGCCCAACCTTGGTTTTACCATTTGCCACCTAGCCTCTTTTTCCCTTGGGTTTCCGGAGCCCATGGGTCATCTTATTAACCCCCCCGGGCCAGTGCTCCTCTGAGTGTTGGTCCGAACCGAGTAGACTGTGGGGCCACCTCGGGGCAACTTGAGGGTTGGTTTTACTCATAGGATGTCTCATCTGAGTGTGCCCTGAGAATGAGATATGTGCAGCTCCTATCGGGATTTGTCAGCACATTCGGGCGGTGTTGCTGGTCTTGTTTTAACCTGTCGAAGTGTCTTGAAGAACCGAGGTACCGAGTCTGATCGGAACGTCTCGGGAGGAGGTCTATTCCTTCGTTGACCGTGAGAGCTTGTCATGGGCTAAGTTGGGACTCCCCTGTAGGGATTTAAACTTTCGAAAGTCGTGCCCGCGGTTATGGGCAGATGGGAATTTGTTAATGTTCGGTTGTAGATAACTTGAACCTTAACTTAATTAAAATGAATCAACTGAGTGTGTTACCGTGATGGCCTCTTCTCGGCGGAGTGCGGGAAGTGGATATGGTGTTGGAGTAATGCTTGCGCAGGTTGTTCCCTAGTTTCTCGCTCGCGCTTTGCCTCCTCTTCTCGCTCTCTTTTGCGACCAGGATAGCCACCATATATGCTAGTCGCTTGCTGCAGCTCCACTTATATTTACCTTGCCATACCTATAAGCTTAAATAGTCTTGATCACGAGGGTGCGAGATTGCTGAGTCCCTGTGGCTCCCAGATTACTATTACACCAGATGCAGGGCCTGATGATTCCGCTCCAGGTGACGCGCTCGAGCTCAAGTGGGAGTTCGACGAGGACTCTCAACGTTATTATGTTTCCTTTCCTGATGATCAGTAGTGGTGCCCAGTTGGGGGTGATCGGGACCGTGTCGCATGTTGGGTTATCTTTTATTTTGGCGCCGTAGTTGGGACATGAGTGTCTGAATGATGTAATGTTATTTATGTACCTTGATTGACGTGGCGAGTGTAAGCCAACTATGTTATCTCCCCTTTATTATTATATTACATGGGATGTGTAAAGATTACCTTACTTGCGACATATGCCTTCAATGCGGTTATGTCTCTAAGTCGTGCCTCGACACGTGGGAGCTATAGTCGCATCAAGGGTGTTACAGTCACACACCGCAATGATGAGGGACACATTTCACAGAGTAACAACATCTCGAACCGAAATGGTCTATTTTGACCCCCTCACATATCAATGAACGCGCCCCGCGTGCAGGACGGTTTTGATCCCTATTTTCCACCCCGCAGCCGCCCCCTCTTATCCGAACCCTCAAATTCATACAAGCCCTGCAACGACCATCACCACATACATAGTTCATACATAATACAACATGGGACAACGAATGACAACATTAAACTAAGACTTGGATAGTGAGATTTCAACACTAAACTAAGGGCATGTTCGGCAACTGCCCAACTCTTGACTTCTCTGAATCAACGGGCGAAGCTTGGTCGAACATGTTAGCTCCATGAAGCTAGCTTCCCATATCTAAGGTGGGTATAGTGCAAAAACAAGGAGATGGTGTTCTGGCGATCCCATGAATTGCAAAACAAAGAGTTCACGTTATTTATGGGAAGTTGTCACTGGGAAGTGAAAGAAAATGATTTGTACCAGGGAAGAAAAGACCAAAGCAAGTACATTCCCTCTCTACCAAGCTAGAATCAAGCTTAATGGGCTAAGCGGTTATCGGCCCAAGACTAGCAATTGGGGATCTAGGAGTTTTGTTGCCGAACTATTCTTCGGACCCACGATTTTCGTAGGGAAGGTGAAAGTGAGATCGAGGAGCTGGATTTGAGGATTCCTTGGCGTTGGGTAGTTGCTGAACAGGCCCTAAGACTAGATAGTTTGATGGCAACATTAACCTAAGATTGGATAGTTCGATAGCATAAACTAAACTAGGACTAAGGAGAAGTTCACCAACGGCCGCTGTTGGTGTCAAAACCGGCGGATCTCGGGTAGGGGGTCCCGAACTGTGCGTCTAAGGTTGATGGTAATGGGAGACAGGGGACACGATGTTTACCCAGGTTTGGGCCCTCTCTATGGAGGTAATACCCTACTTTCTGCTTGATTGATCTTGATGAATATGAGTATTACAAGAGTTGATCTACCTCGAGATCGTAATGGCTAAAACCCTAGAAGTCTATCCTATGTGATTATGAGAAGTCTATCCTATGTGATTATGATTGTCCCTCCCTCTACGGACTAAACCCTCTGGTTTATATAGACACCGGAGGGGACTAGGGTTATACAATGTCAGTTATATAGAAAGGAAATAGTACATCCGACCGCCTAGCTTGCCTTCCACGCAAAGGAGAGTCCCATCCGGACATGGGAGAGAGTCTTCGGTCTTGTACCTTCATAGCCCATCAGTCCGGCCCATGTCAACAGGCCGGACGCCCGAGGACCCCTTAATCCAGGATCCCTCAGTAGACCCCGAACCAGTCTTTCAATGACGATGTGTCCAGCGCGCAGATTGTCTTCGGCATTGCAAGGCGGGTTCCTCCTCCGATCACTTCAAAGTGTCTGACTTAAAGAGCTGCATTCGGCCCTCCATTTAATGTCGCATCCATCGGCTTCTTTGCCTCCACACCTTCTGCTCCACGCGTTGAGCGAATGCGAGAGGTCGGGGCATTTTTGCATAACCCCCCTCCGGCCACATAAGAAAGGCCTCTATTTAAAGGGGTTGGATCTCAAATCCATTCCACACACAATAGAAAATCTTCAATGTCTTGCCAGGGGAAACCATTCAACATGGCTAGTGTCCCTAGTTCTTCCTCCCGCCCCCATGGCTCCAAAAAAGGTGATTGAGATAGATGCTTTGTATCCCATGAGCAGTTGGTTAAGCTCCAAACATAGGGATTCCTTCCCCCTGCGGATCTGGTCCCTGTTCGAGCAGGATTGACCTCCTTTACAGGCGAGGTCCTGGTGGAAAATTTCCCCAATCCAACTAGGAGGGAACGGGTGTGCTTCGTATCTTACTTGTTAAGAGGCGTTGGGTTTCCAATCCACCCTTTCCTCCATGGACTCCTGGAGTATTACTGCCTCCAACTGCACAACCTCACGCTGGCTTCTATCCTGCACATCGCAGGTTTTGTTGCCCTGTGCGAGCTTTTCCTGGGCTGTGAAGCCCACTTTGACTTGTGGAGGAAGCTATTCTGCCTCGTCCCTCGCAACCGAGAAGGGTCGATATTTGAGGTGGGCGGTGCCGAAGTATGTCGCATAGCTGGGACCGGATACCTGTCCGTCACACCGAAGAAAGCGCCCGAAGAATGGCCCTCAGAATGGTTTTATATTGAGGATGTCGCTCTCCTCGACCCAGTTTGAATGGGCCTTCCCAAATTTTCAAATGCTCCGCTGAAGAAACGTCACAACTGGCGTCCTTGGAGCCTCGAGGAGGAAGATAGTGCAGAAGTCCGTCAACTGATGGGCAAGATAAAAACACTTGCCCAATCCGGATTATCAATAATCGAGGTGATGGCGACTTCCATAGTGCGGGGGGTCCAGCCACTCTAGTATCGAGGGCTTCCCATGTGGTACTATAATGGGGAGGATGACGCCTCATGCTGCGGTCGGAAAGGTCTGGACTCTCCCGCCGCTTTGGTCAAAATATTGGTCGAACTGTACAAAGGGGAGGAAAAGGAGTTCGCTCATATTAAACGCCGAGATGGGTTTTCCATGTACAATCCTCCGAGCTGGGTGAGTTCGAATCCCACCACTTTATTCAATCTTCTCCCCGAATCACTTTTAGTGGACATTAACCCATCTATTTACAACAGGAATGGCGGAGGGTTACCGAGGGGATCCATAATCCCGCCCCACAGCCAGAGGATCACAACCGGGATCTTGACCCCGGATTCGAAGAGGATCCGGACATATTTGTGGAGCTCAAGAAGGGAGTATTCTACCAGGCGAGCTATGATGGCACAGTTGTACCAATCGCCGACTATCCTGGCCTCCTTCCCGCCTCACACGTAAGTAATCAAGAGATACCTTCTTCGAAAGAGCTTCCTTATTATGCCTCAACCACCGCACCATTTCGTGCTCCAAAGGGGAGGTGCTCGACACCACAACGCGCACCAGAAGCATCTCTGAGGAGAGTGGTGCCCGCGCCGAGCACATCTTCGAAGAGAAAGGCAAACAATAATACGGCAGAACCTTCATCAAAGAGGTAAGGCTTTACTTTTAAACTATGCCTCCTGGTCGCCACATCAAATCGTGAAATCATCCGCCGCATTTTATCAGGAAAAGCGTCCGCTGGACTATGTTCGGGGATCCTGCCGGTCGTGCCTCCACTAGTCAGGTTCCAGACCCTGCCCTAAGGACGGGGGCTGACACGGGAGTGGCGCCGGACTGTCCTTCTGTAGAGGATTCGAACGATATCTCCGTCACGAACTCTGAAGTGGAGAGCGCCATGAATCATCGTCGGAGGAGGGACGCTCTCCATGACCCCGTCTTTTCAAAGGAGGCATTCAATGCCTTCAGCTCGGCCGATGCGTACATCTGAGCTGCTCGGAATGGACTTGCCGGAGTCACGGACCAGTATCTAAAAGATATGCGGGTAAGTGTAGTTTTGTAATCATATACCTGTAGCCCCCGAGACTTAAAGCAATTGATACAACTGATTTAAGGATCATTGTATACTCACGCACTTATGGAGAAAAATAGCCTGCTGTCTCAAGAGCTAGAAAAGTGTCAGACTCAGCTAACTGCGGCTACCACAGAATTGGAAAAATCCAAGGAGGCACCGCCTGGTATTGTTTCTTCCCATCAGAAAAAAGTATAATCATATACCAGTAATATTAATACTGTTGTGTTTCTGGTGATAGAATCAGTAGAGCAGCTGAGAGAGAAACTAAAGATCACCCAGGCTGGTGAACAAGAGGCCAAAAGGCAACATGCGGTAGGCGAACATGTGCTGACACGGGTTAGGGGGGAAAAGAACAAGCTGCAGGATTCCCATACCCAGCTGGGCGAAGAACTAAAAGATGTTCGAGCCCAGCTAGCTGACACCGTCAAGGAGAATAAGAGATTACGAGGTGGCATATTCGGTATGTCTTTCAAACTTGCCTCCCTATAATTCGGCGAGGGCAGGGACTGACATATTTATGTCTGGAGGTATGCTGACTGGCCGCCCCGAAGAGGAAATATCTGGATTTTAAGGCGACCTGTTACAAGAGCTGTCCCAGATGCACGAGCGAGTTCGGCAAGCAATGCGGAGTGTTGCCAAGGCTTTATGGCCATCTGCCTCCCCTCCAGGAAGTATGGCGGAGCTCGTGGAGCTATTCAAAGGGGCACAACGGCGTATTTGATTATGGAAGATATCAACCTACCAGGAAGGTGCGCGAGAAGCTTGGGCCATGGTGAAAACACGTTATACCAAGCTTGATCCAAATCATATGGCCTGGGTCGGACCTCTAGGGTCATATGGGAAAGAAATTCCCATTAATTTGGTATATGACCAAGTAGAAGTAACCGCCAAATATTCCCAACAGGATTGTAAGCTAGACAACATGTTGGACGGTATAGAGGAGGAAATTTTTGAGTCCAAGTGACTATGTTCTTTCCTTAACATATTTGTCCCTAGCCGGTTTGTAAAAGGATTGTCATGGTCGACCTTTTCGCTTTGACCTCTGGACCCGAAAGTGCGGAGTGTTACCGAATACTTGAGCGGCAAAATAGACCAGGGTATGCGTGGAGGGGTCATAGTTGCTTGAACAGACAAGTTGTATCTGGCTAGCTATGTTATATTACATTGTGATTGTAAGAAACATCTTCTAGAGAGAATAGTTCCGTTAAGGGTTCCTTTCCCTGGGTGTACATGTGTTAATGTGCATGTCCAAACTATGATTGAAAAGATCACAGTATACGTAACATCTGGGGGTTCATAGTGGAAGGAATGTAAAAACATCTTTAGTCCGCCGACCGAATATTCCCTTAAGAACGCTAGCTTTCGGCTTCACCCAGTCTGAGGTACACATCCGGATGACCCAGCAGTAACAATCGCAGAGGTACTCCCTTTATACCCTAGCCGAACTAACAGGAACGTAGGGCATAAGCACATGAGCCAGGCAACCCAGCTTGGCGAAAACTCAAGTCGTATCGATACATATAATGGCGAAGAAAAGGTGCATATGAGGAAAAACGCATATGTGATGAGCTTGATGCTCGAAAAATAACAATAATAAGCTTCTATGCAAGAAGCCCTAGGTATAATGGTCGTACACATTTGAGGATGTGTACATCATAGGTGCATGTTTTAGCCACACAAAAGCTTTATGGCTAAAAAAAGGAAAAGCGAAAAGAGAGGAGCAAAAATAATGGAAACAATAGGGAGAAGGAGATGAACGAAGAGTTCGGCGCTAGGCATAGAATCTTCGGAGTCTGGCCGCGTTCCATGGGTTCGGCTCTAGGCGATTGTCGGATGCATCACGCAAGTGGTACGCTACTCCAGTGAGAAATTCGTCAATGATGAAGGGACCTTACCACTTGGGCTTGAGTTTGTCCTTTTTCTTCTTCGGCAAGCATAGAACGAGTTTGCCAATATTATAAGTCTTGGTCCGCACTTCTCTGCTTTGATATCTGCGGGCCTACTGTTGATAAAATGTGGAACGGGCTTTTGCAACGTCGCACTCCTCCTCCAGGGCATCTAAACTGTCCTACCGATCAAGCTCGGCCTCTCTCTCTCTCTCTCTCTCTTCGTACATGCGTACTCGAGGTGAGTCATGAATAATGTCGCAGGGTAACACAGCCTCTGCGCCGTACACCATGAAGAAAGGTGTATATCCGGTAGTGCGATTGGGCGTGGTCCGCAGCCCCCAGAGTACGGAGTCGAGCTCCTCAACCCAGTGATTGTCTGATTCTTTCAAAGATCACACTAGTCTGGGTTTGATGCCGCTCATAATAAGACCATTGGCTCCTTCGACTTGACCGTTTGTTTGCGGATGATAGACGGAGGCGTAATCGAGCTTAATGCCTAGATTAGCACACCAGACTTTCACCTCATCGGCTGTAAAATTGGAGCCGTCGTCGGTGATGATGTTGTGTGGGACACCATACGGTGCACGACACCGGATATAAAGTCTATCACTGGTCCGGCTTCGGCCGTTTTAACTGGTTTGGCCTCTATCCACTTAGTGAACTTATCTACCATGACTAGTAGATATTTTTTCTTATGGCTGCCTCCTTTAAGGGGTCCGACCATATCCAGCCCCCAAACCGCAAAAGGCCAAGCAATGGGGATTGTTTGTAGAGCGGTGGGCGGCATATGGCTTTGGTTGGCGAAAAGCTGGCATCCGAAACAAAGTTGGACAAGGTCCTGTGCATCTGCTCAGGCCGTCGGCCAAAAGAAACCTGTACGGAAGACCTTACATACAAGGGCCCGAGCTGCGGCGTGGTGACCACGGATGCCATCATGGATTTCAGCCAAGAGCTGTCGTCCCTCTTCTTCGGAGATACATCTTTGAAGTATTCCGGTAGCGCTTTTCTTGTAGAGCTCTCCTTCGTGGACCTTGTAGGCTTTCGAACGCCGAACAATGCAGCGAGCCTCATTCTGATCCTCAGGGAGCTCTCACCTATTAAGGTAGGCCAAGAAGGGTTCGGTCTATGGGGAAATTACTACCATTATTAAATGGGCCGACGATGTTGTTTCGGTGGTTGAGCCTCCGATGATATCGGTATTGTGTTCGCAATCTGGGGGTATAATCGTATCCGGACTAGTGTTGCCGCTCTTGTCCTGCCACACCACGGATGGCTTGAAGAGCCTTTCCAAAAAGATGTTAGGCGGGACGGGGTCATGATTGGCGCCCATGCGAGCAAGAACATCCGTCGCTTGATTGCTTTCTCGAGCCACATGATGAAACTCGAGTCCCTCGAACCGAGCTGATATTTTGAGAACGGCGTTACGATAGGCCGCCATCTTTAGATCTTTGGCGTCGAAGTCTCCATTTATCTGGGATATTGCGAGATTTGAGTCCCCACGTACTTCCAGGTGTTGTATGCCCATGGAGGTAGCCATCCAAAGAGCGTGCAACGAGGCCTCGTATTCGGTTGCGTTGTTGGAGTCTGTGGATAATATTTCGAGTATGTACTGAACTGTGTCTCCAGTGGGGGACATTAAGACAACGCCCGCCCCTAAGCCCGCCAGCATTTTGGAACCATCGAAGTGCATGACCCAATTGGAATATGTGTCATACTTTTTAGGGAGTTCGACCTCTGTCCATTCGGCGACGAAGTCTGCCAGTACTTGGGATTTGATGGCCCGGCGCGGCTTATATGTTATGTCGAATGGAAGGAGCTCAATGGACCACTTGGCAATCCGGCCCATGGCGTCGCGGTTGTTTATTATGTCATTTAGTGGTACTTCGGAAGCCACCGTGATCGAACACTCTTGGAAATAGTGTCGTAGCTTCTAGGATACCATGAAGACCGCGTATGCTATCTTTTGATAATGAGGGTACCGGGATTTGCATGGAGTTGGGACAGTGGATACGTAGTATACCGGCTTCTAGAGCGGGAATTTGTGTCTGTCCTCCTCTCGCTCGACGACAAGTACTACGCTCACCACCTGGTGTGTTACAGAGATGTATAATAACATTGGTTTGCCGACGCTTGGCATGGCCAGGATTGGGTTGCTCGCTAAAAGAGCCTTTATTTCTTCCAATCTGCCTATTGCTGCATCCGTCCACTCGAAGTGGTCGATGCGTCGAAGAAGTTGATAAAGTGGCAATGTGTTTTCTCCTAGTCTGGAGATAAAGCGGCTTAAAGCTGCCACACATCCGGCTAGTTTTTTGACCTGTTTAAGGTCTATTGGTGTAGACAATTGTGATAAAGCTCGAATTTTGGCTGGATTTGCCTCGATTCCTCTACTGGAAACAATGAAGCCCAACAGTTTTCCAGAGGGAACACCGAAAACACATTTTTCCGGATTGAGCTTAATGTCATATGTCCGGAAATTGTCGAATGTGAGGCATAAGTTGTCTATTAATGACTCGACGTGCTTAGTCTTGATAACGACGTCGTCCACTTATGCTGCAACTGTCTTGCCGATTTGTTTCTCCAGGCATGTTTGAATCATGCGTTGGTAGGTGGCGCCGGCGTTTTTAAGCCCAAAGGGCATAGTGTTGAAGCAGAAAGGCCTGTATGTGGTAATAAATGTCGTTGCGGCTTGGTCGGATTCCTTCATTTTAATTTGATGGTATCCGGAATATGCGTCGAGGAAACACAGTGAGTCGTGTCCTGGAGTGGCATCAATAATTTGATCGATGTAGGGAAGGGGGAAGGGATCCTTAGGGCAAGCTTTGTTGAGGTCTTTGAAATCGACGCACAGGCGCCAGGATTTATCCTTCTTTGGCACCATCACCAAGTTTGCTAGCCAGACCGGGTGTTTTATTTCTCTGATGAATCCAGCCTCAATTAACTGGGCTAGCTCCTCCCCCATAGCTTGTCGTTTGGGTTCGGAAAAGCGCCGCAGTGTTTGCTTGACCGGCTTATATCCCTTCAATATATTGAGGCTGTGCTCGGCCAACCTGCGTGGGATTCCTGTCATATCAGAAGGGTGCCAGGAAAATATGTCCCAGTTCTCGCGTAGGAACGCTCATAATGCGGCGTCCACCATTGGGTCCAGATGTGCCCCGATGGAGGCTGTCTTCTTTGGGTCCGTTGGGTGGACTTGAAATTTGACTATTTGGTCTACTGGTTTGAAGGAGGTGGATTTGGAGCGCTTCTCAAGGATTACGTCGTCCCTATCCACCATCGAGCGCATCGCGGTTAACTCTTCGGCCGCGAGGGCCTCAGATAGTGCATCGAGGGACAGGGATGTTGTTTTGTTTTCGGCGCGGAGGGCTATATCCGGATCACTAGCGAGAGTGATAATACCGTTGGGCCTGAGCATCTTGAGCTTCATATACCAGTAATGAGGTATGGCTTGAAAGCGTGTGAATGCATCTCGCCCCAACAGGGCGTGGTATCCACTGTTAAACGGGGCCACTTGGAAGGTTATCTCTTCGGACCGATAGTTCTCCGGCGTGCCGAGTACCACGTCAAGTGTAATTTTTCCCGCGCATCGTGCCTCTCGACTAGGAATGATTCCTCGGAAGGTCGTTCTACTTTGCTCGATACGGCTCCTGTCGATTTCCATGTTATTGAGTATATCCTCGTAGATGAGATTTAATCCGCTTCCGCCGTCCATGAGCACTTTGGTGAGCCAAAAGTCGTCCACAATTGGATTGAGGACCAAGGCGGCTGGTGCCCGGTGAGGGAGTCCTGGACTAAGGGGTCCTCGGGCGTCTGGCCTGTTAGTCATGGGCCGGACTGGTGGGCTGTGAAGATACGAAGACCGAAGACCGCAGCCGTGTTCGGATAGGACTCTCCTTGGCATGGAAGGCAAGCTTGGCGACTAGGTATGTAGATTCCTTTCTTTGTAACTGACCTTGTGTAACCCTAGATCCTCCCGGTGTCTATATAAATCAGAGGACTTAGTCCGAAGGACAGGTACATTATCATAATCATACATGCTAGGCCTCTAGGATTTAGCCATTCCGATCTCGTGGTAGATCAACTCTTGTAATACTCATATTCATCAAGATCAATCAAGCAGGACGTAGGGTATTACCTCCATAGAGAGGGCCCGCACCTGGGTAAAGCATTGTGTCCCCTGTCTCCTATTATCATCGACCTTAGACGCACAGTTCATGACCCCCTACCCGAGATCCGCTGGTTTTGACACCGACATTGGTGCTTTCATTGAGAGTTCCACTGTGCCGTCGTCGAAAGGGTTGATGGCTCGACTTATCATCAAGGAAACTATCACCTCCGGAGGAGCTCTGGCCTCAGGCCAAACTCTTCGGCTGGGCGGTTCTATCATGACCGCCCGTTCGGCCCTTGAGCCAACGATGATGACCTCTCGAGTCATCGAAAATTGCCTTTGCGTTGATTCCGAATACGCCAAACGGATGGATCCGACGGAGTTATCGTCTTTAGATGAACTCCTAGATCGCATTGCCGCCTTGGGGGTCGCTACATACTACGATCAGATTGGGCTTAAACCCGACCAGAGAGAAATTAGATCTCCACCGATCACCCACCAGATAGCGGTAGTCGAGGAGCAAGATAACTCTTCCTCTATATTGAGGAAGAACTATGTTCGGATCTCCGACCTCGAAAAGCCGGACACCTACCGGCGGAAAGACACGCCTTGTCCTCCGAACATAGAATCGGACGACAAGCTTCAAAAATTAGTTGATATCCCGGAGCTCGAACCACTAAGTTCAGAAGATCTTCGGACGTCGGACCCTAAATTGGGTTAGGGTTCGGATTTAATTCCACCCACCCACCCAGACATAAGCGCTCTCTTGAGCACGCAACAGCAATCTCAGGAAACGGTCCACCATTTTTGGGCCAGATTCCTCCTTGTTAAAAACAAGATCAAAGATTGCCGTGACGAACACGTGATCTTAGCATTTCGCAACAATTGCATGGACGAGGGAATCCTCAATGCCATCAACCGTCGTCACATATTACACTTTGCTGAGTTGGCAACTATCGTGCAGAAGTACAGCACACTGGAAAGCGCCTGGAAAACTCAGGCAGCACGGTGGGGACCAGCAGTCCCCACTCAACCCCTCGTTCAGACGAAAAGGGCGCACACTCATGGCACGCCGGGACAAATGGTAAAGAAACACAAGCCCGTTACGGGGCGCGGAATAGTTCTAGAAGGATGGCTCGATGGGCCATGCAAAATACACACAACACTGGATAGCATACCAACCCACTGCCTTAGAGCATGTTGGATACTCCGGCAGGTGGCCAAGAGCGGTGAAGATATCCTCACCAGGAATACCCCAGAGCAGCACCCCCAAAAGACGACGACCTCAAACTATTGACGGTCTTCGAGACATTCGCCTCAAACAATAGGCGCAAAAGGGCACTCCGTGAACTCGCCGAAGTCTGCCAGATTGCAACAATAAACCCTTGGAACGACACAATGATAACCTTTAATGCAGGCGACGAGCCAAAATACAGGACAGTCCGAGCACCAGCCACCTTGGTCCTCAGCACAATTGTGGACGGCTTTCGGCTCACCAAGGTTCTCATGGACGGCGGTAGCGGACTAAACCTCATCTATGAGGATACAATACAAAAAAATGGAAATAGACAAGAGCTGCATCGAGCAAAGCAACACGACCTTCCGGGAAATCATTCCAAGTCGGGAGGCACGGTGTGCGGGAAAAATCACACTCGACGTGGTATTCGGCACACCGGAGAACTGTCGGTCCGAAGAAATAACCTTCCAAGTGGCCCCTTTCAACAGCGGATATCACGCCTTCTTAGAGTGAGATGCATTTACACGCTTCCAAGCGGTACCCCATTATGGTTACATGAAGCTTAAGATGCCTGGGCCCAATGGTATAATCACTCTAGCTAGTGATCCGGACATAGCACTCCGCGCCGAGAATAAAACCACATCCCTGGCCCTCAAGGCATTATCTGAAGCTCTCGCGGCCGAAGAATTAATCGCACTGCACTCCACGGTGGATAGGGATGATGTCATCCTATACAAATGACCCAAATCCACCTCCTTCAAACCAGCAGAAGAAATAGTCAAATTCCAAGTCCATCCAACGGACCCCAAGAAGACAGCATCCATTGGAGCACCACTAGACCCAACAGTTGACGCACTGCCCAAGAATTGGGATATATTCGCCTGGCACCCTTCTGATATGCCAGCAATCCCTGATACGTCTCCGTCGTATCTATAATTTTTTATTGTTCCATGCCAATATTATTCAACTTTTATATACTTTTGGCAACTTTTTATACTATTTTTGGGACTAACATATTGATCCAGTGCCCAGTGCCAGTTCCTGTTTGTTGCATGTTTTTTGTTTCGCAGAATATCCATATCAAAGGGAGTCCAAACTGGATAAAAACTAATGGAGATTTTTTTGGAATATATATGATTTTTGGGAAGAAAAATCCACGCGAGACGGTGCCCGAGGTGGCCACGAGGCAGGGGGCGCGCCTGCCCCCCTGGGCGCGCCCCTGACCCTCGTGGGCCACCTGTAAGGCGGTTGATGCCCTTCTTTCGCTGCAAGAAAGCTAATATACGGATAGAGATCGTGTCAAAATTTCAGCCCAATCGGAGTTATGGATCTCCGGGAATATAAGAAACGGTGAAATGAAAGAATCTAAGAACGCAGAAACAGAGAGAGACAGAGAGACAGATCCAATCTCGGAGGGACTCTCGCCCCTCCCTTGCCATGGAGGCCATGGACCAGAGGGGAAACCCTTCTCCCATCTAGGAAGGAGGTCAAGGAAGAATAAGAAGGAGGGGGGCTCTCTCCCCTCGCTTCCGGTGGCATCGGAGTGCCACCGGGGGCCATCATCATCACCGCGATCTACACCAACACCTCCGCCATCTTCACCAACATCTCCATCACCTTCCCCCCTCTATCTACAGCGGTCCACTCTCCCGCAACCCGCTGTACCCTCTACTTGAACATGGTGCTTTATGCTTCATATTATTATCCAATGATGTGTTGCCATCCTATGATGTCTGAGTAGATTTTCGTTGTCCTATCGGTGGTTGATGAATTGCTATGATTGATTTAATTTGCTTATGGTTATGTTGCTGTCCTTTGGTGCCCATCATATGATTGCGCGCGTGGATCACACCCTAGGGTTAGTTGTATGTTGATAGGACTATGTATTGGAGGGCAAGAGTGACAGAAGCTTCAACCTAGCATAGAAATTGATGCATACGGGATTGAAGGGGGGCCAATATATCTTAATGCTATGGTTGGGTTTTACCTTAATGAACATTGGTAGTTGCGGGATTGAAGGGGGGCCAATATATCTTAATGCTAATAGTTCCAATCATAAGTGCATAGAATTCCAAGTCAGGGATGACATGCTAGCAGTGGCCTCTCCCACATAATACTTGCTATCGGTCTAGTAAAGTAGTCAATTGCTTAGGAGCAATTTCACAACTCCTACCACCACTTTTCCACACTCTCTATATTTACTTTATTGTTTCTTTATCTAAACAGCCCCTACTTTTTATTTACGTACTCTTTATTATCTTGCAAACATATCCAACAACACCTACAAAGTACTTCTAGTTTCATACTTGTTCTAGGTAAAGCGAACATCAAGCATGCGTAGTGTTGTATCGGTGGTCGATAGAACTTGAGGGAATATTTGTTCTACCTTTAGCTCCTCGTTCGGTTCGACACTCTTACTTATCAAAAACTGTTGCGATCCCCTATACTTGTGGGTTATCAAGACCTTTTTCTGGCACCGTTGCCGGGGAGCAATAGAATGGGGTGAATATTCTCGTGTGTGCTTGTTTGCTTTATCACTTTATTAATTTTTATTTGCTGTTCTTAGTTGTTTTCTATCTTTAGTTATGGGTAGGAAACGAAAAATACCAAAAAAATTAGTTGTACCTACTAAACCAATGGTTGAAGAACCACTCAAAATCTATCACACTTCTGAAGCTTATTACTTGGATCATCTTCGATGCCTATGTGCTCGTGCTGAAACCCCAACTAGCTTAGTTGAGGGCAAATCCTTAGATGAGCATGCTTGTTATGTGCGACACCGAATATCTGAAAAAGGGAAAACTTTACTGGATCAAATTCATCGTTTGCAATGCTATATGCTTGGAATTTATGTGAAATATATGATTATACTTGTTGTTCTAAAGACCCTAAGAAACACCTTCCCTACCAATGTTTGTTTAGTGATAATGGAATCGTATCCTCTTATGCTAAGGGTGTTTATAGTTACTATGATGTTCAACAAATTGAAGAATTTGTTGCTTTTAAGGGTGCTTACGAAATTGCTTCTTTGATTGAAAAGTATGATGCTACTCTTTACAAATCTGAAAATTTTGCCATACTTAAATATTTCTATGATAATTATGCTTCTAATGCCTATGTTGAACTATATATTGAGGACTACTCCGCTTTCCAAGAAGAGACTAATATTTTGCAGGAATCTATGGAAGAAGAAATTGATGAAACTGTGAGCTCATTGGATGAAAAAGATGAGGAGGAGAGCGAAGAACAAGAGGAGGAAGAGCGGATTAGCTACCCGTGCCCACCTTCTAATGAGAGTAACTCTTCAACTCATACATTGTTTAATTTCCCTTCATGCTTACCGAAGGATGATTGCTATGATGATTGTTATGATCCTGTTGATTCTCTTGAAATATCCCTTTTTGATGATGCTTGCTTTGCTTGTGGCCAAGATGCTAATATGAATTATGCTTATGGAGATTAACTTGCTATAGTTCCTTATGTTAAACATGAAATTGTTGCTATTGCACCCACGCATGATAGTCCTATTATCTTTTTGAATTCTCCCGACTACACTATATCGGAGAAGTTTGCCCTTATTAAGGATTATATTGATGGGTTGCCTTTTACCGTTGCACATGATGATTTTGATGAATATAATATGCATGTGATTGCTGCTCCTACTTGCAATTATTATGAGAGAGAAACTATATCTCCACCTCTCTATGTTTCCAATATGACAAAATTGCAAGAAACTATTTATACTATGCATTGGCCTTTACTATGTGTGCATGAATTGTTCTTTTATGACATGTCGATGCATAGGAAGAGAGTTAGACTTTGTTGTTGCTTGATATATGTTACTTTGTGCTCACTACTAAATTACAAATCATTGTTAATTAAAATTGGCTTTGATATACCTTGGGATCCGGGTGGATCCATTAATTGAGAACTATATGCCTAGCTTAATGGCTTTACAGAAAGCGCTGCCAGGGAGACAACCCGGAAGTTTTAGAGAGTCATTTATTTCTGTTGTGTGCTTTTATAAAGTTTAAATATAAAGATAATGTGCCAAGGTTTGCCTTTAGGATGTTTACATTTGCTTGATGGTTTGTACGGTGCAGGACAGAAACTTTGGCTGTAGTGCGTGATTTTACATTTTTAGATGGAACGTCAAATGGTTCTGATTCTTTCTGAAATGTCTTCCTATACAAATTGTTTATTTTTCTTAATTGTTTTAGAATTTTTCAAGTATCAGAAGTATGGTGAATGTTCAGATTATTACAGATTGTTCTGTTTCAGACAGATTCTGTTTTTGATGCATAGTTTGCTTGTTTTGATGAAACTATCGATTCATATCAGTGGATTAAGCCATGAAAAATTTATATTACAGTAGACACAATGCAAAAACAAAATATGAATTGGTTTGCAACAGTACTTAGAGTAGTGATTTGCTTTATTATACTAACGAATCTTACCGAGTTTTCTGTTGAAGTTTTGTGTGGATGAAGTGTTCGATGATCGAGAAGGTCTCGATGTGAGAATAAGGAAGAGAGGCAAGAGCTCAAGATTGGGGATGCCCGAGGCACCCCAAGTAAATATTCAAGGAGACTCAGGCGTCTAAGCTTGGGATGCCCCGGAAGGCATCCCCTCTTTCTTTAACAAGTATCGGTATGTTTTCGGATTCGTTTTGTTCATGCAATATGTGCAATCTTGGAGCGCCTTTTGCATTTAGTTTTCATTTTTTTCTTTTATGCACCATGCTGGTATGAGATAGTCCTTGGTTGATTTATATAATGCTCTATGCACTTCACTTATATTTTTGAGTATGGCTTTATAGAATGCTTCATGTGCTTCACTTATATCATTTGAAGTTTGGATTTGCCTGTTTCTCTTTACATAGATGATAACCCATAAGTATAGGGGATCGCAACAGCTTTCGAGGGTAGAGTATTCAACCTAAATTTATTGATTCGACACAAGGGGAGCCAAAGAATATTCTCAAGTATTATCAGCTAAGTTGTCAATTCAACTACACCTAGAAACTTAATATCTGTAGCAAAGTGTTTAGTAGCAAAGTAATATGATAGTGATGGTAACGGTAACAAAAGAGTAATGAAAGCAAAGTAATGTTTTTGGTGTTTTGTAGTGATTGTAACAATAGCAACGAGAAAGTAAATAAGCGTAAACCAGTATATGGAAAGCTCGTAGGCATCAGATCAATGATGGATAATTATGCCGGATGCGGTTCATCATGTAACAGTCATAACATAGGGTGACACACAACTAGCTCCAGTTCGTCAATGTAATGTAGGCATGTATTCCGAATATAGTCATACGTGCTTATGGAAAAAAACTTGCATGACATCTTTTGTCCTACCTGTTGGGGAACGTAGTAATTTCAAAAAAATTCCTACGCACACGCAAGATCATGGTGATGCATAGCAATGAGGGGAGAGTGTGATCTACGTACCCTTGTAGACCGACAGCGGAAGCGTTAGCACAACGTGGTTGATGTAGTCGTACATATTCACGGCCCGACCGATCAAGCACCGAAACTACGGCACTTCCGAGTTTTAGCACACGTTCAGCTCGATGACGATCCCCGGACTCCGATCCAGCAAAGTGTCGGGGAAGAGTTCCGTCAGCACGACGGCGTGGTGACGATCTTGATGTACTACCGTCGCAGGGCTTCGCCTAAGCACCGCTACAATATTATCGAGGATTATGGTGGAAGGGGGCACCGCACACGGCTAAGAATATGATCACGTGGATCAACTTGTGTGTCTATGGGGTGCCCCCTGCCCCCGTATATAAAGGAGCAAGGGGGAGGCCGGCCGGCCCTTGTGGGCGCGCCAAGGAGGAGTAGGATTCCTACTCCTAGTTGGAGTAGGTTTCCACCTTTCCTAGTCCAACTAGGAGAAGGGGGAAAAGGGGGGAAGAGGGAAAGGAAGGGAGAGAGGGGCCGCGCCCCAAACCCCTTGTCCAATTCGGACTGGGCTTGGGAGGGGCGCGCGCCACCTCCTGGTCCTTTCCACTAAGGCTCATTGCTTCTTCCTCGTATTCCCGTAACTCCCTGGTACCTCCGAAAATACCCGAATCACTCGGAACCTTTCCGATGTCCGAATATAGTCGTCCAATATATCGATCTTTACGTCTCGACCATTTCGAGACTCGTCGTCATGTCCCCGATCTCATCCGGGACTCCGAACTCCTTCGGTACATCAAAACTCATAAACTCATAATATAACTGTCATCGAAATCTTAAGCGTGCGGACCCTACGGGTTCGAGAACAATGTAGACATGACCGAGACACGTCTCCAGTCAATAACCAATAGCGGAACCTGGATGCTCATATTGGCTCCCACATATTCTACGAAGATCTTTATCGGTCAGACCGCATAACAACATACTTTGTTCCCTTTGTCATCAGTATGTTACTTGCCCGAGATTTGATCGTCGGTATCTCAATACCTAGTTCAATCTCGTTACGGGCAAGTCTCTTTACTCGTTTCGTAATACATCATCTTGCAACTAACTCATTAGTTGTAATGCTTGCAAGACTTATGTGATGTGCATTACTGAGAGGGCCCAGAGATACCTCTCCGACAATCAGAGTGACAAATCCTAATCTCGAAATACGCCAACCCAGCATTCACCTTTGGAGACACCTGTAGAGCTCCTTTATAATCACCCAGTTACGTTGTGACGTTTGGTAGCACACAAAGTGTTCATCCAGTAAACGGGAGTTGCATAATCTCATAGTCATAGGAACATGTATAAGTCATGAAGAAAGCAATAGCAACATACTAAAGGATCGGGTGCTAAGCTAATGGAATGGGTCATGTCAATCACATCATTCTCCTAATGATGTGATCCCATTAATCAAATGACAACACATGTCTATGGTTAGGAAACATAACCATCTTCGATTAACGAGCTAGTCAAGTAGAGGCATACTAGTGACGTTTGGTTTGTCTATGTATTCACACATGTATTATGTTTCCGGTTAATACAATTCTAGCATGAATAATAAACATTTATCATGATATAAGGAAATAAATAATAACTTTATTATTTCCTCTAGGGCATATTTCCTTCACTACCCTCCCGTGGCAGCGGGGTCCTAATGGAAACTAAGGGATATTAAGGCCTCCTTTTAATAGAGAACCGGAACAAAGCATTAGCACATAGTGAATATATGAACTCCTCAAACTACGGTCATCACTGGTAAGTATCCCGATTATTGTCACTTCAGGGTTAACGGATCATAACACATAATAGGTGACTATAGACTTGCAAGATAGGATCTAGAACTCTCATATATTGATGAAAACATAATAGGTTCAGATCTGAAATCATGGCACTCGGGCCCTAGTGACAAGCATTAAGCATAGCAAAGTCATAGCAACATCAATCTCAGAACATAGTGGATACTAGGGATCAAACCCTAACAAAACTGACTCGATTACATGGTGAATCTCATCCAACCCATCACCGTCCAGTAAGCCTACGATGGAATTACTCACGCACGGCGGTGAGCATCATGAAATTGGTGATGGCGGATGGTTGATGATGACGACGGTGACGAATCCCCCTCTCCGGAGACCCGAACGGACTCCAGATTAGCCCTCCCGAGAGGTTTTAGGGCTTGGCGGCGGCTCCGTATCGTAAAACACGATGATTTCTTCTCTCTTATTTTTTTCTCCCCGAAAGCAGTTATATAGAGTTGGAGTTGGAGTCGGGGGGGGTCTCTAGGGGGCCACGAGGTAGGGGGCGCGCCCCCCACCCACGTGAGAAGGGTGCCGGCCCCCTGGTCTTCATCTTTGGCGAGGATTTTTTATTATTTATTGTAAGATATTCCGTGGAGTTTCAGGTCATTCCAGGAACTTTTGTTTTCTGCACATAAAACAACATCATGGCAATTCTGCTGAAAACAGCGTTAGTCCGGGTTAGTTCCATTCAAATCATACAAGTTAGAGTCCAAAACAGGGGCAAAAGTGTTTGGAAAAGTAGATAGGACGGAGATGTATCAACTCCCCCAAGCTTAAACCTTTGTTTGTCCTCAAGCAATTCAGTTGACAAACTGAAAGAAATAAAGAAAAACTTTTACACACTCTGTTTGCTCTTGTTGTTGTAAATACGTCAAGCTAGCATTCAAGTTTTCAGTAAAGATTATAACTAACCACATTTGCAATAATTCTCAGGTCTCATGATTACCCATATCAATAGCATAATCAACTAGCAAGCCATAATAATAAATCTTGGATGACAACAGTTTCTCAAAACAATCATAATATGATATAACAAGATGGTATCTCGCTAGCCCTTTCTGAGACCGCAAAACATAAATGCAGAGCACCTTTAAAGATCAAGGACCGACTAGACATTGTAATTCATGGTAAAGGAGATCCAATCATAGTCACACCCAATATAAATTAACAGTAATGAATGCAAATGACAGCTGCGCTCTCCGGCTAGTGCTTTTTAATAAGAGGGTGATGACTCAACATAAAAGTAAATAGATAGGCCCTTCGCAGAGGGAAGTAGGGATTTGTAGAGGTGCCAGAGCTCGGTTTTAAAATAGAGGTGAATAATATTTTGAGCGGTATACTTTCATTGTCAACACAACAACCAAGAGATGGCGATATCTTCCATGCTACACACACTATAGGCAGTTCCCAAACAGAATGGTAAAGTTTATACTCCCCCTCCACCAACAAACACCAATCCATGGCTTGCTCGAAACAACGAGTGCCTCCAACATACACCAGGTCCCAGGGGTTGCATAAAGCATGGGACTGGGCATCCCGGTGACCAGCCCTTTATCTCATGAGTGAGCAGTGGAGTCCACTCCTCTTGAGAATAACCCGCCTAACATGGAAGATACAGACAGCCCTAGTTGATATATGAGCTATTCGAGCATACAAAACAGGATGATTATTTAAAGGTTTAGAATTTGGCACATACAAATTTACTTGGAACGGCAGGTAGATACCGCATATAGGAAGGTATAGTGGACTCATGTGGAATAACTTTGGGGTTTGAGGAGTTTGTATGCACAAGCAGTATTCCCGCTTAGTGCAGGTGAAGGCTAGCAAAAGACTGGGAAGCGACAACAGCCATGTACATGCATTAAAATTAATGAACATTGGATGCAAGCATGAGTAGGATATAATCCACCATGAATATAAATATCGTGAAGGCTATGTTGATTTGTTTCAACTACATGCATGAACATGTGCCAAGTCAAGTCACCTAAATCATTCAGAGGAGGATACCACCCTATCATACCACATCATAACCATTTTAATAGCATGTTGGCATCCAAGGTAAATCATTATAACTCATAGCTAATCAAGCATGGCACAAGCAACTACGATCTCTAATTGTCATTGCAAACATGTTTATTCATAACAAGCTGAATCAAGAACGATGAACTCATCATATTTACAAAAACGAAAGAGGTCGAGTTCATACTAGCTTTTCTCATCTTAGTCAGTCCATCATATATCATCATAATTGCCTTTCACTTGCACGACTGAACGATGTGAATAATAATAAAAGTGCATGTGCATTGGACTAAGCTGGAATCTGCGAGCATTCAATAAATAGGAGAGGACAAGGCAATATGGGCTCTTTTGTCAGATAAACAATAATGCATGTAAGAGCCACTTCAACAATTTAATCATGATCTTCTCCTACTGACCCCCAAAGAAAGAAAAGAAATAAAACTATTTACACGGCAAAGCTCCCAACAAGCAAAAGAAGAACAGGAAATATTTTTGGGTTTTCTTTTTAATTACTACTACAAGCATGGAAAGTAAATTAATTAAAAGCTACAACTAATTTTTTTTTTGTTTTCTTAAGGTTTATTAAACACACAAGAAGAAAGCATAAAAGGAAATAAACTAGCATGGATGATACAATGAAAAAGTATGAGCACCGACATCTAGCAATGAGTGTGTGTGAACATAAATGTAATGTCGGTGAGAAATACGTACTCCCCCAAGCTTAGGCTTTTGGCCTAAGTTGGTCTATGGCCACGACTGGCC
The DNA here is from genome assembly GCF_002162155.2 of Triticum dicoccoides. Lineage (NCBI taxonomy): Eukaryota > Viridiplantae > Streptophyta > Magnoliopsida > Poales > Poaceae > Triticum > Triticum dicoccoides. The sequence continues at coordinate 32,793,267 of NC_041386.1, read as the reverse complement.
TGGCTGATATCCATAATAATAGTTGTTGGGGTCGTACTGTAATGCAGCGGCTATCGCCTCCTGAGCTGCAGCGTGGCGACGAGCGGCCTCCGCCCTCCTCTCGTACTCATCTGCCTCCTCTCTCGTAATAGTATATCCTCCTCTTGCCTGATAATCAAAGAAAGCAGGAGCAGGGAGAGTAATATGGACAGCACGGTGTCTGTCAAAGATTAGTCGGTACTGGAGAGGTGATTCGTTCCTCTCGACAAAATGGTTGGAACCATAGAATCTAAATCTAAATAAGCAGGAGGCAACTCCATGTCTCCTTCACGAATGTCTATCTCAAGAAATTTAGCTAAGCGGGTTGCATAAATTCCTCCAAAGAAATCTCCATTATGTCTATTACGATGCAACCTACGAGCTACAATGGCTCCCATATGATAAGATTGGTCTCCTGACACAGCACTCCTGAGAATGCTAAGGTCAGGGACACACATGTGACATGCTTCAACCTTAGCATTTATGCACCTACCTATGAAGAGAGCAAAATAATGTATAGCAGGAAAGTGAATACTCCCTATGGTAACTTGCGTTATATCTCTGGATTCCCTATAGTTATACTAGCAAGAAAATTTCTAAATTCAGATTTAGGGGGATCCCTAACACTACCCCATTGTGGAAGTTTGCAAGCAAAAGTGAAATCCTCGAAGTCCATGGTATAAGATTTGTCATAAAGATCAAACATGACTGAAGGAGAATTACGCGAAGATGAATACTCAAACCTCCTCACAAAAGAGCTTGTGAGCTCATGATACTGGTGGCATTTGTCTGCCTCAAAGTCCTCAAGACCGGCATTACGCACATATGCATTAAATTCTTCTTTAATTCCCGCTTGATCCATAAAATTTTTTAGAAGGCCATTCACAAGGATGCACTGGAGCATCTCTTGGTGGCTCTTCATCAGCATCACGCATTGCAAGCCTGGGTCCTTGCTTCTTTGAAGAACCACCTTGGAACATTTTCCTACGCATATTTCTTCCTCTGAAAAATTCTGAATTTTTTTAGTAACTTCAAAATAAAAGTAAACCAAACTCAATAATATTGATAGCAACTACTCCTACAAGTGCCTAGGGCCTATATCATGCACCAAACTACTTTTGACCATATAAATTTGACATGCAAGCTCAAGAACAGGGTCACCTAAGCAACACAAATTTGCAATGAATAAAGCACTAGAACAAAAACTAATTGGACCAATGGAGGAGTCACATACCAAGGAACAATCTCCCCAAGCAGTTTTGTGAGAGGTGCTTTGAGCAAGGAGATTGAAAATTGCAGCAAAACGAGCTTCGACTCGGGTTTGAGTTGGTTTTTCGTGTTTGGGGGAGGAAGATAAAGTGTGTGGCTGAAAGAATAAGTGGAGGAGGGACAATGTGGGCCCATGAGGCAGGGGGCGCGCCCTCCACCCTCGTGGCAAGGTGGTTGGCCCCCTGGTGTGATCTTTGTTCCATAAATCCTCAAATATTCTAGAAAAAATCATATTTAATTTTCAGGGCATTTCGAGAACTTTTATTTTCGAGGTATTTTTATATTGCACGGATAATCAGATAACAGACAGAAAATTATTTATTTTTACTTTATTTCAACTAAATAACATAAAGTATAGAAAGGGTACAGAGAGTTGTGCTTCTAGTTTCATCCATCTCATGCTCATCAAAAGGAATCCAATAACAAGGTTGATCAAGTCTTGTTAACAAACTCATTCCGATTAACATGAAACCGGAGAAATTTTGAATAACACTAGGTTACCTCAACGGGGATATGCACATCCCCAATAATAAGTATAGCATATTTCTTCTTGACAGTAGGAAGAGCAAATTCAAAACCTCCAAATATAATCGATGGAATTTTTCCGATAGAATTGATACTATGAACTTGAGGTTGTTTCCTCGGAGAGTGTACCGTATGCTCATTACCATTAACATGAAAAGTGACATTGCCTTTGTTGCAATCAATAACAGCCCCTGCAGTATTAAGAAAAGGTCTTCCAAGAATAATAGACATACTATCATCCTCGGGAATATCAAGAATAACAAAGTCCGTTAAAATAGTAACATTTGCAACTACAACAGGCACATCCTCACAAATACCGACAGGTATAGCAGTTGATTTATTAGCCATTTGCAAAGATATTTCAGTAGGTGTCAACTTATTCAAATCAAGTCTATGATATAAATAGAGAGGCATAACACTAACACCGGCTCGAAGATCACATAAAGCAGTTTTAACATAGTTTCTTTTAATGGAGCATGGTATAGTAGGTACTCCTGGATCCCCAAGTTTCTTTGGTATTTCACCCTTAAAAGTGAAGGAAATATGCCCTAGAGGCAATAATAAAGTTATTATTTATTTCCTTATTTCATGATAAATGTTTATTATTCATGCTAGAATTGTATTAACCGGAAACATAATACATGTGTGAATACATAGACAAACAGAGTGTCACTAGTATGCCTCTACTTGACTAGCTCGTTAATCAAAGATGGTTATGTTTCCTAACCATGGACAAAGAGTTGTTATTTGATTAACGGGATCATATCATTAGTTGAATGATCTGATTGACATGACCCATTCCATTAGCTTAGCACCCAATCGTTTAGTATGTTGCTATTGCTTTCTTCATGACTTATACATGTTCCTATGACTATGAGATTATGCAACTCCCGTTTGTCGGAGGAACACTTTGTGTGCTACCAAACATCACAACGTAACTGGGTGATTATAAAGGAGCTCTATAGGTGTCTCCAAAGGTACATGTTGGGTTGGCGTATTTCGAGATTAGGATTTGTCACTCCGATTGTCGGAGAGGTATCTCTGGGCCCTCTCGGTAATGCACATCACATAAGCCTTGCAAGCATTAAAACTAATGAGTTAGATGCGAGATGATGTATTACAGAACGAGTAAAGAGACTTGCCGGTAATGAGATTGAACTAGGTATTGGATACCGACGATCGAATCTCGGGCAAGTAACATACCGATGACAAAGGGAACAACGCATGTTGTTATGCGGTCTGACCGATAAAGATCTTCGTAGAATATGTAGGAGCCAATATGGGCATCCAGGTCCCGCTATTGGTTATTAACCGGAGACGTGTCTCGGTCATGTCTACATTGTTCTCGAACCCGTAGGGTCCACACGCTTAAGGTTACGATGACAGTTATATTATGAGTTTATGCATTTTGATGTACCAAAGGTTGTTCGGAGTTCCGGATGTGATCACGGACATGACGAGGAGTCTCTAAATGGTCGAGACATAAAGATTGATATATTGGAAGCCTATGTTTGGATATCGGAAGTGCTCCGGGTGAAATCGGGATTTTACCGGAGTACCGGGAGGTTACCGGAACCCCCCGGGAGGTATATGGGCCTTAGTGGGCCTTAGTGGAAGAGAGGAGAGGTGGCCAGAGATGGGCCGCGCACCCCTCCCCCGCCCCCTTGGTCCGAATTGGACAAGGAGAGGGGGCCGGCCCCCCTTCCTCCTCTCTCTCTTCTTTCCCCCCTCCACGAATCCTATTCCAACTAGGAAAGGGGGGAGTAGGACTCCTCCTGGCGCGCCACACCTTGGCCGGCCGGCCCCCCTCCCTTGAACCTTTATATACGAAGGCATGGGGACCCCCTAGAGAGAAGTTGATCCACGTGATCATATCCTTAGCCGTGTGCGGTGCCCCCTTCCACCATAGTCCTCGATAATATTGTAGCGGTGCTTAGGCGACTCCCTGCAACGGTAGTAATTTTTTGAAATTACTACGAAACCCAACAGTGGTATCAGAGCCTAGGTTTTATATGTTGATGTTATTTGCATGAGTAGAACACAAGTGAGTTGTGGGCGATATAAGTCATACTGCTTACCAGCATGTCATACTTTGGTTCGGCGGTATTGTTGGACGAAGCGGCCCAGACCGACATTACGCGTACTCTTACGCGAGACTGGTTCTACCGACGTGCTTTGCACACAGGTGGCTGGCGGGTGTCAGTTTCTCCAACTTTAGTTGAACCAAGTGTGGCTACGCCCGGTCCTTGTGAAGGTTAAAACAGCACCAACTTGACAAACTATCGTTGTGGTTTTGATGCGTAGGTAAGATTGGTTCTTGCTTAAGCCCGAAGCAGCCACGTAAAACATGCAACAACAAAGTAGAGGACGTCTAACTTGTTTTTGTAGGGCATGTTGTGATGTGATATAGTCAAGACATGATGCTAAATTTTATTGTATGAGATGATCATGTTTTGTAACCGAGTTATCGGCAACTGGCAGGAGCCATATGGTTGTCGCTTTATTGTATGCAATGCAATCGCGCTGTAATGCTTTACTTTATCACTAAGCGGTAGCGATAGTCGTGGAAGCATAAGATTGGCGAGACGACAACGATGCTACGATGGAGATCAAGGTGTCGCGCCGGTGACGATGGTGATCATGACGGTGCTTCGGAGATGGAGATCACAAGCACAAGATGATGACGGCCATATCATATCACTTATATTGATTGCATGTGATGTTTATCTTTTATGCATCTTATCTTGCTTTGATTGACGGTAGCATTATAAGATGATCTCTCACTAAATTATCAAGAAGTGTTCTCCCTGAGTATGCACCGTTGCGAAAGTTCTTCGTGCTGAGACACCACGTGATGATCGGGTGTGATAGGCTCTACGTTCAAATACAACGGGTGCAAAATAGTTGCACATGCGGAATAGTCAGGTTATACTTGACGAGCCAAGCATATATAGATATGGCCTCGGAACACGGAGACCGGAAGGTCGAGCGTGAATCATATAGTAGATATGATCAACATAGTGATGTTCACCAATGAAACTACTCCATCTCACGTGATGATCGGACATGGTTTAGTTGATTTGGATCACGTGATCACTTAGAGGATTAGAGGGATGTCTATCTAAGTGGGAGTTCTTAAGTAATATGATTAATTGAACTTAAATTTATCATGAACTTAGTCCTGGTAGTATTTTGCAAATAATGTTGTAGATCAATAGCTCGCATTGTTGCTTCCCTGTGTTTGTTTTGATATGTTCCTAGAGAAAATTGTGTTGAAAGATGTTAGTAGCAATGATGCGGATTGGATCCGTGATCTGAGGTTTATCCTCATTGCTGCACAGAAGAATTATGTCCTTGATGCACCGCTAGGTGACAGATCTATTGCAGGAGCAGATGCAGACGTTATGAACGTTTGACTGGCTCAAAATGATGACTACTTAATAGTTTAGTGCACCATGCTTAACGGCTTAGAATCGGGACTTCGAAGACATTTTGAACGTCATGGAGCATATGAGATGTTCCAGGAGTTGAAGTTAATATTTCAAGCAAATACCCGAGTTGAGAGATATGAAGTCTCCAACAAGTTCTATAGCTAAAATATGGAGGAGAATCGCTCAACTAGTGAGCATGTGCCCAGATTGTCTGAGTACTACAATCGCTTGAATCAAGTGGGAGTTAATCTTCCAGATAAGATAGTGATTGACAGAATTCTCTAGTCACCATCACCAAGTTAGTAGAACTTCGTGATGAACTATGATATGCAAGGGATAACGGAAACGATTCCCAAGCTCTTCGTAATGCGGAAATTGACGAAGGTAGAAATCGAGAAAAACATCAAGTGTTGATGGTAGACAAGACCACTAGTTTCAAGAAAAGGGCAGAGGGAAGAAGGGGAACTTCAAGAAGAACAACAAGCAAGTTGCTGCTCAAGTGAAGAAGCTCAAGTCTGGTCCTAAGCCTGAGACTAAGTGTTTCTACTGCAAAGGGACTGGTCACTGGAAGCAGAACTACCCCAAGTGATTGGCAGATAAGAAGGATGGCAAAGTGAACATAAGTATATTTGATATACATGTTATTGATGTGTACTTTACTAGTGTTTATAGCAACCCCTCAATATTTGATACTAGTTCAGTTGCTAAGATTAGTAACTCGAAACGGGAGTTGCAGAATAAACAGAGACTAGTTAAGGGTGAAGTGACGATGTGTGTTGGAAGTGGTTCCAAGATTGATATGATCATCATCGCACACTCCCTATACTTTCGGGATTAGTGTTGAACCTGAATAAGTGTTATTTGGTGTTTGCGTTAAGCATGAATATGATTTGATCATGTTTATTGTAATACGGTTATTCATTTAAGTAAGAGAATAAATTGTTGTTCTGTTTACATGAATAAAACCTTATATGGTTACACACCCAATGAAAATAGTTCGTTGGATCTTGATCGTAGTGATACACATAATCATAATATTGAAACCAAAAGATGCAAAGTTAATAATGATAGTGCAACTTATTTGTAGCACTGCCGTTTAGGTCATATTGGTGTAAAGCGCATGAAGAAACTCCATGCTGATGGGATTTTGGAATCAGTTGATTACGAATCACTTGATGCTTGCGAACCATGCCTCATGGGCAAGATGACTAAGACTCCGTTCTCCGGAGCGAGCAACTGACTTATTAGAAATAATACATACTGATGTATGCGGTCCGATGAGTGTTAAGGCTCAAGGCAAGTATCGTTATTTTCTGAACTTCACGGATGATTTGAGTAGATATGGGTATATCTACTTGATGAAACATAAGTCTGAAACATTTGAAAAGTTCAAAGAATTTCAGAGTGAAGTGGAAAATCATCGTGACAAGAAAATAAAGTTTCTACGATCTGATCGCGGAGACAAATATTTGAGTTACGAGTTTGGTCTTCAATTAAAACAATGTGGAATAGTTTCACAAACTCATGCCACATGGAACACCACAGCATAATGGTGTGTCCGAACATCATACTTTATTGGATATAGTGCAATCTATGATGTCTCTTACCGATCTACCACTATCGTTTTGAGGTTATGCATTAGAGACAGCTGCATTCACGTTAATAGGGCACCATCTAAATCCATTGAGACGACACCATAAGAACTATGGTTTGGCAAGAAACCTAAGCTGTCGTTTCTTAAAGTTTGGGACTGCGATGCTTATGTGAAAAAGTTTCGACATGATAAGCTCGAACCCAAATCGGAGAAGTAAATATTCATAGGATATCCAAAGGAAACTATTGGATACACCTTCTATCACAGATCCGAAGGCAAGACTTTTGTTTCTAAATTCAGAAACTTTCTAGAGAAGGAGTTTCTCTCGAAAGAAGTGAGTGGGAGGAAAGTAAAAAACTTGATAAGGTAATTGTACCTTCTCCCTTATTGGAAAGTAGTTCATCACAGAAATCTGTTCCTGCGACTACTACACCAATTAGTGAGGAAGCTAATGATGATGATCATGTAACTTCAGATCAAGTTACTACCGAATCTCGCAGGTAAACCAGAGTGAGATCCGCACCAGAGTGGTACTGTAATCCTGTTCTGGAAGTCATGTTACTAGACCATGACGAACTTGCGAACTATGAGGAAGCGATGATGAGCCCAGATTCCGCAAAATGGCTTGAGGCCATGAAATCTGAGATGGGATCCATGTATGAGAATAAAGTATGGACTTTGGTTGACTTGCCCGCTGATCGGCAAGCAATTGAGAATAAATGGATCTTCAAGAGGAAGACGGACGCTGATAGTAGTGTTACTATCTACAAAGCTAGAATTGTCGCAAAAGGTTTTCGACAAGTTCAAGGTGTTGACTACGATGAGAGTTTCTCACTCATATCTATGCTTAAATCTGTCCGAATCATGTTAGCAATTGCCGCATTTTATGAAATCTGGCAAATGGATAACAAAACTGCAATCCTAATGGATTTCTTAAAGAAGAGTTGTATATGATGCAACCATAAGTTTTTGTCAATCCTAAAGGTGTTAACAAAATATGCAAACTCCAGCGATCCATCTATGGACTGGTGTAAGCATCTCGGAGTTGGAATATACGCTTTGATAAGTTGATCAAAGCATATAGTTTTATACAGACTTGCGGTGAAGCCTGTATTTACAAGAAAGTGAGTGGGAGCACTACAACATTTCTGATAAGTATATGTGAATGACATATTGTTGATCGGAAATAATGTAGAATTATTCTGCAAAGCATAAAGGAGTGTTTGAAAGGAGTTTTTTCAAAGAAAGACCTCGGTGAAGTTGCTTACATATTGAGCATCAAGATCTATAGAGATAGATCAAGACGCTTGATAAGTTTTTTCAATAAATACATACCTTGACAAGATTTTGAAGTAGTTCAAAATGGAACAGACAAAGAAAGAGTTTCTTGCCTATGTTACAAGGTGTGAAATTGAGTAAGACTCAAAGCCCGACCACGGCAGAAGATAGAAAGAGAATGAATGTCATTCCCTATGCCTTGGTCATAGGTTCTATAAAGTATGACATGTTGTGTACCAGATCTATTGTATACCCTACCACTGAGTTTGGCAAGGGAGTACAATAGTGATCTAGGAGTAGATCACTGGACAGCGGTAAAAAATTATCCTTAGTGGAATAAGGATATGTTTCTCGATTATGGAAGTGAAAAAAGGTTCGTCGTAAAGGGTTACGCCGATGCAAGTTTTGACACTAATCTAGATGAATCTAAGTCTCAATCTATATACATATTGAAAGTGGGAGCAATTAGCTAGAGTAGCTCCGTGCAGAGCATTGTTGACATAAATATTTGCAAAATACTTACGGATCTGAATATAACAGACCCGGTGACTAAAATTATCTCACAAGCAAAACATGATCACACCTTAGTACACTTTGGGTGTTAATCACATAGCGATGTGAACTAGATTACTGACTCTAGTAAACCCTTTGGGTGTTGGTCACATATCGATGTGGACTATGGGTGTTAATCACATGGTGATGTGAACTATTGCTATTAAATCACATGGCGATGTGAACTAGATTATTGACTCTAGTGCAAGTGGGAGACTGAAGGAAATATGCGCTAGAGGCAATAATAAAGTTATTATTTATTTCCTTATTTCATGATAAATGTTTATTATTCATGCTAGAATTGTATTAACAGGAAACATAATATATGTGTGAATACATAGAGAAACAGAGTGTCAGCAGTATGCCTCTACTTGACTAGCTCGTTAATCAAAGATGGTTATGTTTCCTAACCATGGACAAAGAGTTGTTATTTGATTAACGGGATCACATCATTAGTTGAATGATCTGATTGACATGACCCATTCCATTAGCTTAGCACCCGATCGTTTAGTATGTTGCTATTGCTTTCTTCATGACTTATACATGTTCCTATGACTATGAGATTATGCAACTCCGTTTGCCGGAGGAAAACTTTGTGTGCTACCAAACGTCACAACATAACTGGGTGATTATAAAGGAGCTCTACAGGTGTCTCCAAAGGTACATGTTGGGTTGGAGTATTTCGAGATTAGGATTTGTCACTCCGATTGTCGGAGAGGTATCTCTGGGCCCTCTCGGTAATGCACATCACATAAGCCTTGCAAGCATTACAAATAATGAGTTAGTTGCGAGATGATGTATTACGGAACGAGTAAAGAGACTTGCCGGTAACGAGATTGAACTAGGTATTGGATACCGACGATCGAATCTCGGGCAAGTAACATACCGATGACAAAGGGAACAACGTATGTTGTTATGTGGTCTGACTGATAAAGATCTTCGTAGAATATGTAGGAGCCAATATGGGCATCCAGCTCCCGCTATTGGTTATTGACAGGAGACGTGTCTCGGTCATGTCTACATTGTTCTCGAACCCGTAGGGTCCGCACGCTTAAGGTTACGATGACAGTTATATTATGAGTTTATGCATTTTGATGTACCGAAGGTTGTTCATAGTCCCGGATGTGATCACGGACATGACGAGGAGTCTCTAAATGGTCGAGACATAAATATTGATATATTGGAAGCCTATGTTTGGATATCGGAAGTGTTCCGGGTGAAATCGGGATTTTACCGGAGTACCGGGAGGTTACCGGAACCCCCCGGGAGGTATATGGGCCTTAGTGGGCCTTAGTGGAAGAGAGGAGAGGTGGCCAGAGATGGGCCGCGCGTCCCTCCCCCCCTTGGTCCGAATTGGACAAGGAGAGGGGGCCGGCCCCTTCCTCCTCTCTCTCTTCTTTCCCCCCTCCACGAATCCTATTCCAACTAGGAAAGGGGGGAGTCCTACTCCCAGAGGGAGTAGGACTCCTCCTGGCGCGCCACACCTTGGCCGGCCGGCCCCCCTCCCTTGAACCTTTATATACGGAGGCAGGGGCACCCCCTAGAGAGAAGTTGATCCACGTGATCATATCCTTAGCCGTGTGCGGTGCCCCCTTCCACCATAGTCCTTGATAATATTGTAGCGGTGCTTAGGCGAAGCCCTGTGACGGTAGTACATCAAGATCGTCACCACACCATCGTGCTGACGGAACTCTTCCCCGACACTTTGCTGGATCGGAGTCCGGGGATCGTCATCGAGCTGAACGTGTGCTAGAACTCGGAGGTGCCGTAGTTTCGGTGCTTGATCGATCGGGCTGTGGAGACGTACGACTACATCAACCAAATGCTTCCGTTGTCGATCTACAAGGGTATGTAGATCACACTCTCCCCCTCTCGTTGCTATGCATCACCATGATCTTGCGTGTGCGTAGGAAATTTTTTGAAATTACTACGAAACTCAACAAAAAGTATAATTAGCAAGCATGGTGGAAATTTGAGCTTCCGGTATCTCTCTTTTATTTGTATAATATATTTTATGTACTTAGCATAAGGATTGGTTTTAAGCATATCAGTTAATCGCATACGAAAAAAGATAGGTCTAATCATTTCAGCAAAGCGCTCAAAATCCTCATCATCCTTTTCTTGGATGGTTTGGGAGGAAAAGGCATGGGTTTCTGAACCCTAGGTTCTCTTTCTTTACCATGTTTCCTAGCAACAAAGTCTTTCTTATCATAACGTTGATTCTTTGATTGTGGGTTATCAAGATCAACAGTAGGTTCAATTTCTACATCATTATCATTACTAGGTTGAGCATTATTATGAACATCATCATTAACATTTTCATTAGGTTCATGTTCATTACCAGATTGAGTTTCAGCATCAGAAATAGAAATATCATTTGGATTATCAAGTGGTTCAGCAATAGGTTCACTAGAAGTTTGCACAGTTCTATCATTTTTCTTTTTCTTCTTTTTTGAAGAACTAGGTGCATCAACTTTATTTCTTTGAGAATCTTGCTCAATTCTCTTCGGGTGGCCTTCGGGATACAAAGGTTCCTGAGTCATTCTACCAGTTCTAGTAGCCACTTTAACATCATAATTATTTTTCTTACTATTCATCTCATTGAGCAATTCTTTTTGAGCTTTAAGTACGTGTTCTACTTGAGTGGTAACCATAGAAGCATGTTTGCTAACAAGTTTAAGTTCACCTCTAATATTAGCCATATAATCACCTAAGTATTTAATCATATCAACATCTTGTTTTAATTGTCTACCAAAATAAGCATTGAAGTCTTCTTGCTTAAACATAAAATTATCAAACTCATCCAAGCATTGACTAGCAATTTTAGCAGGAGGGATTTCAGTTTTATCACATCTATAGAGAGAATTTACCTTTACTACATGTGTCGGGTTATCGAGGTCTGGAGGTTCTTCAATAAATAAGGGATTAAGATCATATATTCCTTCATCAGGCGGTAAATTGAGACCATGTATTTCTTCAATAGGAGGTAAATTCTTAACATCTTCAGCTTTAATACCTTTTTCTTTCATAGATTTCTTTGCCTCTTGCATATCTTCAGGACTGAGAAATAGAACACCTCTCTTCTTCGGAGTTGGTTTAGGAATAGGATCATTAATTGGAGCAGGAGCTGGCTCAGGAGGTGCCCAATTATTTTCATTTGTCAACATATTATTCAATAAGATTTCAGCTTCATCCGATGTTCTTTCCATGAAAAGAGAACCAACACAACTATCCAGGTAATCTCTGAAAGCATTGATTAGTCCATTATAAAAGATATCAAGTATTTCATTTTTCTTAAGAGGATGATCAGGCAAAGCATTAAGTAACTTGAGAAGCCTCCGCCAAGCTTGTGGGAGACTCTCTTCTTTAATTTGCACAAAGTTGTATATTTCCTGTAAAGCAGCTTGTTTCTTATGAGCAGGGAAATATTTAGCAGAGAAGTAATAAATCATATCCTGGGAACTACGCACACAACCAAGATCAAGAGAATTAAACCATATCTTAGCATCACTCTTTAATGAGAACGGAAATATTTTAAGGATATAAAAGTAGAGAGATCTGTAATCATTAGTGAACAGGGTGGCTATATCATTTAATTTAGTAAGATGTGCTACAACAGTTTCAGATTCATAGCCATGAAAAGGATCAGATTCAACCAAAGTAATTATATCAGGATCAACAGAGAATTCATAATCCTTATCAGCAACACATATAGGTGAAGTAGCAAAAGCAGGGTAAGGTCTCATCCTAGCATTTGGAGATTGCTTATTCCATTTAGCTAATAACCTTTTGAGTTCATATCTATCTTTGCAAGCTAAAATAGCTAAAGAAGCATCTTGATCAAATAAATAACCCTCAGGAATAACAAGTGATTCTTCATCATCACTTTCATCTTCATAATCAGATTCAATATTTTCAATCTCTCTAGCCCTAGCAAGTTGTTCCTCTAGAAAATCGCTAAGTGGCATAGTAGTATCAGGCATAGAGGTAGTTTCATCATAAGTATCATGTATAGCAGAAGTAGCATCATCAATAACATGCTGTTGGGGAACGTAGTAATTTCAAAAAAATTCCTACGCACACGCAAGATCATGGTGATGCATAGCAACGAGAAGGGAGAGTGTTGTCTGCGTACCCTTGTAGACTGTTCGCGGAAGCGTTATATCAACGCGGTTGATGTAGTCGTACGTCTTCACGTCCGACCGATCCAAGTACCGAAAGCATGGCACCTCCGAGTTCTGCACACATTCGGTTCGGTGATGTCCTCGCCTTCTCGATCCAGCAAGAGGGGCGAAGTAGTAGATGAGTTCCGGCAGCACGACGGTGTGGTGACGGTGTTGGTGAAAAACAATCTCCGCAGGGCTTCGCCTAAGCACTACGAAAACTATGACGGGGGATAAACTAGAGGGGACGGGGTTGCCGGCACATGGCTTGGTGTTTCTTGATGTGTCTTTGGTGCTAGCCCTACCCCTCTATTTATATGTTGAGCCCTGGGGTCGAAACTTGGAGTAAAAGCCTCCTCAAAGTCGGTTTCACCCGAAAGGCAAGAGTCCTTCTCGGACTCCAGGGCTAGACGCCAGGGTTCCCGGCGTCTACCCCCTAGACGCCAGGGTTCCTGGCGTCTAGCCTCTGGTCTCCGCAAAACTTCCTTTTGCACTTTCGAAAAGCCTCATGGGCTTTCCCCTTTGGCCCAGATAAAGTGTTCTCGTGCCCAAATATTTCGGGAAACATCCGGAACCCCTTCCGGTGAATTCCGGAACCCTTCCGGAGATCAAACACTACTATCCCATATATCAAACTTTATCTCCGGACCATTCCGGAGTTCCTCGTCATGTCCGTGATCTCATCCCGGACTCCGAACAACATTCGGTCATCAACATACATAACTCATATAGTACTATATCGTCAACGAACGTTAAGCGTGCGGACCCTACGGGTTTGAGAACTATGTAGACATGACCGAGACACCTCTCTGGTCAATAACCAATAGCGGGACCTGGATGCCCATATTGGCTCCTACATATTCTATGAAGATCTTTATCGGTCAGACCGCATAACAACATACGTTGTTCCCTTTGTCATCGGTATGTTACTTGCCCGAGATTCGATCGTCGGTATCTCAATACCTAGTTCAATCTCGTTACCGGCAAGTCTCTTTACTCATTCCGCAATACATCATCCCGCAACTAACTCATTAGTTGCAATGCTTGCAAGGCTTATAGTGATGTGCATTACCGAGTGGGCCCAGAGATACCTCTCCGACAATCGGAGTAACAAATCCTAATCTCGTAATACACCAACCCAACAAGTACCTTTGGAGACACCTGTAGAGCACCATTATAATCACCCAGTTACGTTGTGACGTTTGGTGGCACACAAAGTGTTCCTCCGGTAAACGGGAGTTGCATAATCTCATAGTCATAGGAACATGTATAAGTCATGAAGAAAGCAATAACAACAAACTAAACGATCAAGTGCTAAGCTAACGGAATGAGTCAAGTCAATCACATCATTCTCCTAATTATGTGATCCCGTTAATCAAATGACAACTCATGTCTATGGTTAGGAAACATAACCATCTTTGATCAACGAGCTAGTCAAGTAGAGGCATACTAGTGACACTCTGTTTGTCTATGTATTCACACATGTATTATGTTTCCGGTTAATACAATTCTAGCATGAATAATAAACATTTATCATGATATAAGGAAATAAATAATAACTTTATTATTGCCTCTAGGGCATATTTCCTTCAGTCTCCCACTTGCACTAGAGTCAATAATCTTGTTCACATCGCCATGTGATTTAACATCAATAGTTCACATCACCATGTGATTAACACCCATAGTTCACATCGACATGTGACCAACACCCAAAGGGTTTACTAGAGTCAATAATCTAGTTCACATCGCTATGTGATTAACACCCAAAGAGTACTGAGGTGTGATCATGTTTTGCTTGTGAGAGAAGTTTAGTCAAAGGGTCTGCCACATTCAGATCCGTAAGTATTTTGCAAATTATTATGTCAACAATGCTCTGCATGGAGCTACTCTAGCTAATTGCTCCCACTTTCAATGTGTATCCATATTGAGACTTAGAGTCATCTGGATCAGTGTCAGAACTTGCATCGACGTAAACCTTTACGACGAACCTTTTGTCACCTCCATAATCGAGAAACATATCCTTATTCCACTAAGGATAATTTTGACCAATGTCCAGTGATCTACTCCTAGATCACTTTTGTACTCCCTTGCCAAACTCAGGGCAGGGTATACAATGGGTCTGGTACACAGCATGGCATACTTTATAGAACCTATGGCTGAGGCATAGGGAATGACTTTCATTCTCTCTCTATCTTCTGCCGTGGTCGGGTTTTGAGTCTTGCTCAACTTCACACCTTTGTAACACAGGCAAGAACTCCTTCTTTGACTGTTCCATTTTGAACTACTTCAAAATCTTGTCAAGGTATGTACTCATTGAAAAACTTATCAAGCGTCTTGATCTATCTCTATAGATCTTGATGCTCAATATGTAAGCAGCTTCACTGAGGTCTTTCTTTATAAAAACTCCTTTCAAACATTCCTTTATGCTTTGCAGAATAATTCTACATTATCTCTGATCAACAATATGTCTTTCACATATACTTATCAGAAATGATGTAGTGCTCCCACTCACTTTCTTGTAAATACAGGCTTCACCGCAAGTCTGTATAAAACTATATGCTTTGATCAACTTATCAAAGCGTATATTCCAACTCCGAGATGCTTGCACCAGTCCATAGATGGATCGCTGGAGCTTGCATATTTTGTTAGTACCTTTAGGATTGACAAAACCTTCTGGTTGCATCATATATAACTCTTCTTTAATAAATCCATTAAGGAATTCAGTTTTGTTTATCCATTTTCCAGATTTCATAAAATGCGTCAATTGCTAACATGATTCAGATAGACTTAAGCATAGATACGAGTGGGAAACTCTCATCATAGTCAACACCTTGAACTTGTTGAAAACCTTTTTGCGACAATTCTAGCTTTGTAGATAGTAACACTACTATCAGCGTCCGTCTTCCTCTTGAAGATCCATTTAATCTCAATGGCTCACCGATCATTGGGCAAGTCAATAAAAGTCCATACTTTGTTCTCATACATGGATTTCATCTCAGATTTCATGGCCTCAAGCCATTTCGCGGAATCTGGGCTCATCATCGCTTCCTCATAGTTCGTAGGCTCGTCATGGTCAAGTAACATGACCTCCAGAACAGGATTATCGTACCACTCTGGTGCGGATCTCACTCTGGTTTACCTACGAGGTTCGGTAGTAACTTGATCTGAAGTTACATGATCATCATCATTAGCTTCCTCACTAATCGGTGTAGTAGTCACAGGAACAAATTTTTGTGATGAACTACTTTCCAATAAGGGAGCAGGTACAGTTACCTCATCAAGTTCTACTTTCCTCCCACTCACTTCTTTCGAGAAAAACTCCTTTTCTAGAAAGGATCCATTAAAAGCAACGAATATATTGCCTTCGGATCTGTGATAGAAGGTGTACCCAACATTTTCTTTTGGGTATCCTATGAAAACACACTTCTCCAATTTGGGTTAGAGCTTATCAGGTTGAAACTTTTTCACATAAGCATTGCAACCTCAAACTTTAAGAAACGACAACTTAGGTTTCTTGCCAAACCATAGTTCATACGATGTCATCTCAATGGATTTAGATGGTGCCCTATTTAACGTGAATGCAGCTGTCTCTAATGCATAACCCCAAAATGATAGTGGTAGATCGGTAAGAGACATCATAGATCGCACCATATCTAATAAAGTACGGTTATGACGTTTGGACACACCATTACACTGTGGTGTTCCAGGTGGCATGAGTAGAGAAACTATTTCACATTGTTTTAACTGAAGGCCAAACTCTTAACTCAAATATTTTACCTCTGCGATCATATCGTAGAAACTTTTATTTTCTTGTTATGATGATTCTCCACTTAACTCTGAAATTCTTTGATCTTTTCAAATGTTTCAGACTTGTGTTTCATTAAGTAGATATACCCATATCCGCTCAAATCATCTGTGAAGTTCAGAAAATAATGATACTTGCCTTGAGCCTTAACACTCACCGGACCGCATACATCAGTATGTATTATTTCCAATAAGTCAGTTGCTCGCTCCATTGTTCCGGAGAACGGAGTCTTAGTCATCTTTCCCATGAGGCATGGTTCGCAAGCATCAACTGATTCATAATCAAGTGATTCCAAAAGCCCATCAGCATGGATTTTCTTCATGCGCTTTACACCAATATGACCTAAACGATAGTGCCACAAATAAATTGCACCATCATTATTAACTTTGCATCTTTTGGTTTCAATATTATGAATGTGTGTATCACTACGATCGAGATCCAACGAACCATTTTCATTGGGTGTGTAACCATATAAGGTTTTATTCATGTAAACAGAACAACAATTTATTCTCTTACTTAAATGAATAATCGTATTGCAATAAACATGATCAAATCATATTCATGCTCAACGCAAACACCAAATAACACTTATTTAGGTTCAACATTAATCCCAAAAGTACAGGGAGTGTGTGATGATGATCATATCAATCTTGGAACCACTTCCAACACACATCATCACTTCACCCTTAACTAGTCTATGTTCATTCTGCAACTCCCGTTTTGAGTTACTACTCTTAGCAACTAAACCAGTATCAAATACCGAGGGATTGCTACGAACACTAGTAAAATACACATCAATAATCTGTATATCAAATATACCTTTGTTCACTTTTCCATCCTTCTTATACGCCAAATACTTGGGGCAGTTCCGCTTCCAGTGACCAGTCCCTTTGCAGTAGAAGCACTTAGTCTTAGGCTTAGGACCAGACTTGGGCTTCTTCACTTGAGCAGCAACTTGCTTGCCGTTCTTCTTGAAGTTCCCCTTCTTCCCTTTGCCCTTTTCTTGAAACTAGTGGTCTTGTCTACCATCAACACTTGATATTTTTCTTGATTTCTACCTTCATCAATTTCAGCATTACGAAGAGCTTGGGAATCGTTTCCGTTATCCCTTGCATATCATAGTTCATCACGAAGTTCTACTAACTTGGTGATGGTGACTAGAGAATTCTGTCAATCACTATTTTATTTGGAAGATTAACTTCCACTTGATTCAAGCGATTGTAGTACCCAGACAATCTGAGCACATGCTCACTACTTGAGCTATTCTCCTCCATATTTTAGCTATAGAACTTGTTGGAGACTTCATATATCTCAACTCGGGTATTTTCTTGAAATATTAACTTCAACTCCTGGAACATCTCATATGGTCCATGACGTTCAAAACGTCTTTGAAGTCCCGATTCTAAGCCGTTTAAGCATGGTGCACTAAACTATCAAGTAGTCATCATATTGAGCTAGCCAAATGTTCATAACATCTGCATCTGCTCCTGCAATAGGTTTGTCACCTAGCGGTGCATCAAAGACATATTTCTTCTATGCAGCAATGAGGATAAACCTCAGATCACGGATCCAATCCGCATCATTGCTACTTACATCTTTCAACTTAGTTTTCTCTAGGAACATATAAAAAATAAAACAGGGGAGCTAAACACGAGCTATTGATCTACAACATAGATATGTTAATACTACCAGGACTAAGTTCATGATAAATTAAAGTTCAATTAATCATATTACTTAAGAACTCCCACTTAGAAAAACATCCCTCTAATCTTCTAAGTGATCACGTGATCCAAATCAACTAAACCATAACCGATCATCACGTGAAATGGAGTAGCTTTCAATGGTGAACAACAATATGTTGATCATATCTACTATATGATTCACGCTCGACCTTTCGGTCTCAGTGTTCCGAGGCCATATCTGCATATGCTAGGCTCGTCAAGTTTAACCTGAGTATTCTGCGTGTGCAAAAACTGGCTTGCACCCATTGTAGATGGACGTAGAGCTTATCACACCCGATCATCACGTGCTGTCTGGGCACGACGAACTTTGGCAACGGTGCATACTCAGGGAGAACGCTTTTATCTTGAAATTTAGTGAGAGATCATCTTATAATGCTACCGTCAATCAAAGCAAGATAAGATGCATAAAAGATAAACATCACATGCAATCAATATAAGTGATATGATATGGCCATCATCATCTTGTGCTTGTGATCTCCATCTCCGAAGCACCGTCATGATCACCATCGTCATCGGCGCAACACGTTGATCTCCATCATAGCATCGTTGTTGTCTCGCCAATCTTATGCTTCCACGACTATCGCTACCGCTTAGTGATAAAGTAAAGCACTACAGCGCAATTACATTGCATACAATAAAGCGACAACCATATGGCTCCTGCCAGTTGCCGATAACTTGGTTACAAAAACATGATCATCTCATACAATAAAATTTAGCATCATGTCTTGACCATATCACATCACAACATGCCCTGCGAAAACAAGTTAGACGTCCTCTACTTT
The DNA here is from genome assembly GCF_002162155.2 of Triticum dicoccoides. Classification (NCBI taxonomy): domain Eukaryota; kingdom Viridiplantae; phylum Streptophyta; class Magnoliopsida; order Poales; family Poaceae; genus Triticum; species Triticum dicoccoides. Next base: position 32,774,108 of record NC_041386.1, on the reverse strand, counting down.
GTTGTTGCAAGTTTTACGTGGCTACTACGGGCTTAAGCAAGAACCGTTCTTACCTACGCATCAAAACCACAACGATAGTTTGTCAAGTTGGTGTTGTTTTAACCTTTGCAAGGACCGGGCGTAGCCACACTTGGTTCAACTAAAGTTGGAGAACCTGACACCCGCCAGCCACCTGTGTGCAAAGCACGTCGGTAGAACCAGTCTCGCGTAAGCGTACACGTAATGTTGGTCCGGGCCGCTTCATCCAACAATACCGCCGAACCAAAGTATGACATGCTGGTAAGCAGTATGACTTATATTGCCCACAACTCACTTGTGTTCTACTCGTGCACAACATCAACGCATAAAACCTAGGCTCGGATGCCACTGTTGGGGAACGTAGTAATTTCAAAAAAATTCCTACGCACACACAAGATCATGGTGATGCATAGCAACAAGAAGGGAGAGTGTTGTCTACGTACCCTTGTAGACCGTTCGCGGAAGCGTTATATCAACGCGGTTGATGTAGTCGTACGTCTTCACGTCTGACCGATCCAACTACCGAAAGCATGGCACCTCCGAGTTCTGCACACGTTCGGCTCGGTGATGTCCTCGCCTTCTCGATCTAGCAAGAGGGGCGAAGTAGTAGATGAGTTCCGGCAGCACGGCGGCGTGCTGACGGTGTTGGTGAAAAAAAATTTCCGCAAGGCTTCACCTAAGCACTACGAAAACTATGACGGAGGATAAACTAGAGGGGACGGGGTTGCCGGCACACGGCTTGGTGTTTCTTGATGTGTCTTTGGTGCTAGCCCCACCCCTCTATTTATATGTTGAGCCCTGGGGTCGAAACTTGGAGTAAAAGCCTCCTCATAGTCGGTTTCGCCCGAAAGGCAAGAGTCCTTCTCGGACTCCAGCGCTAGACGCCAGGGTTCCCGGCGTCTACCCCCTAGACGTCGGGGTTCCTGGCGTCTAGCCTCTGGTCTCCGCAAAACTTCCTTTTGGACTTTCCAAAAGCCTCGTGGGCTTTCCCCTTTGGCCCAGATAAAGTGTTCTCGTGCCCAAACATTTCGGGAAACATCCGGAACCCCTTCCGGTGAATTCCGGAACCCTTCCGGAGATAAAACACTACTATCCCATATATCAAACTTTATCTCCGGACCATTCCGGAGTTCCTCGTCATGTCCGTGATCTCATCCCGGACTCCGAACAACATTCGATCATCAACATACATAACTCATATAGTACTATATCGTCAACGAACGTTAAGCGTGCGGACCCTACGGGTTCGAGAACTATGTAGACATGACCGAGACACCTCTCTGGTCAATAACCAATAGCGGGACCTGGATGCCCATATTGGCTCCTACATATTCTACGAAGATCTTTATCGGTCAGACCGCATAACAACATACGTTGTTCCCTTTGTCATCAGTATGTTACTTGCCCGAGATTCGATCGTTGGTATCTCAATACCTAGTTCAATCTCGTTACCGGCAAGTCTCTTTACTCGTTCCGTAATACATCATCCCGCAACTAACTCTTTAGTTGCAATGCTTGCAAGGCTTATAGTGATGTGCATTACCGAGTGGGCCCAGAGATACCTCTCCGACAATTGGAGTGACAAATCCTAATCTCGAAATACGCCAACCCAACAAGTACCTTTGGAGACACCTATAGAGCACCTTTATAATCACCCAGTTACGTTGTGACGTTTGGTGGCACACAAAGTGTTCCTCCGGTAAACGGGAGTTGCATAATCTCATAGTCATAGGAACATGTATAAGTCATGAAGAAAGCAATAGCAACAATCTAAACGATCAAGTGCTAAGCTAACGGAATGGGTCAAGTCAATCACATCATTCTCCTAATGATGTGATCCCGTTAATCAAATGACAACTCATGTCTATGGTTAGGAAACATAACCATCTTTGATCAACGAGCTAGTCAAGTAGAGGCATACTAGTGACACTCTGTTTGTCTATGTATTCACACATGTATTATGTTTCCGGTTAATACAATTCTAGCATGAATAATAAACATTTATCATCATATAAGGAAAAAATAATAACTTTATTATTGCCTCTAGGGCATATTTCCTTCACATGCGACATATCAGAACGAATAGCAGAAGCAGGTTTAGGTGACGCAAGCTTACTCATAACAAAAGGTGAATCAAGTGCAGAGCTAGATGGCAGTTCCTTACCTCCCCTCCTAGTTGAGGGATAGATCTTGGTTTTTGGATCTCTCAAGTTCTTCATAGTGTCCAGCAGATATAAATCCCAAGTGACTCAAAGAATAGAGCTATGCTCCCCAGCAACGGCGCCAGAAATTAATCTTGATAACCCACAAGTATAGGGGATCGCAACAGCTTTCGAGGGTAGAGTATTCAACCCAAATTTATTGATTCGACACAAGGGGAGCCAAAGAATATTCTCAAGTATTATCAGCTAAGTTGTCAATTCAACCACACCTGGAAACTTAATATCTGCAGCAAAGTGTTAGGAGCAAAGTAATATGATAGTGATGGTAACGGTAACAAAAGAGTAATGAAAGCAAAGTAATGTTTTTGGTGTTTTGTAGTGATTGTAACAATAGCAACGGGAAAGTAAATAAGCGTAAACCAGTATATGGAAAGCTCGTAGGCATCGAATCAATGATGGATAATTATGCCGGATGCGGTTCATCATGTAACAGTCATAACACAGGGTGACACAGAACTAGCTCCAGTTCGTCCATGTAATGTAGGCATGTATTCCGAATATAGTCATACGTGCTTATGGAAAAGAACTTGCATGACATCTTTTGTCCTACCCTCCCGTGGCAGCGGGGTCCTAATGGAAACTAAGGGATATTAAGGCCTCCTTTTAATAGAGAACCGGAACAAAGCATTAGCACATAGTGAATACATGAACTCCTCAAACTACGGTCATCACCGGTAAGTATCCTGATTATTGTCACATCAGGGTTAACAGATCATAACACATAATAGGTGACTATAGACTTGCAAGATAGGATCTAGAACTCTCATATATTGATGAAAACATAATAGGTTCAGATCTGAAATCATGGCACTCGGGCCCTAGTGACAAGCATTAAGCATAGCAAAGTCATAGCAACATCAATCTCAGAACATAGTGGATACTAGGGATCAAACCCTAACAAAACTGACTCGATTACATGGTGAATCTCATCCAACCCATCACCGTCCAGCAAGCCTACGATGGAATTACTCACGCACGGCGGTGAGCATCATAAAATTGGTGATGGCGGATGGTTGATGATGACGACGGCGACGAATCCCCCTCTCCGGAGCCCCGAACGGACTCCAGATCAGCCCTCCCGAGAGGTTTTAGGGCTTGGCGGCGGCTCCGTATCGTAAAACGCGATGATTTCTTCTCTCTTATTTTTTTTCTCCCCGAAAGCAGTTATATAGAGTTGGAGTTGGAGTCGGGGGGTCTCCAGGGGGGCCGACGAGGTAGGGGGCGCACCCCCCCCCACCCTTGTGAGAAGGGTGTGGGCCCCCTGGTCTTCATCTTTGGCGAGGATTTTTACGTCTCGACCATTTCGAGACTCCTCGTCATGTCCCCGATCTCATCCGGGACTCCGAACTCCTTCGGTACATCAAAACTCATAAACTCATAATATAACTGTCATCGAAACCTTAAGCATGCGGACCCTACGGGTTCGAGAACAATGTAGACATGACCGAGACACGTCTCCGGTCAATAACCAATAGCGGAACCTGGATGCTCATATTGTCTCCCACATATTCTACGAAAATCTTTATCGGTCAGACCGCATAACAACATACTTTGTTCCCTTTGTCATCGGTATGTTACTTGCCCGAGATTTGATCGTTGGTATCTCAATACCTAGTTCAATCTCGTTACCGACAAGTCTCTTTACTCGTTTCGTAATACATCATCTTGCAACTAACTCATTAGTTATAATGCTTGCAAGGCTTATGTGATGTGCATTACCGAGAGGGCCCAGAGATACCTCTCCGACAATCGGAGTGACAAATCCTAATCTCGAAATATGCCAACCCAACATTCACCTTTGGAGACACCTGTAGAGATCCTTTATAATCACCCAGTTACGTTGTGATGTTTGGTAGCACACAAAGTGTTCCTCCGGTAAACAGGAGTTGCATAATCTCATAGTCATAGGAACATGTATAAGTCATGAAGAAAGCAATAGCAACATACTAAACGATCGGGTGCTAAGCTAATGGAATGGGTCATGTCAATCACATCATTCTCCTAATGATGTGATCCCATTAATCAAATGACAACACATGTCTATGGTTAGGAAACATAACCATCTTCGATTAACGAGCTAGTCAAGTAGAGGCATACTAGTGACATTTGGTTTGTCTATGTATTCACACATGTATTATGTTTCCGGTTAATACAATTCTAGCATGAATAATAAACATTTATCATGATATAAGGAAATAAATAATAACTTTATTATTTCCTCTAGGGCATATTTCCTTCACTACCCTCCCGTGGCAGCGGGGTCCTAATGGAAACTAAGGGATATTAAGGCCTCCTTTTAATAGAGAACCGGAACAAAGCATTAGCACATAGTGAATATATGAACTCCTCAAACTACGGTCATCACCGATAAGTATCCCGATTATTGTCACTTCAGGGTTAACGGATCATAACACATAATAGGTGACTATAGACTTGCAAGATAGGATCTAGAACTCTCATATATTGATGAAAACATAATAGGTTCAGATCTGAAATCATGGCACTCGGGCCCTAGTGACAAGCATTAAGCATAGCAAAGTCATAGCAACATCAATCTCAGAACATAGTGGATACTAGGGATCAAACCCTAACAAAACTGACTCGATTACATGGTGAATCTCATCCAACCCATCACCGTCCAGCAAGCCTACGATGGAATTACTCACGCACAGAGGTGAGCATTATGAAATTGGTGATGGCGGATGGTTGATGATGACGACGGCGACGAATCCCCCTCTCCGGAGCCCCGAACGGACTCCGGATCAGCCCTCCCGAGAGGTTTTAGGGCTTGGCGGCGGCTCCATATCGTAAAACGCGATGATTTCTTCTCTCTTATTTTTTTCTCCCCGAAAGCAGTTATATAGAGTTGGAGTTGGAGTCGAGGGGTCTCCAGGGGGCCCACGAGGTAGGGGGCGCGCCCCCCACCCTCGTGGGAAGGGTGTGGGCCCCCTGGTCTTCATCTTTGGCGAGGATTTTTTATTATTTATTGTAAGATATTCCGTGGAGTTTCAGGTCATTCCGAGAACTTTTGTTTTCTGCACATAGAACAACATCATGGCAATTCTGCTGAAAACAACGTCTGTTCGGTTTAGTTCCATTCAAATCATACAAGTTAGAGTCCAAAACAAGGGCAAAAGTGTTTGGAAAAGTAGATACGATGGATACATATCAATAGACAACTGCCATTTGTAGAATGCTCTTTTGCTTCACTTATATTTGTTAGAGCATGGGCATATCTTTTGTAGAAAGAACTAAACTCTCTTGCTTCACTTATATCTATTTAGAGAGATGGCAGGAACTGGTCATTCACATGGTTAGTCATAAAATCCTACATAAAACTTGTAGATCACTGAATATGATATGTTTGATGCCTTGCAATAGTTTTGCGGTATAAAGATGGTGATATTAGAGTCATGCTAGTGGGTAGTTGTGGATTAGTAGAAATACTTGTGTTGAGGTTTGTGATTCCCGTAGCATGCATGTATGGTGAACCGTTATGTAACGAAGTTGGAGCATGAGGTATTTATTGATTGTCTTCCTTATGAGTGGCGGTCAGGGACGAGCGATGGTCTTTTCCTACCAATCTATCCCCCTAGGGGCATGCGTAGTAGTACTTTGCTTCGAGGGCTAATAAACTTTTGCAATAAGTATTTGAGTTCTTTATGACTAATGTTGAGTCCATGGATTATACGCACTCTCGCCTTTCCATCATTGCTAGCCTCTCTAGTACCGCGTAACTTTCGCCGGTACCATAAACCCACCATATACCTTCCTCAAAACAGCCACCATACCTACCTATTATGGCATTTCCATAGCCATTCCGAGATATATTGCCATGCAACTTTCATCATCATCATATACATGACTTGAGCATTCATTGTCATATTGCTTTGCATGATCGTAAGATAGCTAGCATGATGTTTTCATGGCTTGTCCGTTTTTTGATGCCATTGCTATGCTAGATCATTGCACATCCCGGTACACCGCCGGAGGCATTCATATAGAGTCATATCTTTAGTCTAGATATCGAGTTCTAATATTGAGTTGTAAGTAAATAAAAGTGTGATAATCATAATTATTAGAACATTGTCCCATGTGAGGTTATCA
>NC_041386.1:32750346-32767386 GCF_002162155.2 Triticum dicoccoides | reverse complement strand
AGAGGCCAAAGAAGCCTACAAAAAAAGAAAAAAGAAAAAAAAAGAAAAAAATGAGAGAAAAAGAGAGAAGGGGCAATGTTACTATCCTTTTACCACACTTGTGCTTCAAAGTAGCACCATGTTCTTCATATAGAGACTCTTGAGTTATCACTTTCATATACTAGTGGGAATTTTGATTATAGAACTTGGCTTGTATATTCCAACGATGGGCTTCCTCAAATGCCCTAGGTCTTCATGAGCAAGCAAGTTGGATGCACACCCACTTAGTTTTAGTTTGAGCTTTCATATACTTATAGCTCTAGTGCATCCGTTGCATGGCAATCCCTACTCACTCACATTGATATCTATTGATGGGCATCTCCATAGCCCGTTGATACGCCTAGTTGATGTGAGACTATCTTCTCCTTTTTGTCTTCTCCACAACCACCATTCTATTCCACCTATAGTGCTATGTCCATGGCTCACGCTCATGTATTGTGTAAAGGTTGAAAATGCTGAAGCGCGTTAATAAGTATGAACCAATTGCTCAGCTTGTCATCGGGGTTGTGCATGATGTGAGTATTTTGTGTGAAGAAGATGGAGCATAGCCATACTATATGATTTTGTAGGGATAACTTTCTTTGGCCTTGTTATTTTGAAAAGACATGATTGCTTTATTAGTAGGCTTGAAGTATTATTGTTTTTATGTCAAATGATAGACTATTGCTTTGAATCACTCGTGTCTTAATATTCATGTCATGATTAGACATATGATCAAGATTATGCTAGGTAGCATTCCACATCAAAAATTATCTTTTTTATCATTTACCTACTCGAGGATGAGCAGGAATTAAGCTTGGGGATGCTGATATGTCTCCGTCGTATCTATAATTTTTTATTGTTCCGTGCCAATATTATTCAACTTTTATATACTTTTGGCAACTTTTTATACTATTTTTGGGACTAACATATTGATCCAGTGCCCAGTGCCAGTTCATGTTTATTGCATGTTTTTTGTTTCGCAGAATATCCATATCAAACGGAGTCCAAACGGGATAAAAAATGACGGAGATTTTTTTGGAATATATATGATTTTTGGGAAGAAAAATTCACGCGAGACGGTGCCCGAGGTGGCCACCCGTAAGGCGGTTGATGTCCTTCTTTCGCCGCAAGAAAGCTAATATCCGGATAGAGATCGTGTCAAAATTTCAGCCCAATCGGAGTTATGGATCTCCGGGAATATAAGAAATGGTGAAAGGGAAGAATCTAAGAACGCAGAAACAGAGAGAGACAGAGAGACAGATCCAATCTCGGAGGCGCTCTCGCCCCTCCCTTGCCATGGAGGCCATGGACCAGAGGGGAAACCCTTCTCCCATCTAGGGAGGAGGTCAAGGAAGAAGAAGAAGGAGGGGGGCTCTCTCCCCCTCGCTTCCGGTGGCACCGGAGTGCCATCGGGGGCCATCATCATCACCGCGATCTACACCAACACCTCCGCCATCTTCACCAACATCTCCATCACCTTCCCCCCTCTATCTACAGCGGTCCACTCTCCCGCAACCCGTTGTACCCTCTACTTGAACATGGTGCTTTATGCATCATATTATTATCCAATGATGTGTTGCCATCCTATGATGTCTGAGTAGATTTTCGTTGTCCTATCGGTGGTTGATGAATTTCTATGATTGATTTAATTTGCTTGTGGTTATGTTGCTGTCCTTTGGTGCCCATCATATGATTGCGCACGTGGATCACACCCTAGGGTTAGTTGTATGTTGATAGGACTTTGTATCGGAGGGCAAGAGTGACAGAAGCTTCAACCTAGCATAGAAATTGATGCATACGGGATTGAAGGGGGACCAATATATCTTAATGCTATGGTTGGGTTTTACCTTAATGGACATTAGTAGTTGTGGATGCTTGCTAATAGTTCCAATCATAAGTGCATAGAATTCCAAGTCAGGGATGACATGCTAGCAGTGGCCTCTCCCACATAATACTTGCTATCGGTCTAGTAAAGTAGTCAATTGCTTAGGGGCAATTTCACAACTCCTACCACCACTTTTCCACACTTGCTATATTTACTTTATTGTTTCTTTATCTAAACAGCCCCTACTTTTTATTTACGTACTCTTTATTATCTTGCAAACCTATCCAACAACACCTACAAAGTACTTCTAGTTTCATACTTGTTCTAGGTAAAGCGAACGGCAAGCATGCGTAGAGTTGTATCGGTGGTCGATAGAACTTGAGGGAATATTTGTTCTACCTTTAGCTCCTCGTTGGGTTCGACACTCTTACTTATCGAAAACTATTGCGATCCCCTATACTTGTGGGTTATCAATCACACGCGAGTTGGCCAAACACAACCTCAATATATTGAAGGGATATAAACCGGTCAAGCAAACACTGCGGCGCTTTTCCGAACCCAAACATCAAGCTATGGGGGAGGAGCTAGCCAAGCTAATCGAGGCAGGATTCATTAGAGAAATAAAACATCCAGACTGGCTGGCAAACCTGGTGATGATTCCAAAGAAGGATAAGTCCTAGCACCTTGATTTCAAAGACCTCAACAAGGCTTGCCCTAAGGATCCCTTCCCCCTCCCCCGCATTGACCAGATCATTGATGCTACCGCAGGACACGACTCATTATGCTTACTTGACGCATATTCCAGATACCATCAAATTAAAATGAAGGAGTCCGATCAAGCTGTAACAGCATTCATCACCCCATATGGGCCATTCTGCTTCAACACCATGCCCTTCGGACTCAAGAACACCGGTGCCACTTATCAACGCATGATCCAAACATGCCTGGAGAAACAGATCGGAAAGACAGTTGAAGCCTATGTGGATGATGTTGTAATCAAGACAAGGCACGTTGAAACACTAATAGACGACCTACGCCTCACATTTGACAACCTCCACGCATATGACATTAAGCTCAATCCGGAAAAGTGTGTTTTTGGCGTCCCCGCAGGAAAGCTGCTGGGCTTCATTGTTTCCAATAGAGGAATTGAAGCAAATCCAGCCAAAATCCGAGCTCTATCACAATTGGCTACGCCAACAAACCTTAAACAAGTCCAAAAACTCGCGGGTTGCGTGGCAGCTCTAAGCCGTTTTATCTTCAGATTGGGAGAAAAGGCACTGCCACTCTATCGCCTTGTACGGCGAACTGATCGCTTCAAGTGGACGGACGCGGCAACAGCCAGACTGGAAGAAATAAAAACCCTTCTAGCGAGCAACCCAATCCTGGCCGCACCAAACGTCGGCGAACCCATGTTGCTATACATATCGGCAACACATCAGGTGGTGAACGTCGTACTCGTCGTTGAACGAGAATAGGACGAACACAAATTCCCGCTTCAGAAGCCAGTATACTACGTATCCACTGTCCTTACACCATGCAAATCCCGGGACCCCCATTATCAAAAAATAGCATATGCGGTCTTCATGGCATCCCGAAAGCTACGACACTACTTCCAGGAGTGTTCGATCATGGTGGCTTCCGAAGTACCACTCAACGACATAATAAACAACCGCGATGCCACGGGCCGGATTGCCAAATGGGCCATTGAGCTCCTCCCATTTGACATTACATATAAACCACGTCGAGCTATTAAATCCCAAGTACTGGCTGACTTCGTCGCCGAATGGACAGAGGCCGAACTCCCTAAAGAGTACGGCACATATTCCAATTGGGTTATGTATTTCGATGGCTCCAAAATGCTGGCAGGACTAGGAGCGGGCGTCGTTTTAACATCCCCTACTGGAGACGTCGTTCAGTATGTACTCCAAATACTATACACATACTCCAATAACGCAACCGAATACGAGGCCTTATTGCATGGTCTTCGGATGGCTGTCTCCATGGGCATACAACGCGTGGAAGTGCGCGGGGACTCAAACCTCGCAATATCTCAAATAAATGGAGACTTCGGTGCCAAAGTCCCGAAGATGGCAGCTTATCTTAATGCCGTCATAAAAATGTCGGCTCGGTTCGAGGGACTCGAGGTCCATCATGTGGCCCGAGAAAGTAATCAAGCGATGGACGTTCTTGCTCACATAGGCGCTAAGCGCGACCCCGTCCCACCTAACATTTTTCTGGAAAGGCTTTTTAAGCCATCCGTGGTGTGGCAGGGGGAAGGCGGCAACACCAGTCCAGATCCGAACACAACCCCAAATTTCGAACACACTGATATCGTTGGAGGCTCAACCACCGAAATAACACCATCGGCCCATCTCATTATAGCAGTCATCGCCCAATGGACCGAGCCATTCCTGGCCTACCTTAATAAGAAGGAGCTTCCCGAGGATCAGAATGAGGCTCGCTGCATTGTCCGGCGTTCGAAGGCCTACAAGGTTCATGACGGAGAGCTCTATAAGAAAAGCGCTACCGGAGTCCTTCAAAGATGTATCTCCGAAGAGGAGGGGCGACAGCATCTGGCTGAGATTCATGCAGGTCTCGGCGGGCACCACGCTGCAGCTCGGGCCCTTGTTAGCAAGGCCTTCCGTACAGGATTTTATTGGCCGACGGCCTGAGCAGATGCATAGGACCTTGTCCAACATTGCGTCGGATGCTAACTCTTCGCCAACCAAAGCCATATGCCCCCCACTGCCTTACAAACAGTCCCCATCACTTGGCATTTTGCGGTCTGGGGACTCGATATGGTTGTACTGTTGGAAATATGCCCTAGAGGCAATAATAAATTGATTATTATTATATTTCCTTGTTCATGATAATCGTTTATTATCCATGCTAGAATTGTATTGATAGGAAACTCAGATACATGTGTGGATACATAGACAACACCATGTCCCTAGTAAGCCTCTAGTTGACTAGCTCGTTAATCAATAGATGGTTACGGTTTCCTGACCATGGACATTGGATGTCGTTGATAACGGGATCACATCATTAGGAGAATGATGTGATGGACAAGACCCAATCCTAAGCCTAGCACAAGATCATGTAGTTCGTATGCTAAAGCTTTTCTAATGTCAAGTATCATTTCCTTAGACCATGAGATTGTGCAACTCCCGGATACCGTAGGAGTGCTTTGGGTGTGCCAAACGTCACAACGTAACTGGGTGTCTATAAAGGTACACTACGGGTATCTCTGAAAGTGTCTGTTGGGTTGGCACGAATCGAGATTGGGATTTTGTCACTCCGTGTAAACGGAGAGGTATCTCTGGGCCCACTCGGTAGGACATCATCATAATGTGCACAATGTGACCAAGGGGTTGATCACGGGATGATGTGTTACGGAACGAGTAAAGAGACTTGCCAGTAACGAGATTGAACAAGGTATCGGTATACCGACGATCGAATCTCGGGCAAGTACCATACCGCTAGACAAAGGGAATTGTATACGGGATTGATTGAGTCCTTGACATCGTGGTTCATCCGATGAGATCATCGTGGAACATGTGGGAGCCAACATGGGTATCCAGATCCCGCTGTTGGTTATTGACCGGAGAACATCTCGGTCATGACTACATGTCTCCCGAACCCGTAGGGTCTACACACTTAAGGTTCGATGACGCTAGGGTTATAAAGGAAGTTTGTATGTGGTTACCGAATGTTGTTCGGAGTCTTGGATGAGATCCCGGACGTCACGAGGAGTTCCGGAATGGTCCGGAGGTAAAGATTTATATATAGGAAGTCCTGTTTCGGCCATCGGGACAAGTTTCGGGGTCATCGGTATTGTACCGGGACCACCGGAAGGGTCCCGGGGGCCCACCGGGTGGGGCCACCTGCCCCGGGGGGCCACATGGGCTGTAGGGGGTGCGCCTTGGCCTACATGGGCCAAGGGCACCAGCCCCTAGAGGCCCATGCGCCAAGATATAGGAAAAAGGGGAGAGTCCTAAAGGGGGAAGGCACCTCCGAGGTGCCTTGGGGAGGATGGACTCCTCCCCCCCTCTTAGCCGCACCCCTTCCTTGGAGGAAGGGGCAAGGCTGCGCCTCCCCCCTCTCCCCTGCCCCTATATATAGTGGAGGGGAGGGAGGGCATCCATACCTGAGCCCTTGGCGCCTCCCTCCCTCCCGTAACACCTCCTCCTCTCCCGTAGGTGCTTGGCGAAGCCCTGCAGGATTGCCACGCTCCTCCATCACCACCACGCCGTTGTGCTGCTGCTGGATGGAGTCTTCCTCAACCTCTCCCTCTCTCCTTGCTGGATCAAGGCGTGGGAGACATCGTCGAGCTGTACGTGTGTTGAACGCGGAGGTGTCGTCCGTTCGGTAATAGGATCATCGGTGATCTGAATCACGACGAGTACGACTCCATCAACCCTGTTCACTTGAACGCTTCCGCTTAGCGATCTACAAGGGTATGTAGATGCACTCTCCTTCCCTCGTTGCTAGTCTCTCCATAGATAGATCTTGGTGACACATAGGAAAATTTTGAATTTCTGCTACGTTCCCCAACAGTGGCATCATGAGCTAGGTCTATTGCGTAGATTCTTTGCACGAGTAGAACACAAAGTAGTTGTGGGCGTCGATATTGTTCAATATGCTTGCCGTTACTAGTCTTATCTTGATTCGGCGGCATCGTGGGATGAAGCGGCCCGGACCAACCTTACACGTACGCTTACGTGAGACCGGTTCCACCGACAAACATGCACTAGTTGCATAAGGTGGCCGGCGGGTGTCTGTCTCTCCCACTTTAGTCGGATCGGATTCGATGAAAAGGGTCCTTATGAAGGGTAAATAGCAATTGGCATATCACGTTGTGGTTCATGCGTAGGTAAGAAACGTTCTTGCTAGAAACCCATAGCAGCCACGTAAAATATGCAAACAACAATTAGAGGATGTCTAACTTGTTTTTGCATGGTATGCTATGTGATGTGATATGGCCAAAAAGGATGTGATGAATGATATATGTGATGTATGAGATTGATCATGTTCTTGTAATAGGAATCACGACTTGCATGTCGATGAGTATGACAACCGGCAGGAGCCATAGGAGTTGTCTTTATTTATTTGTGACCTGCGTGTCAACTTAAACGTCATGTAATTACTTTACTTTATTGCTAACCGTTAGCCATAGTAGTAGAAGTAATAGTTGGCGAGGCAACTTCATGAAGACACGATGATGGAGATCATGATGATGGAGATCATGGTGTCATGCCGGTGACGATGATGATCATGGAGCCCCGAAGATGGAGATCAAAAGGAGCAAAGTGATGATGGCCATATCATGTCACTATTTGATTGCATGTGATGTTTATCATGTTTATACATCTTATTTGCTTAGAACGACGGTAGTAAATAAGATGATCCCTTACAACAATTTCAAGAAGTGTTCTCCCCTAACTGTGCACCGTTGCGACAGTTCGTGTTTCGAAGCACCACGTGATGATCGGGTGTTAGATTCTAACGTTCACATACAACGGGTGTAAGACAGATTTACACACGCGAAACACTTAGGGTTAACTTGACGAGCCTAGCATGTACAGACATGGCCTCGGAACACGGAGACCGAAAGGTCGAACATGAGTCGTATAGAAGATACGATCAACATGAAGATGTTCACCGATGATGACTAGTCCGTCTCACGTGATGATCAGACACGGCCTAGTTTGACTCGCATCATGTAATCACTTAGATGACTAGAGGGATGTCTATCTGAGTGGGAGTTCATAAGATGAACTTAATTATCCTGAACATAGTCAAAAGGTTTTTGCAAATTATGTCGTAGCTCACACTATAGTTCTACTGTTTAGATATGTTCCTAGAGAAAAATTAGTTGAAAGTTGATAGTAGCAATTATGCGGACTAGGTCCGTAAACTGAGGATTGTCCTCATTGCTTCATAGAAGGCTTATGTCCTTAATGCACCGCTCAGTGTGCTGAACCTCGAACGTTGTCTGTGGTTGTTGCGAACATCTGACATACACGTTTTGATAACTACGTGATAGTTCAGTTAAACGGTTTAGAGTTGAGGCACCAAAGACGTTTTTGAAACATCGCGAAACATATGAGATGTTTTGAGGGCTGAAATTGGGATTTCAGGCTCATGCCCATGTCAAGAGGTATAAGACCTCCGATGACTTTCTTAACCTGCAAACTAAGGAGAAAAGCTCAATTGTTGAGCTTGTGCTCAGATTGTCTGAGTACAACAATCATTTGAATCGAGTGGGAGTTGATCTTCCAGATAAGACAGTGATGGTTCTCCAAAGTCATTGCCACCAAGCTGTTAGAGCTTCGTGATGAACTATAACATATCAGGGATAGATATGATGATCCTTGAGGTATTCGCGATATTTGACACCGCGAAAGTAGAAATCAAGAAGGAGCATCAATTGTTGATGGTTGGTGGAACCACTAGTTTCAAGAAGGGCAAGGGCAAGAAGGGATACTTCATGAAACGGCAAATCAGCTGCTGCTCTAGTGAAGAAACCCAAGGTTGAACCCAAACCCGAGACTAAGTGCTTCTGTGATAAGGGGAATAGTCACTAGAGCGGAATTACCCTAGATACTTGGTAGATGAGAAGGCTGGCAAGGTCGATAGAAGTATATAGGATATACATTGTGTTAATGTGTACTTTGCTAGTACTCCTAGTAGCACCAGGGTATTAGATACCGGTTCGGTTGCTAAGTGTTAGTAACTCGAAACAAAAGGCTACGGAATAAACGGAGACTAGCTAAAGGTGAGCTGACGATATGTGTTGGAAGTTTTTCCAAGCTTGATATGATCAAGCATCGCACGCTCCCTCTACCAAAGAAATTGGTGTTAAACCTAAATAATTGTTATTTGGTGTTTGCGTTGAGCATAGACATGATTGGATTACGTCTATCGCAATACGGTTATTCATTTAAGGAGAATAATGGTTACTCTGTTTATTTGAATAATACCTTCAATGGTCTTACACCTAAAATGAATGGTTTATTAAATCTCGATCGTAGTGATACACATGTTCATGCCAAAAGATAGTAATGATAGTACCACCTACTTGTGGCACTGCCACGTAAGTCATATCGGTATAAAACGCATGAAGAAGCTCCATATTGATGGATCTTTGGGCTCACTCGTTTTTGAAAAGTTTGAGACATGCGAACCATGTCTATTGGTGTATATGCATGAAGAAACTCCATGCAAATGGACCATTTTGACTCACTTGATTTTGAATCACTTGGGACATGCAAATCATACCACATGGGCAAAGATGACTGAAAAGCCTCGTTTTCAGTAAGATGGAACAAGATAGCAACTTGTTGGAAGTAACACATTTTGATGTGTGCAGTCCAATGAGTGCTGAGGCATGCAGTGAATATCGTTATGTTCTTACTTCACAGATGATTCGAGTAGATGTTGAGTATATTTACTTGATGAATCACGAGTCTGAATTATTGAAAGGTTCAAGTAATTTCAGTGTGAAGTTGAAAGATCGTCGTGACAAGAGGATAAAAGATCTATGATATGATCATAGAGATGAATATCTGAATTACGAGTTTTGGCACACAATTAAGACATTGTGGAAATTGTTTCACAATTAATACCGCCTGGAACACCATAGTGTGATGGTGTGTCCGAACATCATAGTTGCACCCTATTGGATATGATGCATACCATGATGTCTCTTATCGAGTTACCACTATCGTTCATGGGTTAGGCATTAGAGACAACCACATTCACTTTAAATAGGGCACCACATAATTTCGTTGAGACGACACCGTATGAACTATGGTTTGGAGAAACCTAAGTTGCCGTTTCTTGAAAGTTTGGGGCTGCGACGCTTATGTGAAAAGGTTTCAGGTTGATAAGCTCGAACCCAAAGCAGATAAAATGCATCTTCATAGGACACCCAAAAACAGTTGGGTATACCTCCTAATTCAGATCCGAAAGCAATAGGGATTGTTTCTTGAATCGGGTCCTTTTTCGAGGAAAGGTTTCTCTCGAAAAGTTGAGTGGGAGGATGGTGGAGACTTGATGAGGTTATTGAACCGTCACTTCAACAAGTGTGTAGCAGGGCACAGGAAGTTGTTCCTGTGGCACGTACACCAACTGAAGTGGAAGCTTATGATAGTGATCATGAAACTTCGGATCGAGTCACTACCAAACCTCGTAGGATGACAAGGATGCGTACTACTTCAGAGTGGTACGTAATCCTGTCTTGAAGGTCATGTTGCTAGACAACAATGAACCTACGAGCTATGGAGAAGCGATGGTGGGCCCGGATTCCGATAAATGGCTCAAGGCCATAAAACCCGAGAGAGGATCCATGTATGAAAACAAAGTGTAGACTTTGGAAGAACTACTTGATGGTCGTAAGGCTGTTAGGTACATATGGATTTTGAAAGGAAGACAGACAATGATGGTAAGTGTCACCATTGAGAAAGCTCGACTTGTCGTTGAGATGTTTTTCGACAAGTTCAAGGAGTTGACTACGATGAGACTTTCTCACTCGTAGCGATGCTAAGAGTCTGTTGGAATTATATTAGCAATTACTGCATTATTTATGAAATCTTGCAGATAGGATGTCAAAACATTGTTTCCTCGACGATTCTTGAGGAAAGGTTGTATGTGATACAACCGGAAGGTTTTGTCTATCCTGAAATATGCTAATAAGTATGCAAAGCTCTAGCAATCCTTCTGAGGACTGGAGTGAGCATCTCGGAGTTGGAATGTATGCTTTGATGATGATCAAAGATTTTGGGTGTATACAAAGTTTATGAGAAACTTGTATTTCCAAAGAAGTGAGTGGGAGCACTATAGAATTTCTGATGAGTATATGTTGTTGACATATTAATGATCAGAAATGACGTAGAATTTCTGGAAAGCATATAGGGTTATTTGGTAAGTGTTTTCAATGGAAAACCTGGATTAAGCTACTTGAACATTGAGCATCAAGATCTATAAGGATAGATCAAAACGCTTAATAGTACTTTCAAATGAGCACATGCCTTGACGTGATCTTGAAGGTGTTCAAGATGGATCAGTCAAAGAAGGAGTTCTTGCCTGAGTTGTAAGGTATGAAGTTAAGACTTAAAGCTCGACCATGGCAGAATAGAGAGAAAGGAACGAAGGTCGTCCCCTATGCTTAAGACATAGGCTCTACAGTATGCTATGCTGTGTACCGCACCTGAAGTGTGCTTTACCATGAGTCAGTCAAGGGGTACAAGAGTGATCCAAGAATGGATCACAGGACAGCAGTCAAAGTTATCCTTAGTAACTAGTGGACTAAGGAATTTTCTCAATTATGGAGGTGGTAAAAGAGTTCGTCGTAAAGGGTTACGTCGATGCAAGCTTAACACCTATCCGGATAGCTCTGAGTAGAGATACCGGATACGTATAATGGAGCAACAATTTAGAATAGCTCCAAGTAGAACAGTTATTTGGAATAGCTCCAAATAGAACGTGGTAGCTGCATCTAGGAGATGACATAGAGATTTGTAAAGCACACACGGATCTGAAAGGTTCAGACCCATTGACTATAACCTCTCTCACAAGCATAACATGATCAAACCCAGAACTCATCGAGTGTTAATCACATGGTAAATGTGAACTAGATTATTGACTCTAGTAAACTCTTTGGGTGTTAGTCACATGGGGATGTGACCTTGAGTGTTAATCACATATCGATGTGAACTAGATTATTGACTCTAGTGCAAGTGGGAGACTGTTAGAAATATGCCCTAGAGGAAATAATAAATTGATTATTATTATATTTCCTTGTTCATGATAATCGTTTATTATCCATGCTAGAATTGTATTGATAGGAAACTCAGATACATGTGTGGATACATAGACAACACCATGTCCCTAGTAAGCCTCTAGTTGACTAGCTCGTTAATCAATAGATGGTTACGGTTTCCTGACCATGGACATTGGATGTCGTTGATAATGGGATCACATCATTAGGAGAATGATGTGATGGACAAGACCCAATCCTAAGCCTAGCAAAAGATCATGTAGTTCGTATGCTAAAGCTTTTCTAATGTCAAGTATCATTTCCTTAGACCATGAGATTGTGCAACTCCCGGATACCGTAGGAGTGCTTTGGGTGTGCCAAACGTCACAACGTAACTGGGTGGCTATAAAGGTACACTACGGGTATCTCTGAAAGTGTCTGTTGGGTTGGCACGAATCGAGATTGGGATTTTGTCACTCCGTGTAAACGGAGAGGTATCTCTGGGCCCACTCGGTAGGACATCATCATAATGTGCACAATGTGACCAAGGGGTTGATCACGGGATGATGTGTTACGGAACGAGTAAAGAGACTTGCCGGTAACGAGATTGAACAAGGTATCGGTATACCGACGATCGAATCTCGGGCAAGTACCATACCGCTAAACAAAGGGAATTGTATACGGGATTGATTGAGTCCTTGACATCGTGGTTCATCCGGTGAGATCATCGTGGAACATGTGGGAGCCAACATGGGTATCCAGATCCTGCTGTTGGTTATTGACCGGAGAACATCTCGGTCATGACTACATGTCTCCCGAACCCGTAGGGTCTACACACTTAAGGTTCGATGACGCTAGGGTTATAAAGGAAGTTTGTATGTGGTTACCGAATGTTGTTCGGAGTCCCGGATGAGATCCCGGACTTCACGAGGAGTTCCGAAATGGTCCGGAGGTAAAGATTTATATATAGGAAGTCCTGTTTCGGCCATCGGGACAAGTTTCGGGGTCATCGGTATTGTACCGGGACCACCGGAAGGGTCCCAGGGGCCCACCGGGTGGGGCCACCTGCCCCGGGGGGCCACATGGGCTGTAGGGGGTGCGCCTTAGCCTACATGGGCCAAGGGAACCAGCCCCTAGAGGCCCATGCACCAAGATATAGGAAAAAGGGGAGAGTCCTAAAGGGGGAAGGCACCTCCGAGGTGCCTTGGGGAGGATGGACTCCTCCCCCCCTCTTAGCCGCACCCCTTCCTTGGAGGAAGGGGCAAGGCTGCGCCTCCCCCCTCTCCCCTGCCCCTATATATAGTGGAGGGGAGGGAGGGCATCCATACCTGAGCCCTTGGCGCCTCCCTCCCTCCCGTGACACCTCCTCCTCTCCCGTAGGTGCTTGGCGAAGCCCTGCAGGATTGCCACGCTCCTCCATCACCACCACGCCGTTGTGCTGCTGCTGGATGGAGTCTTCCTCAACCTCTCCCTCTCTCCTTGCTGGATCAAGGCGTGGGAGACATCGTCGAGCTGTACGTGTGTTGAACGCGGAGGTGCCGTCCGTTCGGTACTAGGATCATCGGTGATCTGAATCACGACGAGTACGACTCCATCAACCCCGTTCACTTGAACGCTTCTGCTTAGCGATCTACAAGGGTATGTAGATGCACTCTCCTTCCCTCGTTGCTAGTCTCTCCATAGATAGATCTTGGTGACACGTAGGAAAATTTTGAATTTCTGCTACGTTCCCCAACACGGACCCCTTAAAGGAGGAAGCCATAAGAGAAAGTATCTGCTGGTCATGGTGGACAAATTCACTAAGTGGATAGAGGCCAAACCAGTAAAAACGGCCGAGGAGGGCTCGGTAATAGATTTCATATCAGGCGTGGTACACCGTTATGGTGTTCCACACAGCATCATCGCCGATAATGGCTCTAATTTCACAGCCGATGAAGTGAAAACTTGGTGTGCTAATCTGGGCATTAAGCTCGATTACGCCTCTGTCTATCACCCGCAGACAAACGGTCAAGTCGAACAGGCTAATGGTCTTATTATGAGCGGCATCAAACCTAGACTAGTGCGGTCTTTGAAAGAATCAGACAAGCACTGGGTGGAGGAACTTGACTCCGTACACTGGGGGTTGTGGACCACGCCCAACCGCACTACTCGATATACACCTTTCTTCATGGTGTACAGTGCGGAAGCAGTGTTACCCTGCGACATTATTCATGACTCACCTCGAGTGCGCATGTACGAAGAGAGAGAGGCTAAGCTTGATCAGCATGACATCTTAGAGGCCTGGGAGGAGGAGCGCGACATCGCAAAAGCCCGTTCCGCATTCTATCAACAGCAGGCTCACAGGTATCAAAGAAGAGAAGTGTGGGCCAAGACTTATAACGTTGGTGAACTCGTTCTACGCCTGCCGGAGAAGAAAAATGACAAACTCAAGCCCAAGTGGGAGGGTCCCTTCATCATTGATGAAGTTCTCACTGAAGGAGCGCACCGCCTGCATGATGCGTCAGCCAATCACCTGGAACCGAACCCCTGGAATGCGGCCAGACTCCGACGATTCTATGCCTAGTGCCGAACTCTGTGTTTGTCTCCTTCCTCCTGTTATTAATGTTGTTTTTTCTCTCTTTTCGTTTTTTATCTCTTTGCGTTTTGCTCTTTAGCCCTACGGATTTAGTACGGCTAGACCATGCCCCCCTGATGCGTACATCTCCAAATATGTACGTCCATTATACCTGGGGGCTTCTTGTACAGAAGCTTGCTACTATTCTTCGAGCATCATGCTCACCACATATGCGTTCTTCCCATATGTACCTTTTCTTCGCCATTATATGCATCGATATAACTTAAGTTTTGGCCAAGCTGGGTTGCCTGGCTCCTGTGCTTATGCCCTACGTTCCCGTTAGTTCGGCTAGGGCATAAAGGGAGCACCTCTGAGATTGTTACTGCCGGGTCATCCCGATGTGTACCTCAGACTGGGTGAAGCCGAAAGCTACCGTTCTTAAGGGAATATTTGGTCGGTGAATTAAAGACGTTTCCGCATTCACTCCCTTGTGAAACACCAGAAGTTACTTACTCTACGATTTTTTTCAATCACAGTTCGGACATGCACATTAAACACATGCACACCCAGGGAAAGGAACCCTTAACGGAACTATTCTCTCTGGAACATGTTTCTTACATAATGTAATATAACATAATTAGCCGGATACACATTGTCTTTTCAAGCAACTATGACCCCTACGCCTGGTTCCCATGCATACCCCGGTATATTTTACCGCTAGGGTATTCGGAAACACTCGCACCTTCGGGTCCAGAGGTCGAAGCGAAAAGGTCGGCCATGAAAATTGTTTTTACAATCCAGCTAGAAGGAAAGTACATAGTTACTTAGGACTTAAAGACTTCCTCCTCTATACCATCCAACAGGCGGTCTAACTTACAATCCTGTTGGAAATATCTCGCGGCCACCTCTACTTGGTCATATACTAAACTAACGGGAATTTCTTCCCCATTTGACCCTAGCGGTCCGACCCGGGCCATGTGATTCGGATCCAGCTTGGTATACCGCGTTTTACCATGGCCCAGGCCTCTCGCGCACCCTCTCGGCAGGCCGATATCTTTCATAGTCGGATACGCCGCCGCGCTCCCTTGAACAGCTCTATAAGCTTCTCCATACTCCCTGGAGGGGAGGCGGATGGCCATAAGGCCTTGGCTACACTCCGCATTGCCTGCCGAGCTTGCTCATGTAACTGCGACAGCCCTTGCAAAAGATCACTTGATGATCCGAACACCTCCTCTTTGGGATGGCCCATCAACATACCTGCAATCACAGCTATATCAGCTAATTGTACCCCAAACTGTTATAAGATAAATTCGGCCACATACTGAATATGCCGCCTCGCAGCTTTTTGTTCTCCTTCACAGAGTCGGCTAGCTGGGCTCGCACATCTTTCAGTTCTTCACCCAGTTTGGTGTTTGAATCCTAGAGTTTGTTTTTCTCCTCTCTGACTCGGGTCAGAACGCGCTCGCCTGCGGCATGTTGTCTCTTCGCCTCTTTTTCGCTCGTGCGGCCTTGAGTTCCTCTCCTGGTTGGTCCGATGACCCTATTATGAGACAAGCTGCAGTTGCAATACAGCTGGCGTATAATTTTTTGTTTCCCGATGGAGGGAAATATTACCAGAGGACGCCTTCTTGAACTTTTCCAGTTCGGTGGTAGCAGTAGTTAGCTGTGTCCGGCACTGCTCCAGCTCTTGGGCTAGCAGGTCGTTCTTCTCCATAAGAACCTGGTTATACAACGATCCTTAAAACATTTGTCCCAACTGCTTCAAGTCTCAGGGGCTACGGGAACATGGTTATCAAATTCGGACAAGGTAAACTTACCTGCACATCTTTCAAATGTTGCTCGGTGGCTCTGTTAAGCCCATCTCGAGCAGCTCGGATGTATGCATCAGCCGAGCTGAAGGCACCTAACGCCTCTTTTGAGAAGTGGGGATTTCGTAAAATGGCCCTCCGGCGCCGGTGATTCATGGCTCTCTCCACTTCCGAATTGGTGACGGACATATTTTCCGAACCCTCGGCAGAAGGACAGTCCGACGCCACTCCCATATCGGGCCATGTCTCGTCAGCTGGGACCGAATCTTGGTGATCAGGAGTACGACTGGTCGGGTCCCTGGACACAGTCCGTTGAACCTTTTCCCTGATAAAAATGAACATATAGGTCATAGTTGGACGCAAATGCTAAAAAGAGCATAGTTGCAAACCCATATCTCTTCAAGGAAGGCCCGACCGTATCTCTGTTTACCTTCCTCTTCGATGGACTGCCCGACGCGTGAGCCGTTCGCTCTGGAGATGCCCCCGGGGTTGCATGACGAACCGAACGCCTCCCCTTATGGGCACAGGATGGTGCGGTGAGTGAGGAAGAATGAGAAAACCCTCTCGGACAAAGTGTCTCCTGATTACTTACGTGCGAAACAGAAAGGAGGCCGGGGTAATCGGTGATGGTGGGTACATCTGTGTCGTCATAGCTCATCTGGTAGAAAACTCCATTTTTGAGCTCCACGAATATGTCTGGATCTTCCTCATATCCGGGGTTAAGATCCCGATTGTGATTCTCCGGCTGAGGGGCAGGGTCATGGATCCCCTCGACAGCCTTTCGCCATTCCTGTCATGAATGAATAAGATACCGCCCTTCAAAAATAGTTCAGGGAGAGGAGTCAAATAGTGGAGTTAGAGATTACCTAGCTAGGATAATTGTACATGGAAAACCCATCTCGATTTTGGAGACGGGTGAACTCCTCCTGCTCCCCTTAATACAGTTCGGCCAATATTTTGGCCAGAGCGGCGGGAGTCTTCGGGCCCTTCCGACCATAGTGGGAGGCATCGTCTTCCCCATTGTAATGCCACATGGGTAGCCCTCTATATTGGACTGGTTGGACCCCCCCCC
>NC_041386.1:32720999-32750180 GCF_002162155.2 Triticum dicoccoides | reverse complement strand
GCGCGTTATGGAGACCACCATTACCTTGTCTATTGACAATCCGGACTGGGCGAGCATCTTAATCTTACCCAGCAGTAGATTGATCTCTGCGTTATCCTCTTCCTCGAGGCTCCGAGGACGCCAGCTATGGTGTTTCTTCAATGGAGCACTTGAAATTTGAGGGAGGCCCATCCGGACTGGGTCGGGAAGAGCGACGTCGTCAATATAAAACCATTCAGAGGTCCACTCTTCGGAAGCTTTCTTCGGTGTGCTAGATAGGTATTCGGTCTCAGCAATGCGCCATATTTCGGCCCCGCCCAGTTCAAATATTGATCCCTCGTGGTTGCACGGGACAAGACAAAACAACCTTCTCCACGGATCAAAATGGGCCTCACAACCCAGGATTAGTTCGCATAAAGCGACATAACCCGCAATGTGCAGGATGGAGGCTGGGGTAAAATTATGCAGCTGGAGGCCATAATACTCCAGAAGCCCTCGGAGGAATGGGTGAATTGGAAATCCCACGCCCCTCAGCAGATAGGGGACAAAGCATACTCATTCCCCCGCAGATGGATTGGGGAAATCCTCCGCCTGGGTTTTGCCGTTGAAGTAAGCCAACCCTGCTCGAACAGGGACCAGATCCGCAGGGGGGAGAAATCCATGTGTTTGCAACTTCGCCAATCGGTTGTGGGACACGGAGGACCTCTCCCACTCGCCTTTCTTCGAGTCGGAACGGGAGGAGGAGCTGGGAATGCTAGCCATGTTGGAATGGTCTTTCCTGGCAATATATGAGGATTTTCTCCGTATGGTGCCGAATGGATCTGAGACCCAATCTCTTTAAATAGACGCTCTTTCTTGCATGACCAGGGTGTTATTTGCAAAAAATACCCTGACCGTCCACATTCACCCGACACGTGGAAGCTGAAGTCATTGATGCACAGAAGCCAAGGGGCGCGGCCTTGAATTAAAAACCGAATGCATTATTTGGAAGTCGTCGGAGGAGGAACCCACCTTGCAATGCCGAAGACAATCTGCGCGCCAAACACCTCGTCATTGAAGCCTGGTTCGGGGGCTACTGAGGGAGTCCTGGACTAAGGGGTCCTCGGGCGTCCGGCCTGTTAGCCATGGGTCGGACTTGTGGGATGTGAAGATACGAAGACCGAAGACTGCACTCATGTCCGGATAGGACTCTCCTTGGCGTGGAAGGCAAGCTTGGCGACTAGATATGTAGATTCCTTTCTTTGTAACCGACCTTGTGTAACTCTAGATCCTCCCGGTGTCTATATAAACCGGAGGACTTAGTCTGGAGGACAGGTACATTATCATAACCATACAAGCTAGGCCTCTAGGGTTTAACCATTACGATCTCGTGGTAGATCAACTCTTGTAATACTCATATTCATCAAGATCAATCAAGCAGGACGTAGGGTATTACCTCCATAGAGAGGGCCCGAACCTGGGTAAAGCATTGTGTCCCCTGTCTCCTGTGACCATCGACCTTAGACGCACAGTTCGGGACCCCCTACCTGAGATTCGCCGGTTTTGACAC
Source organism: Triticum dicoccoides (assembly GCF_002162155.2). Taxonomy (NCBI): domain Eukaryota; kingdom Viridiplantae; phylum Streptophyta; class Magnoliopsida; order Poales; family Poaceae; genus Triticum; species Triticum dicoccoides. Next base: position 32,748,652 of record NC_041386.1, on the reverse strand, counting down.
CAACACCCGGGCTGTTCGGAATTTTAGTTCGTCACTGGCATTGAAGGTTATGACCGTGACATTCCAGGGGTTTACTGTTGTGACTTGGCAGACTTCGGCGAGGTCGCGGAGGGCCCTTTTGTGCTGATTGTTTGAAGTGAAAGTCTCAAAGACTGTCAATACCCTGAGGTCGTCGTCTTTCGGGGGTGTTGCTCTGAGGTATTTTTGGTGAGGATATCCTCGCCACTCTTGGCCACTTGCCGGAGTATCCAACATGCTCTAAGGCTGTGAGTAGGTATGGTATCCAGTGTTGTGTGTATTTTGCATGGTCTATCGAGCCATTCCTCCAGAACGGTTCCGCGCCCCGTAATGGGTTTAGATTTCTTTACTGCTGTGTTGGGCGCCCTGTGAGGGTGCATCCTTTTTGCCCGGACGGGGGGTTGAGTGGAAACTAGTGGTTCTCAGTCAGCTGCCTGAGTTTTCCAGGCGCTTTCCATTGCGCGGTACTTCGGTACTATGGTTGCCAAGTCAGCAAAGTGTAATACGTGACGGCGGTTGATGGCGTTGAGGATTCCTTAGTCCGTACAATTACTGCAGAATATTGAGATCGCGTCTTCATCGCGGCAATCTTTAATCTTGTCCTTGACATGGAGGAATCTGGACCAAAAGTGATGGACTGTTTCCTGAGACTACTGCCGTATGTATGTGAGATCACGTATATCTGGGTGGGTGGGTGGATTTAAATCCGAACCCTGGCCCAATTTGGGATCCGGAGTTTGAGAAATTTTCGAGCTTGATAGTTCGGGCTTCGGGAGATCGACCGATTTTTCAGGTCTACCGTCTGATTCCGGGTTCGGAGGACAAGGCATGTCGTTCCGCGGATAGGTATCCGGCTCTTCGAGCTCGGAGATCCGAACATAGTTCGTCCTCAGTATAGAGGGAGAGTTGTTGTTTTGCTCCTCTACTACAGCTATCTGATGGGTGATCGGTGGAGATTTGATTTCTCTCTGATCGGGTTTAAGCCCAATCCGATCGTAGTCTGTAGCGACTCCAAGGCGGCGATGCGATCCAGGAGTTTGTCCAAGCATGACAATTCCGTTGGATCCATCCGTTTGGAGTATTCGGAGTCAATTCAGAGGCGATTTTCAATGACCCGAGAAGTCACCGTCGGCTCAACGGCCGAATGGGCGGTCATGATAAAGCCATCCAGCCGGAGGGTTTGACCTGAGGCCAGAGCTCCTCCGACGGTGATATTGTCCTAGATCACAAGGCGAGCCATCAACCCTGACTTCGACGTCATAGTGGAACTCTTAATGAAAGCACCAATGTCGGTGTCAAAACCGGCGGATCTCGGGTAGGGGGTCCCGAACTGTGCATCTAAGGTTGATGGTAACAGGAGACAGGGGACACGATGTTTACCGAGGTTCGGGCCCTCTCTATGGAGGTAATTGTTGGGGAACGTAGCAGAAATTCAAAATTTTCCTACGTGTCATCAAGATCTATCTATGGAGAAACCAGCTACGAGTAGAAGGAGAGTGCATCTACATACCCTTGTAGATCGCTAAGCGGAAGCGTTCAAGTGAACGGGGTTGATGAAGTCGTACTCGTCGTGATTCAAATCACCGATGATCAAGTGCCGAACGCACGGCACCTCCGCGTTCAACACACGTACAGCCCGGTGACGTATCCCACGCCTTGATCCAGAAAGGAGAGAGGGAGAGGTTGAGGAAGACTCCATCCAGCAGTAGCACAACGGCGTGGTGGTGGTGGAGGAGCGTGGCAATCCTGCAGGGCTTCGCCAAGCACCACGGGAGAGGAGGACGACTTGGGAGAGGGGGAGGGCTGCGCCAGAACTTCGTCTAAAGCTCCCATGCGCCTCCCCACTATATATAGGGGTGGAGGGGCTGGTTTCTTGCCCTCCAAGTCCATTGGGGCGTTGGCCAAGGTGGGAGGAAAGAAATCCCATCATTTCCTTCCCCACCGATTGTTATCCCCCCTTTTTAGGGATCTTGATCTTATCCCTTCGGGATATGATCTTATTCCTTCTAAGGGGGGATCTTGGTGCGCCTTGACCAGGGGTGTGGGGCCTTGCCCCCACTACCCACGTTCATGTGGGTCCCCCCATGTAGGTGGGCCCCACTCCGGAACCTTCTAGAACCTTCCCGGTACAATACCGAAAAATCCCGAACATTTTCCGGTGGCCAAAATAGGACTTCCCATATATAAATCTTTACCTCCGGACCATTCCGGAACTCCTCGTGACGTCCGGGATCTCATCCGGGACTCTGAACAACATTCGGTAACCACATACAAACTTCCTTTATAACCCTAGCGTCATCGAACCTTAAGTGTGTAGACCCTACGGGTTCGGGAGACATGCAGACATGACCGAGACGTTCTCCGGTCAATAACCAACAGCGGGATCTGGATACCCATGATGGCTCCCACATGTTCCACGATGATCTCATCGGATGAACCACGATGTCAAGGACTTAATCAATCCCGTATTCAATTCCCTTTGTCTATCGGTATGTTACTTGCCCGAGATTCGATCGTCGGTATCCAATACCTTGTTCAATCTCGTTACCGGCAAGTCACTTTACTCGTTCCGTAACACATCATCCCGTGATCAACTCCGTGGTCACATTGCGCATATGATGATGTCCTACCGAGTGGGCCCAGAGATACCTCTCCGTTTACACGGAGTGACAAATCCCAGTCTCGATCCGCATAAAACAATAGATACTTTTGGAGATACCTGTAGTGCACCTTTATAGTCACCCAGTTACGTTGTGACGTTTGATACACCCAAAGCACTCCTACGGTATCCAGGAGTTACACGCTCTCATGGTCGAAGGAAGAGATACTTGACATTGGCAAAGCTCTAGCAAATGAACTACACGATCTTTTGTGCTAGTCTTAGGATTGGGTCTTGTCCATCACATCATTCTCCTAATGATGTGATCCCGTTATCAACGACATCCAATGTCCATAGCCAGGAAACCATGACTATCTGTTGATCACAACGAGCTAGTCAACTAGAGGCTCACTAGGGACATATTGTGGTCTATGTATTCACACGTGTATTATGATTTCCGGATAATACAGTTATAGCATGAATAAAAGACAATTATCATGAACAAGGAAATATAATAATAATACTTTTATTATTGCCTCTAGGGCATATTTCCAACAGTCTCCCACTTGCACTAGAGTCAATAACTAGTTCACATCACCATGTGATTAACACTCACAAGTCACATCGCCATGTGACTAACACCCAAGAGTTTACTAGAATCAGTAGTCTAGTTCACATCACTATGTGATTAATACTCAATGAGTTTTAGGTTTGATCATGTTGCTTGTGAGAGAGGTTTTAGTCAACGGGTCCGAACCTTTCAGATCCGTGTGTGTTTTACAAATCTCTATGTCATCTCCTAGATGTAGCTACCACGCTCTATTTGGAGCTAATCCAAATAACTGTTCTACTTGGAGCTATTCTAAATTGTTGCTCCATTATATGTATCTGGTATCTCTACTCAGAGCTATCCGGATAGGTGTCAAGCTTGCATCGACGTAACCCTTTACGACGAACTCTTTTACCACCTCCATAATCGAGAAAAATTCCTTAGTCCACTAATTTCTAAGGATAACTTTGACCGTTGTCCTGTGATCCATTCTTGGATCACTCTTGTACCCCTTGACTGACTCATGGCAAGGCACACTTCAGGTGCGGTACTCAGCATGGCATACTGTAGAGCCTACGTCTAAAGTATAGGGGACGACCTTCGTCCTTTCTCTCTTTTCTGCCGTGGTCGAGCTTTAAGTCCTAACTTCGTACCTTACAACTCAGGCAAGAACTCCTTCTTTGACTGGTCCATCTTGAACACCTTCAAGATCATGTCAAGGTATGTGCTCATTTGAAAGTATTATTAAGCATTTTGATCTATCCTTATAGATCTTGATGCTCAATGTTCAAGTAGCTTAATCCAGGCTTTCCATTGAAAAACACTTTCAAAATAACCCTATATGCTTTCCAGAAATTCTACGTCATTTCTGATCAACAATATGTCAACAACATATACTCATCAGAAATTCTATAGTGCTCCCACTCACTTCTTTGGAAATACAAGTTTCTCATAAACTTTGTACAAACCCAAAATCTTTGATCATCATCAAAGCACACATTCCAACTCCGAGATGCTCACTCCAGTCCTTAGAAGGATTGCTGGAGCTTTGCATACTTATTAGCATCTTTTGGGATTGACAAAACCTTCCAGTTGTATCACATACAACCTTTCCTCAAGTATAACGTCGAGGAAACAATGTTTTGACATCATATCTGCAAGATTTCATCAATCATGCAGTAACTGCTAATCCAATTCCAACAGACTCTTAGCATCGCTACGAGTGAGAAAACCTCACCGTAATCAACTCCTTGAACTTGTCGGAAAATATCTTAACGACAAGTCGAGCTTTCTTAATGGTAATTCTTACCATCATTGTCTGTCTTCCTTTTAAAATCCATCCGTACCCAATGGCCTTACGACCATCAAGTATTTCTTCCAAAGTCATGGATCCGTTCTCGGATTTTATGGCCTCGAGCCATTTATCGGAATCCGGGCCCACCATTGCTTCTCCATAGCTCGTAGGTTCATTGTTGTCCAGCAACATGACTTCCAAGACAGGATTACGTACCACTCTGATGTAGTACGTATCCTTGTCATCCCACGAGGTTTGGTAGTGACTTGATCCGAAGTTTCATGATCAACATCACAAGCTTCCACTTCAATTGGTGTAGGTGCCACAGGAACAACTTCCTGTGCCCTGCCACACACTAGTTGAAGAGACGGTTCAATAACCTCATCAATTTTCCACCATCCTCCCACTCAATTCTTTCGAGAGAAACTTTTCCTCGAGAAAGGACCCGATTCAAGAAACAATCCATATTGCTTTCGGATCTGAATTAGGAGGTATACCCAACTGTTTTGGGTTTCCTATGAAGATGCATTTTATCCGCTTTGGGTTCGAGCTTATCAACCTGAAACTTTTTCATATAAGCGTCGCAGCCCCAAACTTTTAAGAAACGACAACTTAGATTTCTCTAAACCATAATTCATACGGTGTCATCTCAACGGAATTACGTGGTGCCCTATTTAAAGTGAATGTGGTTGTCTCTAATGCCTAACCCATGGACAATAGTGGTAATTCGATAAGAGACATCATGGTACGCACCATATCCAATAGGGTGCAACTATGATGCTCGGACACACCATCACACTATGGTGTTCCAGGCGGTATTAATTGCGAAACAATTTCCACAATGTCTTAATTGTGTGCCAAAACTCGTAACTCAGATATTCATCTCTATGATCATATCATAGACCTTTTATCCTCTTGTCACAATGATCTTCTACTTCACTCTGAAATTACTTGAACCATTCAATAATTCAGACTTGTGTTTCATCAAGTAAATATTCTCAACATCTACTCGAATCATCTGTGAAGTAAGATCATAACGATATTCACTGCATGCCTCAGCACTCATTGGATTGGACACATCAAAATGTGTTACTTCCAACAAGTTGCTATCTTGTTCCATCTTACTGAAAACGAGGCTTTTCAGTCATCTTGCCCATGTGGTATGATTTGCATATCTCAAGTGATTCAAAATCAAGTGAGTCCAAACTGTCCATTTGCATGGAGTTTCTTCATGCATATACACCAATAGACATGGTTCGCATGTCTCAAACTTTTCAAAAACGAGTGAGTCCAAAGATCCATCAACATGGAGCTTCTTCATGTGTTTTATACCATTATGACTTACATGGCAGTGCCACAAGTAAGTGGTACTATCATTACTATCTTATATCTTTTGGCATGAAAATGTGTATCACTACGATCGAGATTCAATAAACCATTCATTTTAGGTGCAAGACCATTGAAGGTATTATTCAAATAAATAGAGTAACCAATATTCTCTTTAAATGAATAACCGTATTGCGATAGACATAATCCAATCATGTCTATGCTCAACGCAAACACCAAATCTCGATGGTAGAGGGAGCGTGCGATGCTTGATCATATCAACATTGGAAACACTTCCAACACATATCGTCAGCTCACCTTTAGCTAGTCTCCGTTTATGCCGTAGCTTTTATTTCGAGTTACTAACACTTAGCAACCGAACCGGTATCTTATACCCTGGTGCTACTAGGAGTACTAGTAAAGTACACATTAACATAATGTATATCCAATATACTTCTATCGACCTTGCCAGCCTTCTCATCTACCAAGTATCTAGGGTAATTCTGCTCTAGTGACTGTTCCCCTTATTACAGAAGCACTTAGTCTCGGGTTTGGGTTCAACCTTGGGTTTCTTCACTGGAGCAGCAGCTGATTTGCCGTTTCATGAAGTATCCCTTCTTGCCCTTGCCCTTCTTGAAACTAGTGGTTTCACCAACCATTAACAATTGATGCTCCTTCTTGATTTCTACTTTCGCGGTGTCAAACATCATGAATACCTCAAGGATCATCTTATTTATCCCTGATATGTTATAGTTCATAACGAAGCTCTAGCAGCTCGGTGGCAATGACTTTGGAGAAACATCACTATCTCATTTGGAAGATCAACTCCCACTCAATTCAAGTGATTGTTGCACTCAGACAATCTGAGCACAAGCTCAACGATTGAGATTTTCTCCCTTAGTTTGCAGGCTAAGAGAATCGTCGGAGGTCTTATACCTCTTGACGTGAGCACAAGCCTGAAATCCCAATTTCAGCCCTCGAAACATCTCATATGTTCCGTGATGTTTCGAAAACGTCTTTGGTGCCTCTACTTAAACCATTTAACTGAACTATCACGTAGTTATCAAAACGTGTATGTTCGATGTTCGAAACATCCACAAACGACGTTTGGGGTTCAGCACACTGAGCAGTGCATTAAGGACATAAGCTTTCTACTGTTCGCATAATCGCTACTATCAACTTTCAACTATATTTTCTCTAAGATCATATCTAAAACAGTAGAACTAAAGCACGAGCTATGACATAATTTGCAAAAGGTCTTTTGACTATGTTCAGGATAATTAAGTTCATCTTATGAACTCCCATTCAGATAGACATCCCTCTGGTCATCTAAGTGATTACATGATCCGAGTCAACTAGGCCGTGTCCGATCATCACGTGAGACGGACTAGTCATCATTGGTGAACATCTTCATGTTGATCGTATCTACTATACGACTCATGCTCGACCTTTCGGTCTCCGTGTTCCGAGGCCATGTCTGTACATGCTAGGCTCGTCAAGTTAACCCTAAGTGTTTTCGCTGTGTAAAACTGTCTTACACCCATTGTATGTGAACGTAAGAATCCATCACACCCGATCATCACGTGGTGCTTAGAAGCGACGAACTGTAGCAACGGTGCACAGTTAGGGGAGAACACTTCTTGAAATTGTTGTAAGGGATCATCTTATTTACTACCGTCGTTCTAAGCAAACAAGATGCATAAACATGATAAACATCACATGCAATCAAATAGAGTAGTGACATGATATGGCCAATATCATATAGCTCCTTTGATCTTCATCTTCGGGGCTCCATGATCATCTTGTCACCGGCATGGCACCATGATCTCCATCATCATGATCTCCATCATCGTGTCTTCATGAAGTTGTCACGCCAACGACTACTTCTACTTCTATGACTAACGCGTTTAGTAATAAAGTAAAGTAGTTTACATGGCGGTCTTCAATGACACGCAGGTCATACAATAAATAAAGACAACTCCTATGGCTCCTGCCGGTTGTCATACTCATCGACATGCAAGTCGTGAATCCTATTACAAGAACATGATCAATCTCATACATCACATATATCATTCATCACATCCTTTTGGCCATATCACATCACATAGCATACCCTGCAAAAACAAGTTAGACGTCCTCTAATTGTTGTTTGCATGTTTTATGTGGCTGCTATGGGTTTCTAGCAAGAACGTTTCTTACCTACGCAAAACCACAACGTGATATGCCAATTGCTATTTACCCTTCATAAGGACCCTTTTCATCGAATCCGTTCCGACTAAAGTGGGAGAGACTGGCACCCGCTAGCCACCTTATGCACCAAGTGCATGTCAATCGGTGGAACCTGTCTCACGTAAGAGTACGTGTAAGGTCGGTCCGGGCCGCTTCATCCCACAATACCATCGAAACAAGATTGGACTAGTAAAGGTAAGCATATTGAACAACATCAACACCCACAACTACTTTGTGTTCTACTCGTGCAAAGAATCTACGCAATAGACCTAGCTCATGATACCACTGTTGGGGAACGTAGCAGAAATTCAAAATTGTCCTACGTCTCACCAAGATCTATCTATGGAGAAACCAGCTACGAGTAGAAGGAGAGTGCATCTACATACCCTTGTAGATCGCTAAGCGGAAGCGTTCAAGTGAACGGGGTTGATGAAGTCGTACTCGTCGTGATTCAAATCACCGATGATCAAGTGCCGAACGCACGGCACCTCCGCGTTCAACACACGTACAGCCCGGTGACGTATCCCACGCCTTGATCCAGCAAGGAGAGAGGGAGAGGTTGAGGAAGACTCCATCCAGCAGCAGCACAACGGCATGGTGGTGGTGGAGGAGCATGGCAATCCTGCAGGGCTTCGCCAAGCACCACGGGAGAGGAGGACGACTTGGGAGAGGGGGAGGGCTGCGCCAGAACTTCGTCTAAAGCTCCCATGCGCCTCCCCACTATATATAGGGGTGGAGGGGCTGGTTTATTGCCCTCCAAGTCCATTGGGGCGTTGGCCAAGGTGGGAGGAAAGAAATCCCATCATTTCCTTCCCCACCGATTGTTATCCCCCTTTTTAGGGATCTTGATCTTATCCCTTCGGGATATGATCTTATTCCTTCTAAGGGGGGATCTTGGTGCGCCTTGACCAGGGGTGTGGGGCCTTGCCCCCACTACCCACGTTCATGTGGGTCCCCCCATGCAGGTAGGCCCCACTCCGGAACCTTCTAGAACCTTCCCGATACAATACCGAAAAATCTCGAACATTTTCCGGTGGCCAAAATAGGACTTCCCATATATAAATCTTTACCTCCGGACCATTCCGGAACTCCTCGTGACGTCCGGGATCTCATCCGGGACTCCGAACAACATTAGGTAACCACATACAAACTTCCTTTATAACCCTAGCGTCATCGAACCTTAAGTGTGTAGACCCTACGGGTTCGGGAGACATGCAGACATGACCGAGACGTTCTCCGGTCAATAACCAACAGCGGGATCTGGATACCCATGATGGCTCCCACATGTTCCACGATGATCTCATCGGATGAACCACGATGTCAAGGACTTAATCAATCCCGTATTCAATTCCCTTTGTCTATCGGTATGTTACTTGCCCGAGATTCGATCGTCGGTATCCAATACCTTGTTCAATCTCGTTACCGGCAAGTCACTTTACTCGTTCCGTAACACATCATCCCGTGATCAACTCCTTGGTCACATTGCGCATATGATGATGTCCTACCGAGTGGGCCCAGAGATACCTCTCCGTTTACACGGAGTGACAAATCCCAGTCTCGATCCGCATAAAACAATAGATACTTTCGGAGATACCTGTAGTGCACCTTTATAGTCACCCAGTTACGTTGTGACGTTTGATACACCCAAAGCACTCCTACGGTATCCAGGAGTTACACGCTCTCTTGGTCGAAGGAAGAGATACTTGACATTGGCAAAGCTCTAGCAAATGAACTACACGATCTTTTGTGCTAGTCTTAGGATTGGGTCTTGTCCATCACATCATTCTCCTAATGATGTGATCCCGTTATCAACGACATCCAATGTCCATAGCCAGGAAACCATGACTATCTGTTGATCACAACGAGCTAGTCAACTAGAGGCTCACTAGGGACATATTTTGGTCTATGTATTCACACGTGTATTACGATTTCCGGATAATACAGTTATAGCATGAATAAAAGACAATTATCATGAACAAGGAAATATAATAATAATACTTTTATTATTGCCTCTAGGGCATATTTCCAACAGTCTCCCACTTGCACTAGAGTCAATAATCTAGTTCACATCGCCATGTGATTAACACTCACAGGTCACATCGCCATGTGACTAACACCCAAGAGTTTACTAGAATCAGTAGTCTAGTTCACATCACTATGTGATTAATACTCAATGAGTTTTAGGTTTGATCATGTTGCTTGTGAGAGAGGTTTTAGTCAACGGGTCCGAACCTTTCAGATCCGTGTGTGTTTTACAAATCTCTATGTCATCTCCTAGATGTAGCTACCACGCTCTATTTGGAGCTAATCCAAATAACTGTTCTAGTTGGAGCTATTCTAAATTGTTGCTCCATTATATGTATCCGGTATCTCTACTCAGAGCTATCCGGATAGGTGTCAAGCTTGCATCGACGTAACTCTTTACGACAAACTCTTTTACCACCTCCATAATCGAGAAAAATTCCTTAGTCCACTAATTTCTAAGGATAACTTTGACCGTTGTCCTGTGATCCATTCTTGGATCACTCTTGTACCCCTTGACTGACTCATGGCAAGGCACACTTCAGGTGCGATACTCAGCATGGCATACTGTAGAGCCTACGTCTAAAGTATAGGGGACGACCTTCGTCCTTTCTCTCTTTTCTGCCGTGGTCGAGCTTTAAGTCCTAACTTCGTACCTTACAACTCAGGCAAGAACTCCTTCTTTGACTGGTCCATCTTGAACACCTTCAAGATCATGTCAAGGTATGTGCTCATTTGAAAGTATTATTAAGCATTTTGATCTATCCTTATAGATCTTGATGCTCAATGTTCAAGTAGCTTAATCTAGGCTTTCCATTGAAAAACACTTTCAAAATAACCCTATATGCTTTCCAGAAATTCTACGTCATTTCTGATCAACAATATGTCAACAACATATACTCATCAGAAATTCTATAGTGCTCCCACTCACTTCTTTGGAAATACAAGTTTCTCGTAAACTTTGTACAAACCCAAAATCTTTGATCATCATCAAAGCACACATTCCAACTCCGAGATGCTCACTCCAGTCCTTAGAAGGATTGCTGGAGCTTTGCATACTTATTAGCATCTTTTGGGATTGACAAAACCTTCCGGTTGTATCACATACAACCTTTCCTCAAGTATAACGTCGAGGAAACAATGTTTTGACATCCTATCTGCAAGATTTCATCAATCATGCAGTAACTGCTAATCCAATTCCAACAGACTCTTAGCATCGCTACGAGTGAGAAAACCTCACCGTAATCAACTCCTTGAACTTGTCGGAAAATATCTTAACGACAAGTCGAGCTTTCTTAATGGTAATTCTTACCATCATTGTATGTCTTCCTTTTAAAATCCATCCGTACCCAATGGCCTTACGACCATCAAGTATTTCTTCCAAAGTCATGGATCCGTTCTCGGATTTTATGGCCTCGAGCCATTTATCGGAATCCGGGCCCACCATTGCTTCTCCATAGCTCGTAGGTTCATTGTTGTCCAGCAACATGACTTCCAAGACAGGATTACGTACCACTCTGATGTAGTACGTATCCTTGTCATCCCACGAGGTTTGGTAGTGACTTGATCCGAAGTTTCATGATCAACATCACAAGCTTCCACTTCAATTGGTGTAGGTGCCACAGGAACAACTTCCTGTGCCCTGCCACACACTAGTTGAAGAGACGGTTCAATAACCTCATCAATTTTCCACCATCCTCCCACTCAATTCTTTCGAGAGAAACTTTTCCTCGAGAAAGGACCCGATTCAAGAAACAATCCATATTGCTTTCGGATCTGAATTAGGAGGTATACCCAACTGTTTTGGGTTTCCTATGAAGATGCATTTTATCCGCTTTGGGTTCGAGCTTATCAACCTGAAACTTTTTCATATAAGCGTCGCAGCCCCAAACTTTTAAGAAACGACAACTTAGATTTCTCTAAACCATAATTCATACGGTGTCATCTCAACGGAATTACGTGGTGCCCTATTTAAAGTGAATGTGGTTGTCTCTAATGCCTAACCCATGGACAATAGTGGTAATTCGATAAGAGACATCATGGTACGCACCATATCCAATAGGGTGCAACTATGATGCTCGGACACACCATCACACTATGGTGTTCCAGGCGGTATTAATTGCGAAACAATTTCCACAATGTCTTAATTGTGTGCCAAAACTCGTAACTCAGATATTCATCTCTATGATCATATCATAGACCTTTTATCCTCTTGTCACAATGATCTTCTACTTCACTCTGAAATTACTTGAACCATTCAATAATTCAGACTTGTGTTTCATCAAGTAAATATTCTCAACATCTACTCGAATCATCTGTGAAGTAAGATCATAACGATATTCACTGCATGCCTCAGCACTCATTGGATTGGACACATCAAAATGTGTTACTTCCAACAAGTTGCTATCTTGTTCCATCTTACTGAAAACGAGGCTTTTCAGTCATCTTGCCCATGTGGTATGATTTGCATATCTCAAGTGATTCAAAATCAAGTGAGTCCAAACTGTCCATTTGCATGGAGTTTCTTCATGCATATACACCAATAGACATGGTTCGCATGTCTCAAACTTTTCAAAAACGAGTGAGTCCAAAGATCCATCAACATGGAGCTTCTTCATGTGTTTTATACCATTATGACTTACATGGCAGTGCCACAAGTAAGTGGTACTATCATTACTATCTTATATCTTTTGGCATGAAAATGTGTATCACTACGATCGAGATTCAATAAACCATTCATTTTAGGTGCAAGACCATTGAAGGTATTATTCAAATAAATAGAGTAACCAATATTCTCTTTAAATGAATAACCGTATTGCGATAGACATAATCCAATCATGTCTATGCTCAACGCAAACACCAAATCTCGATGGTAGAGGGAGCGTGCGATGCTTGATCATATCAACATTGGAAACACTTCCAACACATATCGTCAGCTCACCTTTAGCTAGTCTCCGTTTATGCCGTAGCTTTTATTTCGAGTTACTAACACTTAGCAACCGAACCGGTATCTTATACCCTGGTGCTACTAGGAGTACTAGTAAAGTACACATTAACATAATGTATATCCAATATACTTCTATCGACCTTGCCAGCCTTCTCATCTACCAAGTATCTAGGGTAATTCTGCTCTAGTGACTGTTCCCCTTATTACAGAAGCACTTAGTCTCGGGTTTGGGTTCAACCTTGGGTTTCTTCACTGGAGCAGCAGCTGATTTGCCGTTTCATGAAGTATCCCTTCTTGCCCTTGCCCTTCTTGAAACTAGTGGTTTCACCAACCATCAACAATTGATGCTCCTTCTTGATTTCTACTTTCGCGGTGTCAAACATCGTGAATACCTCAAGGATCATCTTATTTATCCCTGATATGTTATAGTTCATCACGAAGCTCTAGCAGCTCGGTGGCAATGACTTTGGAGAAACATCACTATCTCATTTGGAAGATCAACTCCCACTCAATTCAAGTGATTGTTGCACTCAGACAATCTGAGCACAAGCTCAACGATTGAGATTTTCTCCCTTAGTTTGCAGGCTAAGAGAATCGTCGGAGGTCTTATACCTCTTGACGTGAGCACGAGCCTGAAATCCCAATTTCAGCCCTCGAAACATCTCATATGTCCCGCGATGTTTCGAAAACGTCTTTGGTGCCTCTACTTAAACCATTTAACTGAACTATCACGTAGTTATCAAAACGTGTATGTTCGATGTTCGAAACATCCACAAACGACGTTTGGGGTTCAGCACACTGAGCAGTGCATTAAGGACATAAGCTTTCTACTGTTCGCATAATCGCTACTATCAACTTTCAACTATATTTTCTCTAGGAACATATCTAAAACAGTAGAACTAAAGCGCGAGCTACGACATAATTTGCAAAAGGTCTTTTGACTATGTTCAGGATAATTAAGTTCATCTTATGAACTCCCACTCAGATAGACATCCCTCTGGTCATCTAAGTGATTACATGATCCGAGTCAACTAGGCCGTGTCCGATCATCACGTGAGACGGACTAGTCATCATTGGTGAACATCTTCATGTTGATCGTATCTACTATACGACTCATGCTCGACCTTTCGGTCTCCGTGTTCCGAGGCCATGTCTGTACATGCTAGGCTCGTCAAGTTAACCCTAAGTGTTTTCGCTGTGTAAAACTGTCTTACACCCGTTGTATGTGAACGTAAGAATCCATCACACCCGATCATCACGTGGTGCTTAGAAGCGACGAACTGTAGCAACGGTGCACAGTTAGGGGAGAACACTTCTTGAAATTGTTGTAAGGGATCATCTTATTTACTACCGTTGTTCTAAGCAAACAAGATGCATAAACATGATAAACATCACATGCAATCAAATAGAGTAGTGACATGATATGGCCAATATCATATAGCTCCTTTGATCTTCATCTTCGGGGCTCCATGATCATCTTGTCATCGGCATGACACCATGATCTCCATCATCATGATCTCCATCATCGTGTCTTCATGAAGTTGTCACGCCAACGACTACTTCTACTTCTATGACTAACGCATTTAGCAATAAAGTAAAGTAGTTTACATGGCGGTCTTCAATGACACGCAGGTCATACAATAAATAAAGACAACTCCTATGGCTCCTGCCGGTTGTCATACTCATCGACATGCAAGTCGTGAATCCTATTACAAGAACATGATCAATCTCATACATCACATATATCATTCATCACATCCTTTTGGCCATATCACATCACATAGCATACCCTGCAAAAACAAGTTAGACGTCCTCTAATTGTTGTTTGCATGTTTTACGTGGCTGCTATGGGTTTCTAGCAAGAACGTTTCTTACCTACGCAAAACCACAACGTGATATGCCAATTGCTATTTACCCTTCATAAGGACCCTTTTCATCGAATCCGTTCCGACTAAAGTGGGAGAGACTGGCACCCGCTAGCCACCTTATGCACCAAGTGCATGTCAATCGGTGGAACCTGTCTCACGTAAGAGTACGTGTAAGGTCGGTCCGGGCCGCTTCATCCCACAATACCATCGAAACAAGATTGGACTAGTAAAGGTAAGCATATTGAACAACATCAACACCCACAACTACTTTGTGTTCTACTCGTGCAAAGAATCTACGCAATAGACCTAGCTCATGATACCACTGTTGGGGAACGTAGCAGAAATTCAAAATTGTCCTACGTGTCACCAAGATCTATCTATGGAGAAACCAACTACGAGTAGAAGGAGAGTGCATCTACATACCCTTGTAGATCGCTAAGCGGAAGCGTTCAAGTGAACGGGGTTGATGAAGTCGTACTCGTCGTGATTCAAATCACCGATGATCAAGTGCCGAACGCACGGCACCTCCGCGTTCAACACACGTACAGCCCGGTGACGTATCCCACGCCTTGATCCAGCAAGGAGAGAGGGAGAGGTTGAGGAAGACTCCATCCAGCAGCAGCACAACGGCATGGTGGTGGTGGAGGAGCATGGCAATCCTGCAGGGCTTCGCCAAGCACCACGGGAGAGGAGGACGACTTGGGAGAGGGGGAGGGCTGCGCCAGAACTTCGTCTAAAGCTCCCATGCGTCTCCCCACTATATATAGGGGTGGAGGGGCTGGTTTCTTGCCCTCCAAGTCCATTGGGGCGTTGGCCAAGGTGGGAGGAAAGAAATCCCATCATTTCCTTCCCCACCGATTGTTATCCCCCCTTTTTAGGGATCTTGATCTTATCCCTTCGGGATATGATCTTATTCCTTCTAAGGGGGGATCTTGGTGCGCCTTGACCAGGGGTGTGGGGCCTTGCCCCCACTACCCACGTTCATGTGGGTCCCCCCATGCAGGTAGGCCCCACTCCGGAACCTTCTAGAACCTTCCCGGTACAATACCGAAAAATCTCGAACATTTTCCGGTGGCCAAAATAGGACTTCCCATATATAAATCTTTACCTCCGGACCATTCCGGAACTCCTCGTGATGTCCGGGATCTCATCCGGGACTCCGAACAACATTAGGTAACCACATACAAACTTCCTTTATAACCCTAGCGTCATCGAACCTTAAGTGTGTAGACCCTACGGGTTCGGGAGACATGCAGACATGACCGAGACGTTCTCCGGTCAATAACCAACAGCGGGATCTGGATACCCATGATGGCTCCCACATGTTCCACGATGATCTCATCAGATGAACCACGATGTCAAGGACTTAATCAATCCCGTATTCAATTCCCTTTGTCTATCGGTATGTTACTTGCCCGAGATTCGATCGTCGGTATCCAATACCTTGTTCAATCTCGTTACCGGCAAGTCACTTTACTCGTTCCGTAACACATCATCCTGTGATCAACTCCTTGGTCACATTGCGCATATGATGATGTCCTACCGAGTGGGTCCAGAGATACCTCTCCGTTTACACGGAGTGACAAATCTCAGTCTCGATCTGCATAAAACAATAGATACTTTCGGAGATACCTGTAGTGCACCTTTATAGTCACCCAGTTACGTTGTGACGTTTGATACACCCAAAGCACTCCTACGGTATCCAGGAGTTACACGCTCTCATGGTCGAAGGAAGAGATACTTGACATTGGCAAAGCTCTAGCAAATGAACTACACGATCTTTTGTGCTAGTCTTAGGATTGGGTCTTGTCCATCACATCATTCTCCTAATGATGTGATCCCGTTATCAACGACATCCAATGTCCATAGCCAGGAAACCATGACTATCTGTTGATCACAACGAGCTAGTCAACTAGAGGCTCACTAGGGACATATTGTGGTCTATGTATTCACACGTGTATTACGATTTCCGGATAATACAGTTATAGCATGAATAAAATACAATTATCATGAACAAGGAAATATAATAATAATACTTTTATTATTGCCTCTAGGGCATATTTCCAACAGTAATACCCCACTTCCTGCTTGATTGATCTTGATGAATATGAGTATTACAAGAGTTGATCTACCTCGAGATCGTAATGGCTAAAACCCTAAAAGTCTAGCCTATGTGATTATGATTGTCCCTCCCTCTACGGACTAAACCCTCCGTTTTATATAGACACCGGAGGGGACTAGGGTTATACAATGTCGGTTACATAGAAAGGAAATAGTACATCCGGCCGCCTAGCTTGCCTTCCACGCAAAGGAGAGTCCCATCCGGACACGGGAAAGAGTCTTCGGTATTGTACCTTCACAGCCCATGAGTCCAGCCCATGTCAACAAGCCGGACGTCCGAGGACCGCTTAATCTAGGACTCCCTCGGCCGCCCTTACCCTTCCCTTGTTGTCGTTGTCGCAGAAGTAGCGCTCAGATGCCACATATGGGTCGATGTTGATCTTCTCGTCGTTGGAGCCGGATGTGTCAAAGGAGGAACCAGACAAATTATCGCCTTTTGGGGGCCTCTGAGTAGCCGCCGTAGGTATCGTGTCCTTCGCATCTGCGGCCATGGTTGTTGTCGTTGGCCTTGGACAAGCACTCCGAGGCCAACTTCGTGGAGACCAGCACCAGTGTCAGGGCGGTGATGCGCTGCAAGCTTTTGCCAGACACGACGCTAGTGTTGGATTCGTGCCGGACAGGTGGAGAAGAAGCCCGGCGGCTAAATGGACGTCGGGGCGGCTCCAACGACAGAGCTCAAGTCTTGAAAACCATTTAGGCAATATACAACGTTAAGTGTTTCGAGAAGTGCTTAGAAAACAAACTGGTTTTTTTGTTTAAGTACCAATGCTTATTTGTGTAGTGTAGACCCTTAATTAGGCACCTCTACTACACAAACCTACTAGATTAGCTACATTTTTTTATTTCTGATTGGCTTGAGGAGCCTTTAAATGAAATTGTATCAATCCCCATAAACAATGTAATGATTATCTCAAAGAAATAAAGTTTCATGTTTTTCCAAAGGAAAGGCACCTCTACTACACAAATAAGAATAGGTGTCTAAGGGGAAAACATAGCCATATAACATGTGGTTGTGCTCAATCATCTTTCCCCATAGCATAATGAAGCTAACAATTTAGCAGATATTCAATTTGATGCCCAAAAGAAATTCAAAAAATTTGGAAAAAAATAGGTGAAAGAAATTCCGGTGCATGATGCTCGTGCCAAATTTCAGCTTGTTCGGACATCTGAGAAGCTCATGGCAAAAAAAGACAAAATCGGTCAAAAATAGTACGTGAACAATAATCTTTCTTACAACCCTAAAAATTGTCCTTTTGCTGAGAGCTAATGAAATGTCCGAACTCCGCAAAATTTGGTATGCACTTCATGGGCGTGAGCATCTAGCATCACAAAAAGATTCTAAATTTTTTAATTTTTTTTACTATTTTTTAAATTCTTTTACTGCTCACCTCAGGTGCACATGCGTCCAAGAGCCAATACGCCATGTCCTTTATACATGATAGAGAGATCCTTCTCAACAAGACGGTGGGGGAGCCATTCTCTAATTCCGAGTAGTCTTAGCGAATCAACCTATAGGTAGGCCCCCTAGCCCCCGCATCGCCCCGGGTGACACGGGAAACCCTAGCGCCACCACCGCCAGGCCCCCCTCATCCCTTCCCTCGCTTCGCCGTCGCTGGAGGGGCCGTCGGTGAAGTCCGCGTGCGCCCCAAAGAAGGTGGCGGCGGGGCGTTTTCCCCTCTCCGCGGCATTGCGCGCGCATGCGTTGCCTGCGTCGCCTTGGGCACGGGCGAGATGCAGGGCCGCGGGAGTGGCTTCAGCGCAGGGAGAGGCCGGATCCTGGCCGGGCTTGGCCGGATCTAGCTTCTCCGCCCTTGTTGGCCGCCCTCGATGTGGTGCGTGCCGTGTCGACGGGCAGTGCTCAGCGACTCCATGGTGGGGTCGTGGACGTTGATCTGCGGCGGGTGGCGTTCGACGGTGAGGTGGGTCTCGGTGGCTTCGTGGTGGGGTTGTGAGATCCGGCGGCCAGCGAGGGCTGGATCCCGGGGCGACGGCCCCGGGAGGCGGAGGATGTGTCGGCGGCTGAGGACTCGCGACGGGCGACGTGGCGGCCGCGGTGGTGGACGATCCGTGCACAAGACGCTTGATGGAGGCCATTGGAACAGATCTGGGTGAAGACCTGCTCGCGACTGCTGCCGAGGCCGGTGATGGCGGCACTATTCGGTGCCGTTCCCTTGTTGAAGGCATCGCTGTTGAGAAGTTTCAGGCCACTATCTGCTACCTTCGGGGGAAACCCTAGATCAGTAGATCGGATGACGGCGGCATTATTGTGTCGTTTCCGTCTTGTGGCGTCATTCTTGGAGGTGTACACGGGTTCGAGGGACCAGTGGATGGAATTTTTGGTGGAGCGGTGATTCATCCTACACATTAATGGTGGCGTATCTTGGCGGCATGGCACAGTGAAGACTCGGCGTCCGATGTGTGGCGAGGGACTCGCGCAGCAGGGTGCGTTATCTGGCGTCGTGGTGGCATCGATGGCAGAAAGGCCGGGCAAGGTGGATGCAACAATACAACACTAAAGATGGATTGGTGGCAGGTGGCTGCGGCGGCCTCATACCCGGCAGGCGTCCTGGTTGAGGAGTGTGCCGGACTGGTAGGTGCCCCATACCCGGCAGGCGTCCTGGTTGGGATCTCAGGTCTTCGATGTTTAGGTTTGGCTGCGACGTCAGATTGTTATTAGGCCCAGGCTATCAGCGTCCCTTCATCAATTGGATAGGAGTAGCGACACTTGTTGCTTAGACGGTGGCTTTAGATAGAAGTATTACTTTATAAGGTTTTGTAAGAATAATTAGTAAAGTGGCCGTATGTATCGCTGAAATGCAGAGGCCGGGGGTCCTCCACTTTTTTTTAAAAAAAAACAAGACGATGGAGCCAATATTTGGCCGTGCAGTCATTGGCCGCATATCTGGAGAACGTGTCGGTACCATCATAGGTTCCTAGTGCAGCACGCTAGTTAATTGGGCGGCCGTGCAAACATGAAACCCAGTCGCCTAATTGGCTTGTGCTTGGCGGGCGGATTAACCTACGCCGCGGCGGCGTGGACGCATCGAAGAATCATAGAAGAGGTCAGCCGGTGCGCCAGCGCGCACCAAGCGAGCGTTGGCGTGTGGTGTCGTGCGGGTTGCGCGGCCGGCGATGGCAAAGCAGCGCGTTGCAATCCGCGGTGGCGTCATCGAAATGTCAATTTGGGTTCCTCTGGATCGAGTCAATTTGGTCTCCTGCACTGAATGCCTGTTTATTACAGTGAATTGAAATGGGAACGTCCTAAGTACCGAACGAATTCGAGGAGCAGCAGCGGCTCTGTGATGATTACGTGCGCGCTGTTCGCTGTTGTTTCAGAGCTTGGCGTGCGGTTGCAGCTCCAGCTGAGAAATGTGTAGAATACCCGCGTAGAATACTCCTACTTTGGGCCAGCCTGTACTAGATGGATAAATTTCTGTATGCGGCCTGGTCAGCCCAGTTAGTAAACTTTGAGGAAGCTTCTGGCCCGCCTAAGACAACGACTAGAGAAGGAAATTTATGTATGTTGTTCATTTTCTTTTGTTTCTTTTCTTTTTTCTTCTCCGTTTTTTTCATTTGTTTATTCTGTTTTTTATTTTACTTTTCCTTTTTTTATTTTGTTTCCTTTTTTGGTTTTCTTTGTTAATTCTTGGGTTTCATTCTACATATTTTGAATATGTGAACAAAGATTTTCCTAATATACTTTTAAATTTTTTAAATACAAATTTAACATTTTTTAATATATGGTCAACATTTTTTATATTACAAAATTTAAATATTTTTAAATACTTTATTAAAAAAATTCAAATAGAAGATTAGCATTTTTTTAGTACATGGTCAACATCCTTTCTATGCATTTTTAACATGTCTTAAACTGCTTGATTAGCATCTTTCAAATAAAAATATTAACTTTTCTAAATACATGGTCAACATTTTTTCTATACACATTTAACATTTTCCAAAGACTTGATTAATATTTTTTTCAATTTTGGATTAAAATTTTTATATACATGATAAAAAACATCATTTTTTAATACATGATCAACATCTTTTATATGCACATTTAACATTTCTCAAATGCTTCATTAACATTTTTCAAATACTTGTTCAACATTTTTTTTCAAATGCCCAATTATTATTTTTTTCATACATGGTCAACTTTTCTTCAAATACTTTACCAAAAAAAGTCAAATACTTGTTTCATATATTTCATTTATTGTTTGAAGATTGTTTTTTGTAATATATTATATTTAAAGTATTTTAAAGTATAAACAAAAATACAAAAATGAAGCAAAAAACAAAAAAAGTAAACCATCAAAAAAAGGAAAAAGAGGTTGTGGCCTCCTGCGTGCATGGGCCGACCCAGCTTGCTCGCCCTTTAGCGAGATGGAAGCCAGACTCGCTGAAGGCGAGATATAGGAGCGCCCGGTCCTTAGGGCATGTACAATGGGGCACCACCGGTGCTGCCTCGTGTATCCAGCTGGATGAAGACAAATGAGGCCATAGGTCATATTCTTTTACATGCAATGCTCTTTTCTGAAGCCACCACATTTTTTTGAAAATGATATTTAAAAAACTTGAGAATTTTTGAAAATATGAACGTTCCTTGAAACAGCAACAAAATTTGGAAATTGCACATAATTTCTGAAATTCCGAACAATCCTGAAGAGTTTGAATATTTAAAAAATGAATTTATGAAGAATAAGAAAAATACTCCTAATTGTATTTGAACTGACAAAACATCTTATATGTACACACGGAGGTAGTAATTATAAACCCGGTTAACTAGTAAACAAAGTAAAAACCGGTGAAGGTTCCCAAAACCGAAACCAGAACCCTTTTGCTTACAGCTGATATGGGTTGGCCCACTGGCTCGCCCGTCTGTGCGCGTTGCAACGCCACAACGTGCGGCATATACGAAAGGAAAATGACTCCACTCCGAGCCCATGGATGTACATGCGTTATTTATCCTTGTCAGGCCAACCTATTTAAAAATAATCATGTATAGCCCTTGATTACATGTGTTTAGCCTTTGATTACATGCATGCTTTTTTTAGAGAAGCATGCTCCATCCGCCCCACTTTCATGTTTTTTCATTTGATTTTTAAATTTGATCTATTATATCTTTTGGACCAAGAGTCTATTTATGTTTCCATTGCATAATGTGTTATTTCCGACGAGTACTTTAAGACAAGATCATTCTTGAATACGTTTTGACAAGTTTTAAAAGTTTCATCAAGTTTCAACGATTTAAACATGATAAGGATGACTGATAAAATCATCAAATTTCAAATATTAGAACTTAAAACCTAGACCCTAAACCTAAGCAGAAATTTAATAGTACGACCTGTCGGCCGGGCAAGCAGAAAGACCGTAGATGTATTTCACTCATGGTAATTCCACCCACGGTAGTTTATTGTTTTCTTGCTTACTGCAGAAGAAAGAGGATCCTTTGGCTAGGGTTTCTCGTGGCTCCTGCCGGTGCTGCCGCTGGTCTACCTCGTCTTCTGTGGTCTTAGGGCCATGGTGTCATGGTGGATCCTAACCTTTGCCGGTGGAAGGGCTCCGGTTTTTCATGTTTTTCTGAGTTTTGGTAGGGTTTGTGTCCTGCTTAGAGAGACGAGGCGGGGACGGCTCTTCGAAGATGGAATAAGTTTCAGCCCACCTAGTCCCTGTCCTAGTGGTGTTTCTAACATCGTCGGAGGGCGTGTGGATGTTTGCTTCCGCGGGATCTCGTAGGATTCGGTCGGCGTTTATCTTCGGTAGATCCAAGTAGATTTTGTCTTTCGTTCGTGTGTCTACATATTAGATCCTTTCGATCTACGTTTCTCTTCATCGGTGGCGATTGTTGTTCTGGTGCACTACTCCTATGGGGTCTTAGCACGGCAATTTCCTGACTGTCTAACACAACAAGGTTTGTCTGGCTCCGATGAGGGAGGGGCAAAGACGGTCGTGCGCTTTCGGCTCACCCCAGTGCTTGTAGCCGTCACCATATATTCTACAGCCATCAATGTATTTTTTTTTATTTCTTGTGTTTTTTATACTACCTTGATAGTTGATGAAAATCGAAAGTGTTTCCTCAAAAAAAAAAAGAATCCACCCACAATGCTTCGGTTGATCAGAGCTTATCGTGTACCAACAGTGAACCCGAAGCAAGTGACGAGGCAAGGCAGCAAGCGACACGCGCGCCACATGGCCGGAACCCCAACCGGAAAAGCGAGTATTAACTTGGGCATTAATCCACTAACAAACGCCGGGAAAGAATGGACATCTAATAACCCGCGGGCACGTCCGCCACACTAATAAACGCACAAAGATGGTGCGGTTGCCGACCGGGACCATGCATGCACGCTCCAACCTACTGCCTCTCCCTTTGCCTTGCTTGCTTCGGCCCGCAAATTCTTACTCTCATCCCTATCTACATACTCCTTTTTCTCGTCCGCCCGCCCCACGCGTTGCGCCCTTCACCGCGTGCGCGTCACCCTTCACGCACAAGAAAGTGCGGCCGCCAGCCCTTTCCCTTGTCCCCTTGCTAGATCTCTACGTACTACGACGGAGGCTGCTGCTTGCGGGGAGACGCAACCGGGATGGGCACCGTTGCTTGCGCGCCAATGCACCCCTCCGTCCATGCGTCGCCGTTGGTGTGTGCGATGCGGGCGCGGCAACGGGACAAGCGCAAGGTGGCCGCCGGTTGATGGTTGACACGGCCATCTCAACCCACGGGTCGGCCGATTCCCCGGACGCGCGCCCGGGAAATTACTTCTTTGGGGTGTTCTCCGACGCTTTCACTTTTCCTTCAGGGGGGTCGTCGATCGACTTGTAGCCACCTGCCTCTTCCTGGGGTGAAAGCAATGAGGTAACCACCGCCGATAAGAAATGCTAGGAGCTAGCGGTGTACGCGCGCCGTGCGTGGAGGCGGCCGGGAGATGGAGATCGCCAGATCGGGTCGTCCGGGTTGCTTGCTTGCTAGGCTCCCGTTGGAGCAGCGTTGGGTGCATGCATGTATGTTTGCCTGCCTGAATGCGCCGGGTTGGCCAGTGGCCGGAATCTGAATATGGACGCCAGTTGATGATGCCTGGTACAAGGAAGTTCGTGCCGAGCTGTAGTGAGTAGTATCTACATAGAGTATCTTCAAGATGCAAATTTGAAGATGTAAAACAAGATATGTAAAAATTTACATCTTTAGCATCTCTAAAAAAGGCCCAACTCCAACGGATGATGCAAACGGTGATGTAAATGGGCAGCTCCAATAGGTGATGTAAACTGAAGATGCAAAACGGGCCGGCCGCTGTAGTTGTTGTTCAGTTGTTGTACAGCCGTTGTACAACCGATGTTCATCTTTGGACATTCTGAACCGGCGTCGAAAGTATTTCTTCGGAAAAACGGGTAGTGAACCGAAGTAGTTGCGCATCAATTCGTTCTCTTGGAATGAATGCACGGCCATAGACGGAACCACCGTGCTTCCGCTTTCTTCCCTTTGTGCATTGCCACTAGCATTGCAATGTCTTCTTCATTTAAATCAAATTCCTCGTTCGACGAGGAATCGTCCATGAAAGAGGAGTCACATGAGTTCATTTACAATGCGGAAAATCACCGTCAAACTATTTTCCATCCCCAACAAAAAAAAGTCAAGTTTCATCTTTTTTACCTTCAGGAATTTCGTCAAACACCTTGCTTGCGGGGTGGACGAAATCGTTCGATTGCGGACTGGCAGCCGTAGGCGGCAGCGATTGCGGGCGGCGACGACTGCGGGTTGGGCAGTTGTATGCGGCAGCGGTTGCGGGCGGCGGCGACTGCACGGCAGAAGAGACGGCCATACGTTGGCGGGAGCTCCGTGTGGCTGTCGGGCGGGCGGAGTGGCACGCCTCCACTAACTCCGGCGGGGGGCTACACTTGGATGAAGCCTGCCCCATCGTAGGCCTCGCCGGGGAAGGCGTTTAGGCCAGCCGCAGCTGCCGAACAAGCTTCGATTCGGCGGCGGCCGGAAGTGAATCGGCGGCTCTGGGCGGCAGGTCGGCGAGGCAGACGGCGGGGGCAAAGTCGCGACGGGCCCGGCGGCCGTCAGGCGGGGGGCGGCAGCGTCGTTTTGGTGCGGATTTGGCCGACGACGACTGGTCGCGCGGAAGGGGAAGAAAGTGGTAGCTGGGCGATTAGCGGGCGGACGCATTTTTACATCTTCTGTAGGTGAAGATGCAAATTTGCACCCTGGGGTGTTGTAGTTACATCTCCGAACGGTAAAGATGTAATTTTTTGCATCTACATGATTTGTTGGAGCGGTGTTTTTGGGTCACGGAGATGCAAAAGGTAGTTATTTTTGCATCTATATCTTCTATTATATATGCTCTTAGTTTACGGAGGAAGTGCTATTTTTTACTCTATCGGAAAAACATAATTCATCAATTAGAGAGGTGGAGTGAGCTACTAGTAGTACCACAATGCTGCCCGACTGTCTGCTCGGCACAAGACAGACAAGACAGGCAGGAGCAATATTTTGCGCGTTCGATTTCGCAGGTTCCTCGAGATTAATTACGAGCCAACTATGCGGTTTTGTTGCCTCTTCGCTTTCCTAAGTACTTTTATTTAGACTAGTCATAATGGGGAGTAACTTAGACTAGTAACATCACATTTTACTAGGCTATGTTACTACCTCCACGGTGGGTAGTAACATATGCGTGTTGTCATGTCATGGTTAATTTATTAGTCTATAGACTCATATTGTCTTGATATGTGTGATGTTACATTAACTAGTTAAATTACCACCATCACCTCTCTCATCATTAAATATATGCCACATAAGTAAAATTATCTTAAAAAATGTGATGTTACTAGTGATGTTACTCCCACTCTGGCCAGCCTTACGAGCTAACTATGCGATTAAGTTGCCTCTTCGCTTTCTTAACCGAAACCCTGGGAGCTAGCTAGTGGAGTACGCCCATACTAGTACCACACGCACGCACGGCCAAGTTGACTTGATTGCCGGACTGAAACCGTGGCATGATGAGGGCCGAGGTTGATCAGCTCAGCTGTCCTCGGGGCTTTTCTTCTTGGATCCAACGGTCTCCCGGGTCTACTAATAGAAATATGGTAGCTGTCCAGAAATAGTAGAGCGCTCAGCTGTGCCAAACCGGCCCAGAATCAATAAATGGAGCTAACAAACGGACCGTGTAGTGCTCCTTGGCCCAGAAGGCACCGCAGTTTCCAGACATACCACCAACTTTCACTGTCTCCGGGCCAAACAGCCGCCCGGTCGTCCGTTCTTGCATACACGATCGACCAGGTTTCATCAGGGGATATATGATACAGTGGTACGGCTAAGACTTCGTGCCTCAGTCGATACTATATTTATGAGATTTTATATTGAGATTCCTGCAAAAAAATCAGTTTTTTTTTCTTACATGTTATATCACTTGACTTGAACTTGGCTAAATATCAGTCGACTGAGATCTAGCCACACTCTATATGATATGATCTTCATCATGCGAGAGCTTCTTGGGGCCATGGCCGTCAACGCGTCACCTGGCGTGTGGACTGTTCGTCTCGGAGGGAGGGGGTCGAGAGGGGGCGTCAACCCGGCCCATGATGATGTGGGTTCAAGAAATATCAGCCCTTTTACCAAGAGACGAGGTGGAGGCACAGAAAAAAATCATGGAGACGGCCGCAGTAAACACATTGCATGCGCCATCACGTTACAACCTTGTTTGGCTAGATAACACTACTAACAGTCCTCTTGACTAATCATGTCTTGATTAATCTACACGCAGCCATGACGGTGATTGCAGTTGTGGGATAGCTTGTTGTGCCAGCGATGTAATTTTACTGGATCTTTTTTGATAGAATTATTATTCTAGACGCGGATATGGTTCATTTTCATCTCAAGACAGAAGCCATGACCTATATTTCCCGCGCATATGTCAGGAAGCGTTGTTTTATCACCCGCAAAGTACCGTTTATCACCAGCAACGTACCATATCCGGTACAGATCCCCAGAAGTGGAGTGGAGTTTCTCCAAAGTAGAAGAAAATGTCTCTATATACTTTATACTACTGTATGTATAGTAATCGCTTTTGCCGTTTCTCATACTACCGATAAGTTACTATTGCGACGCTAGAACATTCGGTGGGATGATTCAAATTGAAGCAACCACAAAGGGACGAGAAGTCCTTAAACCGCTATGAATGCGGACTAAAAAAAAGTAATAGCCAATCCAAATCTACCCAAAAATAGCTGACCCCTTTTGTAATAATTAAATGGCTTGCCCTTTTTCTGTGATTGCATGGAACAAGGTACACATGAGCTTGCACGCGTGCAACACGTGCACACACTCGTGTTCTTTTAATCGCACATTAGAATGATAAAACAAGATTAATCTAAAAAAAGAATGATAAAACAAGAGATTTGACTTTCTTTTTGAAAAAGGAGGATGTATCTCCCGCCTCTGCATCTGGATGATGCATACAGTCATTTTGTTAATTATTCGCAAAGCTCTTACAAGGTAATACATCAGTAAGCTTGAAGCCACCATCTTGGCAACATCAGTCGCTACTCCTATCCCCGTGATGAGGGGGTGCCGAATGTCCGAGCATAATACCAATCAGACATCACACCAACACCTAACATCTAATGCCGAATGCCCGTCCAAGCCAACAAGAGATTTGACCTAGAATGGTGAAGTGACACTCCCC
>NC_041386.1:32688423-32720624 GCF_002162155.2 Triticum dicoccoides | reverse complement strand
CCAAAAAATCGTTCCCTGGGACCGTTCGTTTGTGGTGACAAAAATTGTAGGTTTTGTTGCTGGCTAAACCATATATAGAGAAGTGACATACAATCAAGTCCGTAGCGTCTACTGTTTTCGCCACACATTGGTCAAAGGAAAAGGAGGGGGGTTCCAAATTTCAGAACGGAGCTTGCCGGCGGAAGAACTTACTTTTCCGGCTGTCGTATGAACGCCTTGCCTTGTACAACTAGCTAAGATTGGAGACTCTACTGCTTATTGGAAATTATTTCCTACTTTAAATCAGACTAGATTTTCATGATAAAATACCACACATAGTGATAAATATAGAACCAATATTTTATGGACGCACAGAACGCACGATCGCCAGATCAGGAGCCAGCTTGGTGCGAACAAATCGATCACTCGCAACGGCTGACGCGAGCGAATGAATAGAAGGCTCGCAATAGTACGCGCTAATGCGTGGCCCGGGCGAACGTTCTAGAGTATGAATAAAGTTACAGTTTTTTTTTCTAAAAAAAACTACAAAATACATAGAAGCAATTGCCATGATAAACTACAAAAAAAACACAATACATACAGGGAATTTCCATGATAAACTACAAAAAAAATAGAATAGATACACAAAATTGCCATGATAAACTACATACAAGAAATTGCCACGCTCAACTACAAAAAAACCTACACGGAAAATATGCCATATTAAATCCAAAAAAAATATAAAAACAACCAAAATATTACCATGTTTCACTGCAGAAAAAATAAAATCATACATGGCAAATTTGCATATCGATTAAAAAATGCATACAGTTTACCATGGTGCACTAAAAAGATATACAAAAAAGAAATATTTCAAGTTGTCGTGGTTGTATAATTTTAGTTTCCATGACAACAAAAATTATGTTCCCATGGCAACAAGTTATTAGTTTTTTTTTATGATAATGATGCAAAAATTAAAA
This sequence comes from Triticum dicoccoides, assembly GCF_002162155.2. Classification (NCBI taxonomy): domain Eukaryota; kingdom Viridiplantae; phylum Streptophyta; class Magnoliopsida; order Poales; family Poaceae; genus Triticum; species Triticum dicoccoides. Next base: position 32,719,665 of record NC_041386.1, on the reverse strand, counting down.
TGTTATGAAAGAAAAGAAAACTGCCATGATGGAACTAAGAAAAAACATGAAAACTGCAAATGGAACAGTGATGAGAGAAATGTTACAAATTTTCAAATAATAAAAACATGTACATAAAGATATGAAAACATTTTTCTATATGTAGAGTTGAAAATAGAAAACAGTAAACACATTTTTTGCTATTGCAAACAACAAATCTGTGTGCATAGCTCACATGATAAAGTATTACCTCCGTCCCAAATTATGTGTCAAGAAGCATGGATGTCTGGACAAATCTAAGACAAATAATTCAGAAGGGAGGGAGTATGTCCTAATGAGATTTACACATACACACAATGGAAATTTTTTACAAACTATTTGAGGTTTCTATATAAACAATTTTATTTCCCTTCTTTGGAAAACCTGGCCCAATGGAGCCCCAGATTTCAAAAAAGAATTAACTCATTGTTTAGTCCATAGTAAACGTTGTACTCCCTCCGTTCCAAATTACTTGTCGTGGTTTTAATTCAATAAACTAAAACCTCGACAAGTAATTTGGAACGGAGGTAAAACCACGACAAGTAATTTGGAACGGAGGGAGTAACTATTAATGTCCATTATTTGCTTAAGAGAAAAGTATAATTTCGGTCCCTCTGGTTTACTGAACCTCAATTGTCTTTGGGTGACATTTAGTCCGTTAAGTCTCAAAACCGGAAAAGTTTCGTCCAAAACCAAATTGTCTTCATATTTTCATTTTTTCCTACGATTGTCCCAATTTTGGTTGCGAACCAGACGTGCTCCAAGTTTTCCCTCTTAATCCACGATTGGGTCCTTGCCAGGGGGCCTCGTGTCCTTGGTGGCACTACGTACGTCCTCTGCCGGCCCATCCTCATTCCACACTTTCCTAGCAGTCCTATACATATACGTATAGTACATACATACATATACATAACATGTTACAGATTCATTGTTCTCGCAAGCTTGACATCAACTTTAGGACAATTTCTAATCATTTTTTGTACGCCTGCCACATATTGGTAGACCACCAAACACGCTCAACATTTCCCCACTGAGTAGTTCCTAGTGTTTTGGTACTCTCCCCGGTTTGTCTCATTCGTGCCACCACACCCCTCGACCGGTCGAGCCGCACCCGGCCACCGCACGCACGCGAGAGCCGAAAAAAGGCAACGCAACGGGGGACTCGCCGGCCTGCATCGCTTGATGCGTGCACGGCCTAGTAACGTGGACTGTAGCTAAATTCGGCACACCGGCCCGGTCGAGTTAGGCGTCGACCCGCCGGGTGGGAGGGAAATACCACCACTTCCAATAATTAACTTCGGTCACACAGAGTAGCCGGCCGCACCCGCACGTATCTCTCTCTCTCTCCATCGGCGTCGACGGCACCAGCCTTGTTATAAAACGGTCGCCGCTGCCACCTGCGACGGTCACTCGCCCGCCCCCGACCTCCCGACCCCCTCGCCTCTCGAACGCACGAGGGAACAGACGCCGGCGTGTGCAGAGCCATGGGTAACTGCCAGGCGGCCGACGCGGCGGCGGTGGTGATCCAGCACCCGGCCAGCGGCCGCACGGAGCTGGCCTACTGGTCGCTCCCGGCGGGCGAGGTCATGGCCGCCAACCCGGGCCACTACGTCGCCGCCGTCATCACCGCCCCGCACGCCGCGTCTTCCGAGGGCCCCGGCGGCGCCCCGCCCGTGAAGCACCTCAAGCTGCTCCGCCCCGACGACACGCTCCTGCTCGGCCGCGTCTACCGCCTCGTCAGCTTCGAAGGTACGTCGCGTCTGCCGCCTCCAAGCTCGCTCCCGCCGCCCCCTCCGATCGCTTGCGTTGGGACGCCGCGCCGAAAATGTTTCCCGGCGTCAACTTGTTGCGCGTGTACGTGCGTACCTTCGACTGCGACGGGCGAGGGAGGGATTAAGCTGCGATTCCCGCCTCTCGCCGTCCGATTAAATGCCGTTTTTTGACTACTCGAGCGGCGGATTAAGTGGAGCTTTACCCGTAATAACTTTCTGGGGCGAGCTGGCGTTCTAGGTGTCACCGTGCTCCATTATTTGCCAGTATCTTCTTCCCTATTCTATTCCCGCCGAGGAGTAACTAACGAGATCTTCTCCATTGATTGGTGCTGTGCGGCGATCGATCGAGCAGAGGTGCTGAAGGAGTTCGCGACGAAGCGGCACGTCAAGCTCAGCCGCGTCATGGTCAAGGCCAAGGACGAGGTGGCGGCGCCCACGAAGCCGGCCAAGCCCAGGCGCCGGCGTGGCAGCAGCGGCGGCGGCGGCGCCGACGCCGGCGTCGTGCGCGAGGAATCCGACCGGTCGCTCGCAAAGGTGCGTTCGCATGCTTCTCCTAGCTTCCGAATGTTCACTGGCACATGCATTGCAACCACCGGCTCGGCCCAAATCTTTGGTGATCCGTTCGGTCGCCATCGACGGGGATCATGGGCCGATCCATCGCGGCTCGTACCAATATCTGCGCCGAATTGACTGCCAGTCCTCGTCATCGCTGTCCGAACTAGTTAATGCCCCGAAACGGCCGTGTCACCAACCCTGCGCTTTTTCCCTTATTCCAGATCATGCGCCAGTCGGTGGAGGAGGAAGAGGCCGCGGCCGCACCGAGCTCCGGGCGCGTACCGAAGGCAGGAACAAACGACAACAATGGCGTCGCGGCGTCCGAGCCCGGCCTCGACGACGACGACGACGACTGCGACCTGGAGTCGCTGCTGCCGCCCGGGCTGGCGCTCGGCAGGCGGCTCGGCCGGCAGTGGCGGCCGGCCCTGCAGAGCATCGCGGAAGGGCGAGACTGAAGCGGAGTAGTACACGGCCGGATCAGACGCACGGCTCCGTCTCTCTCTGTGTGTATGTATGTGTAAAATGTTGCGTGGCTGCGGCTCCAGATGGATGCCTAGTGGTAGTAGTAGCAACTGTGCAAGTATGGGTCACTGGGTGTAAAAGTGTGTAACGTGACGGATGATATGGACTATTGACTGGTCCTCGAGAACCAAAATGACCACGCGATCAAACTGCTCGAGCCGTGGGTCGAGCGTCCCGGGCGGCGAGCCCTCCCACATTATTACGTATCGGGAGGCTCAATCTCTTTTGATCGGGAGAGAAAGATCGGGATGCTCAATTGATCGATCGATCGATCGATCTCCAGTCAGAGGCCTGCTCGTTTGGGCATCTGAACAGCGGCCGGGCCAAGCGCTGAGCAGCCATCATGCACGTGTAGCAGAGACTATCATCCAACACGTGCACGGCGATCTCTGATAGTCTGATCTCCCTCGCTCCTCCGCAGGGAAAAGCCCCGGTTTGCTCTGCCTGCCTGGTCTCTGGGCTGATCTGATCAGCTCCGTGACAAAGCCAGGGAGGGATTCGGCGGTGCTTCAGACGATGCATGGATGGAGGGACAGATGGCGTGTGGGAGATGGGTCGGGGACTGACCCGACCTGACCTGACCTGATCGAACTTGACCGGCGACGTGATCGCCATGCCCATGCACTGCAGCTGGTATCTGTATCTGCCTGTCCGTCTGGAGACGGCGACGCTGCACTGCAGCAGGCGTGTGGTAGCTCGGTAGCCTAGCTTCCGAGACAAGAAAAGTCGACACGGAAAGTGCCTGCATAGATAGCTCCCGGAGGGCAAAATTCCTGGCGCAGCATATGCTCTACGTACGTGCAGGGGCACGTGATGCGCCGAAAGATTCGTTGGCCTCGTTAACCTGATGGACTGATCGGAGCTAGCACTGGTGCTATGGCCTGCCTAGCCGCGGCTGGAATCGTTTCGTTTTGTTCTCCCATGGGCACTGTGGCGTCATGTAAGGTCAACTCCACCGCGCGATCCTATCCTATCCGGCCCCATCCGTTTGAGATAAAATGGACAAAAAAGGCGGCCCAGCGCGCAAGAGCAAACGGACTTTTGTCCGTTTTGTGTCCGCTTTCGACCCATCCTTGACCCAAACTTGCGCCGGTTTTGGGGTGAAACGGACAGCGCGCGGACGGGCGGGACGCGCACGCTTGTCCTCCCCTGGCCCGCCTGTCGGTGGGAGAAACCAAAAACCCCCCGACGGCCATTTGGCGCCATTTCCCCCAAACTCTCCCACGTCCCTCCCGCCCCCCCTCTCTCCTCCGTCCATGGCCGACGCCCCGCCGAGTTCCGGCGGCCTGGCCATCGACCCGACCGCAAAGGTGAAGAAGAAAGCGCCAAGGAAGCCGCGGTCGGAGTACACGTCGGAGGAGATCGCCAAGTTGGACGCGAAATCGGCGAAGAGGAGGGAACGGAGAGCGGCCGTCAAGATGAATGCCGCCGCGGCCAAGTTTGTCGCCCAGTGCGAGGAGCTGGAGGCCGCGCGGCGCAAGGCCGCTGCCGACGAGAAGGAGGACCTCGTCAACAAAGCACACACCATCCTCATGCTTGGCATGGGCCGTCCGACGGGGTTCCATGCAGCGGCCGTCGGCCCGGCGAGCACAGACTCGTCGGTCGCCCGGCCTACGCACTGCCAGTCGCCGACGTCGCGCGCCGGCCCATGTCGCCCGGCTTTCCTCCACCCAGGCACGACGGCCATACCCGTTTCTCGGCGTCGCCGGACGTGGGCTTGTTCGCGCTGTCCACACCACGCCCCGCGGCCGTCATCAACCTCAACGTGACGCCTGGGTCCAGCAGCGGCGGGCGGCCTTCCGTCGAGATGCAAAGAAAGCAGGCGCGTGCACCGTTCACGGGCACCATGCTGGCCCCCCGCGTGTTGTTTGACGAAATGCCAACCTCAACGCCGACGGTGGACGACCCCTTCTACAACCAGTACATGGAGGACGTGATCTTCCAGGGTGGGCATGGCCGTGCCTACGACCCCGATGAGACCCAAAGTCAGGATGGCCGCGCCCAGTACGTGCCCGATGAAGAGGCCGACGACCGTGCTGACTACGACCATGGTGATTCGTGGCATGAAGACGATGACATCTATGTCGAAGGTGAAGATGAAGATGAAGCCAATGATGTTGATATTAGTGGCGCTCCATTGTTCATAGACGAGCTCACCCAAAGAGCGGAAGCACAAAAAAAGCGGAAGAGCATTCGCACCGGTTCATATACACAAGATGAGGACAATGATTTGCCAATGTTGGATGGAGATTAGCCAAGATCCAAGGACCGGCGCGCAACAAAAGGGCATTGTTTTTTGGACGAGAGTCCACAAAACATTCCATGAAAGGAAGATGTTTGAGCCCTACCAAATTACAAGCAACCGTGGCATCGGTTCGATTAAAAAAAGATGGTTGTTCATCCAACAAGAGTGCAACAAGTATTGTGCCGCACTTGAGAGCGTTGAAGCACGGCCCGTGAGTGGTCTCGGCGTTGGAGACATGGTATGTTTTTCTCTTTCTAGCCCTTACTACGGCCATGAGACTTCGGTCGTGTATATGTTTGCATGTTCACTTGTTGTTGATCATGTGGTGTAGGCATTTCAATTTGGAGGCATTTAAGGCCCGGCACAATGACAAGCCATTCACTCTTACGCATTGTTGGACGATCATCAATAATTGCCCTCAGTTCAAGGATCAATACCGTGAACTTCAAAGGAAGAGAGGCAAGAAGACGGTCAAGTTCGCCGGAGGTGGGGATGGCGAGGCGTTGAAGAGGCCGAGGGGCAAGACCAACTCAAAGGTGGACGACATACGTGACACCTCATCCATGGCCTTGCATGAGACTTTGCATGGCATGATGTCACATAAGGATGTGAGGGACGAGAAGGAGCGGCAAAGCAAGGACGAGCAAATGAAGCAATACCTAGACCTCCAACGACAGAAGCTTAAGATGGAGGAGGCGGCCAAGAAGAGGAAGATAGACATGAAGGAGACGGCCCGACAAAGGCAGCTCGACATGGAAGAGGCCGCCCGGCAAAGGCAGTTCGACATCGAGGCCGACAACGTCAAGGCCAGGCAGAGGCAGCTCGACATCGAGGCCACCAATGCCGCCACCAAAGCGAAGGAGGTGGCCCTTGCGATCATGAGCGTGGACTTGTCGAAGATGAGCGACAAGACGAAGGCCTGGTTCGAGGCCAAGCAGAAGGAGATGCTCGACGCCGAAGGCCTGAACTAGGTCGTCCGATCGGCGTGGCCGTTCTTTTTGGAGGCTGGCATGGGTGCCGCCCGCCCGCTGGGCCGCTGGTAGTGTGCCGGCGAAAAAACATTCATTTTGGAGGCCGGCTGTGTTGCCGGCCGCTGGTTGTGTTGCCGGTGAGGACAACTATTCATTTTGGAGGCTGACTGTGTTGCCGGCCGTTGGCTGTGTTGCCGGCGATGGTCGTGTAGGCCGCTGGCTTTGTTGCCGACGTGATGAACTCGGGTCGTGAACTGGGGCTTGGCATTTGAAACGTCCTTTTTTTTTTAAATAGACGCGGACAGGATGGGGCAAAAGGATGCGGCCGGGCGCTGGGCGCACGACCACCGCATCTCAGGACAGACCCGGATACGACCCGAAATCCCTACCCAAAAAGACAAAAATCGAACAAAACGAACGTCCGTTTAGGATTGCGCGGTGGAGTTGGCCTAACCATGCCAGTGCAAGGCTGCATGCATTCTCGGGTCGCTCGTCTGAAATTGATGATACTCCCGGCATTGCCGCTAGGCCGGACAGGAGAAAAATGACCCCGTTAGAGAGGATATGATCGAGACCCCGAACAGATAATTTGGTCGATGCTTTGTAGCAAATTCAAACAAAGCAACAGCCGTAAATGGTGCTCTTGGTCTGCATGTACTGGCCGGGCTAGTTCTGCATGCAAATGCTTGCATGCTTCCCTAGAATAGGCGAGTAGCAGCACATCACTTGCGCAGCTTCCTCCCTCCAAATCGGTCTCGTCTGCTCGTCTCCCTCAACAACCGGCAGCCTCCCCTCCTCCGGATCAAGCACCACAATCTCCCTTCGTTTTCTTCACTTCTTGTTCAAAAAACAATACTAGTTCTTCTTCTTCGTCGTCGCCGATGAGCTACTACAACCCGCATGCCCCTGTCGGCGCCCCTCCCCCTCAAGGTGAGACGTGCTCATCATCATCATCGTCGTCGTCCTAGTTTTCAATTGTGTTCGTCAGAGCCCGTTAAATTTTACCCGTTTCAACGGTACGTCGTGAATGCATGCTCCGATCTCTTCTTTATTCTATCAAAATCACGCGGACTGACTAAATCTCGTTGACATTGCGTTGTTAATTCCAAAGAAGAACGAACTGTCGCCGACCGACAGTTTGCACGAAATCGGTTATACCTTTTTTCTGCGGCATTTTTTGTGTTTTAAAATTTTGATTGATTCTTGTATTCGCACTGACATTTGACACATGTAAACGTGGTCGCGGATCAGGGTACCCGATGGACCCGTACGCCAAGACCGGCGTCGAGGAGAGCCAGCACCAGCACCAGCCGTACCCGCCGGCGCCGGGCCAGCCGTACCCGCCGTCGCCGCAGAACCAGACGTACCCTCCGTCGCCGCAGAACCAGACGTACCCTCCTCCGCCGGGCCAGCCGTACCCGCCGTCGCCGCCGAACCAGCCGTACCCTCCTCCGTCGAACCAGCAGTACCCGCCGTCGCCGCAGCAGCAGCAGAACCGCGAGCAGTACGCGCCACTGCCGCCGGGCCAGCCGTACCCGTCGCCGGCGGGCCAACCGTACCCGCCGCCGCCGGTCCAGCCGTACCCGCCGCCGATGGCGTACCCGGCGCACCAGTACGCGCAGCCCTACGGGTACCCGCCGCCGCAGCCGTACCCGCCGTACGCGCAGCCGCCGCCGCCCCCGCCGCACCGGCACGAGGGCCCGTCCTTCGCCCAGGGATGGTACGTACCCGCAACCTCACCTCTCCTCACCTCGGGTCATCGGTTGACAGCTTCAAAACTGCGACTTGAGTTAAGAATTCAGATGGTGATTGCATGGTGTCAACTGTCAGGAAACGTCAGAACAGAAATGGTAAATGGATGGGCACGAGGTACCGGGAAAACGGGGCCACGATGTGCTACCTTTGAGACAGGAACACGTCTGGGTCTGTCCTATGCAGACCGAGACCATACGTGTATGCGAGATGACGAACTAGGACGCCATTAATTAGCCAACACTGCCCCCTGATCAACGTACATTAGTAATTAGAAACTAGCCAAATACTCTCCGTTCACGAACGTAAGATGTTTTCGATATTTCAATGTAAGACTATGTACAATATGAGTGAACAAACACACCAAAATGTGCTTCTATACATTCAATTTAGAAAAAGACAAGCTAATATATTTGTGAGCAGAGGGAGTACGTCTTTTTTTTACTCTGGATATTATTAGTTTTTGGTTGAGTCAAACTTTATAAAACTCGACCAAATTTATGTTAAAAATATCAACATTTAATATAAAAAATATACCCCATGATGGATCTAACAATATTGATATGGTATCATGAGGGTCGAAGACAATATCCGCAAAAGAAAAATGAAAGTTAAAGACAAAACTGATATGTGAAATAAAATGACACGAAGGGTGTGATGTATGAATAACTGTTGTTACTGAGTACAGTAACAATAGAGGAAGCATTGCACCATATTAAATACTATTTCTAACTTAAAAAAAACAACTCATAAATTGTGCACCGGTGACGTGTCTTCATATTTGGCTCTGTTTCAGCGAGATATTCAAAACTAGATATCATACATCCATGTTTTGGGAATATTGTTTTCGTCGTAAAAAGTTATCACCCAGTGATTTATGAAGTTGCCACTCTTTTTTGATATTAAAGCATTGTCATACAGTTTACTTGCTTAATTTATGACACTGATGACGAGTCTGCGGCACAAGTGTGAAAGTGAGTGCAAAGTTATAAGGATGTGCTACAACACAAACACTATCAGCTAGTCACTCCTTTGTAGAAATAAATTACCACCACCATAGTGATGACATTGGTGATGTTGTATTAGCTATCACCATGATGGTGATGCACTTACAAGAGATGGTACTAACATTGATGTTGTGTGTAGTTACCATGACAACAACACATTTGCCACGCCATTCGCTGGAAACTTACTATGTGATGTAATTATCCTGCTTTAGTATTAATTATCACCTTGTCGGTGCGATGAAATGACATGGTAACTACTCCTTTAATATGTTATTATATGTATTAACATACACATCAAATTTGTAAACGCGTGTAGTATCACCGCGATGGTGATGTGCATACCAGCCTGCCTAGAACATCATGTTGAAGATGTACTCATTAGTTTGTTCTGAAGTAGTTGCCACCATAGTAGTACGACTATATGGTAAGTTGTTACAAAATAGCTAACTAGCTACTTATTGCGTGCTAACAAACATTTGCGGAAAGAGTTTTTCGATACATACTTAAGTGAAATATAGCTGAAGTTAACATCGATATAAAGGCAGCACTGAAAGTAGATTGTGGAACTAGCGGAGGGTTTGAGCTACAAAATTTTATTTTAACAATCATGGAACCAAGAATTAGTGGGTTGATGTCATCATCTTTTGTCCTTGTATGTTTTTGCATAGCAACTAAAATTTTCACCTATGTACCTTCTAATTTACCTTTTTCTTCATGCCTTTGCATACAGATCGGATATCACGGGCAAGAAACTTGCTAAGACAATAATTTGAACTTTCGTCCTCTTGATTTTTCATTTGTTATTAACTTTTTTTGCACTTTGGTTCATCGGTTCGTTGCAGATGCTATAGTATATTGTTGTTATGATAGTTGATTCCTGACTTCTGCTATATGTTCTCATGTCCAGTCTTGCAGCATGTTGTTGTTGTTGTCTCATGGATGCATGCTTCTAAGAGAAAACAAGGATCACGATACAAACTGACAGAAGACTTGGTTACAATAGTTGCGGGACGTCAATGTTAGTTCGTTTAGACCCCAAGAGTTTTGTATTCATTACTTGACATAATTACAATTGTGTTGAGTGCACGTGTTCGATGAAACCATGAAAGTTAGTAAGTTAGGAGGGTATGTTGCAGTTTTAGTAATATATTTAGGCACTGATAAAAAATGCTATCATCTAACTAATATATCCATAGATATCAATAAATAAGGTTGTGTTTGCCACTGAGGTGAATTCTTGTGGACTTATATATTTAGGCACTTTTCAAAACTTTTTTTGTTTCGCTAACTGTTTTTCTTTGCTTTTATAGATGTTTTTCGTAATACATTGCAAATTTTTTACCATAACGACAATTCACCATGTTGTTGTCACCTAGTTGTGTTACTCTTGTGGGCTGATGACCCACAAGTATAGGGGGTCTATCGTAGTCCTTTCGATAAGTAAGAGTGTTGAACCCAACGAGGAGCAGAAGGAAATGATAAGCGGTTTTCAGCAAGGTATTCTCTGCAAGTACTGAAATAAGTGGTAACAGATAGTTTTGTGATGAGATAATTTGTAACGAGCAATAAGTAACAAAAGTAAATAAAGTGCAGCAAGGTGGCCCAATCCTTTTTGTAGCAAAGTGAAGGAAATATGCCCTAGAGGCAATAATAAAGTTATTATTTATTTCCTTATATCATGATAAAAGTTTATTATTCATGCTAGAATTGTATTAACCGGAAACATAATACATGTGTGAATACATAGACAAACAGAGTGTCACTAGTATGCCTCTACTTGACTAGCTCGTTAATCAAAGATGGTTATGTTTCCTAACCATGGACAAAGAGTTGTCATTTGATTAACGGGATCACATCATTAGTTGAATGATCTGATTGACATGACCCATTCCATTAGCTTAGCACCCAATCGTTTAGTATGTTGATATTGCTTTCTTCATGACTTATACATGTTCCTATGACTATGAGATTATGCAACTCCCGTTTGCCGGAGGAACACTTTGTGTGCTACCAAACGTCACAACGTAACTGGGTGGTTATAAAGGAGCTCTACAGGTGTCTCCAAAGGTACATGTTGGGTTGGCGTATTTCGAGATTAGGATTTGTCACTCCGATTGTCGGAGAGGTATCTCTGGGCCCTCTCGGTAATGCACATCATTGAAGCCTTGCAAGCATTGCAACTAATGAGTTAGTTGCGGATGATGTATTACGGAACGAGTAAATATACTTGCCGGTAACGAGATTGAACTAGGTATGGGATACCGACGATCGAATCTCAGGCAAGTAACATACCGATGACAAAGGGAACAACGTATGTTGTTATGCGGTCTGACCGATAAAAGATCTTCGTAGAATATGTAGAAGCCAATATGAGCATCCAGGTTCCGCTATTGATTATTGACCGGAGACGTGTCTCGGTCATGTCTACATTGTTCTCGAACCCGTAGGGTCCGCACGCTTAAGGTTACGATGACAGTTATATTATGAGTTTATGCATTTTGATGTACCGAAGTTTGTTCAGAGTCCCAGATGTGATCACGGACATGACGAGGAGTCTCGAAATGGTCGAGACATAAAGATTGATATATTGGAAGCCTATGTTTGGATATCGGAAGTGTTCCGGGTGAAATCGGGATTTTACCGGAGTACCGGGAGGTTACCGGAACCCCCCGGGAGGTATATGGGCCTTAGTGGGCCTTAGTGGAAGAGAGGAGAGGTGGCCATAGATGGGCCGCGCGCCCCTCCCCCCCTTGGTCCGAATAGGACAAGGAGAGGGGGCCGGCCCCCCTTCCTCCTCTCTCTCCTCTTTTCCCCCTTCCGTGAATCCTATTCCAACTAGGAAAGGGGGGAGTCCTACTCCCAGAAGGAGTAGGACTCCTCCTGGCGCGCCACCTCTTGGCCGGCCAGCCCCCCCTTTGAGCCTTTATATACGGAGGCACGGGGCACCCCTAGAGACACAAGTTGATCCACGTGATCATATTCTTAGCCGTGTGCTTAGGCGAAGCCCTGCGACGGTAGAACATCAAGATCGTCACCACGCCGTCGTGCTGACGGAACTCTTCCCCGACACTTTGCTGGATCGAAGTCCGGGGATCGTCATCAAGCTGAACGTGTGCTAGAACTCGGAGGTGCCGTAGTTTCGGTGCTTGATCGGTCGGGCCGTGGAGACGTACGACTACATCAACCAAGTTAATGCTTCCGTTGTCGATCTACAAGGGTACGTAGATCACACTCTCCCCCTCTCGTTGCTATGCATCACCATGATCTTGCGTGTGCGTAGGATTTTTTTTTGAAATTACTACGAAACCCAACAGTGGTATCAGAGCCAGGTTTTATGTGTTGATGTTATATGCACGAGTAGAACACAAGTGAGTTGTGGGCGATATAAGTCATACTGCTTACCAGCATGTCATACTTTGGTTCGGCGGTATTGTTGGACTAAGCGGCCCGGACCGACATTACGCGTACGCGTACGCGAGACCGGTTCTCCCGACGTGCTTTGCACAAAGGTGGCTAGCGGGTGATAGTTTCTCCAACTTTAGTTGAACCGAGTGTGGCTACGCCCGGTCCTTGCGAAGGTTAAAACAACACCAACTTGACAAACTATCGTTGTGGTTTTGATGCATAGGTAAGATTGGTTCTTGCTTAAGCCCGTAGCAGCCACGTAAAACTTGCAACAACAAAGTAGAGGACGTCTAACTTGTTTTTGCAGGGCATGTTGTGATGTGATATGGTCAAGACATGATGCTAAATTTTATTGTATGAGATGATCATGTTTTGTAACCGAGTTATCGGCAACTGACAGGAGCCATATGGTTATCGCTTTATTGTATGCAATGCAATCGCGCTGTAATGCTTTACTTTATCACTAAGCGGTAGCGATAGTCGTGGAAGCATGAGATTGGCGAGACGACAACGATGCTACGATGGAGATCAAGGTGTCGCGCCGGTGACGATGGTGATCACGACGGTGCTTCGATGATGGAGATCACAAGCACAAGATGATGATGGCCATATCATATCACTTATATTGATTGCATGTGATGTTTATCTTTTATGCATCTTATCTTGCTTTGATTGACGGTAGCATTATAAGATGATCTTTCACTAATTATCAAGAAGTGTTCTCCCTGAGTATGCACCATTACGAAAGTTCTTCGTGCTGAGACACCATGTGATGATCGGGTGTGATAGGCTCTACGTTCAAATACAACAGGTGCAAAACAGTTGCACACGCGGAATACTCAGGTTATACTTGACGAGCCAAGCATATACAGATATGGCCTCGGAACACGGAGACCGAAAGGTCGAGCGTGAATCATATAGTAGATATGATCAACATAGTGATGTTCACCAATGAAACTACTCTATCTCACGTGATGATCGGACATGGTTTAGTTGACTTGGATCACATAATCACTTAGAGGATTAGAGGGATGTCTATCTAAGTGGGAGTTCTTAAGTAATATGATTAAATTGAACTTAAATTTATCATGAACTTAGTCCTGGTAGTATTTTGCAAATTATGTTATAGATCAATAGCTCGCGTTTATTTTGATATGTTCCTAGAGAAAATTGTGTTGAAAGATGTTAGTAGCAATGATGCGGATTGGATCCGTGATCTGAGGTTTATCCTCATTGCTGCACAGAAGAATTATGTCCTTGATGCACCGCTAGGTGACAGACCTATTGCAGGAGCAGATGCAGACGTTATGAATGTTTGGCTAGCTCAATATGATGACTACTTGATAGTTTAGTGCACCATACTTAAATGGCTTAGAATCGGGACTTCAAAGACGTTTTGAACGTCATGGACCATATGAGATGTTCCAGGAGTTGAAGTTAATGTTTCAAGCAAATACCCGAGTTGAGAGATATAAAGTCTCCAACAAGTTCTATAGCTAAAAGATGGAGGAGAATCGCTCAACTAGTGAGCATGTGCTCAGGTTGTCTGGGTACTACAATCGCTTGAATCAAGTGGGAGTTAATCTTCCAGATAAGATAGTGATTGACAGAATTCTCTAGTCACCATCACCAAGTTAGTAGAACTTCATGATGAACTATAATATGCAAGGGATAACGGAAACAACTCCCAAGCTCTTCGTGATGCTGAAATCAACGAAGGTAGAAATTAAGAAAAACATCAAGTGTTGATGGTTGACAAGACCACTAGTTTCAAGAAAAGGGCAAAGGGAAGAAGGGGAACTTCAAGAAGAACGGCAAGCAAGTTGCTGCTCAAGTGAAGAAGCCCAAGTCTGATCCTAAGCCTGAGACTAAGTGCTTCTACTGCAAAGAGACTGGTCACTGGAAGCAGAACTACCCCAAGTGATTGGCGGATAAGAAGGATGGCAAAGTGAACATAAGTATATCTGATATACATGTTATTGATGTGTACTTTACTAGTGTTTATAGCAACCCCTTAGTAATAGATACTAGTTCAGTTGCTAAGATTAGTAACTCGAAACGGGAGTTGCAGAATAAACAGAGACTAGTTAAGGGTGAAGTGACGATGTGTGTTGGAAGTGGTTCCAAGATTGATATGATCATCATCGCACGCTCCCTACACTTTTGGGATTAGTGTTGAACCTAAATAAGTGTTATTTGGTGTTTGCGTTGAGCATGAATATGATTTGATCATGTTTATTGTAATACGGTTATTCATTTAAGTAAGAGAATAAATTGTTGTTCTGTTTACATGAATAAAACGTTATATGGTTACACACCCAATGAAAATAGTTCGTTGGATCTCGATCGTAGTAATACACATAATCATAATATTGAAACCAAAAGATGCAAAGTTAATAATGATAGTGCAACTTATTTGTGGCACTGCTGTTTAGGTCATATTGGTGTAAAGCGCATGAAGAAACTCCATGTTGATGGGCTTTTGGAATCACTTGATTATGAATCAGTTGATGCTTACGAACCATGCCTCATGGGCAAGATGACTAAGACTCCGTTCTTCAGAACAATGGAGCGAGCAACAAATTTGTTGGAAATCATACATACTGATGTATGTGGTCCGATGAATATTGAGACTCACGACAGGTATCATTATTTTCTGATCTTCACAGATGATTTGAGCAGATATGAGTATGTTGGAAATATGCCCTAGAGGCAATAATAAAAGTATTATTATATTTCATTGTTCATGATAATTGTCTTGTATTCATGCTATAACTGTATTATCCGGAAATCGTAATACACATGTGAATACTTAGACCACACTATGTCCCTGGTAAGCCTCTAGTTGACCAGCTCGTTGTGATCAACAGATAGTCATGGTTTCCTGACTATGGACATTGGATGTAGTTGATAACGGGATCACATCATTAGGAGAATGATGTGATGGACAAGACCCAATCCTAAGCATAGCATAAAAGATCGTGTAGTTCGTTTTGCTAGAGCTTTGCAAGTGTCAAGTATCTCTTCCTTCGACCATGAGATCGTGTAACTCCCGGATACCGTAAGAATGCCTTGGGTGTACCAAATGTCACAACGTAACTGGGTGACTATAAAGGTACATTACAGGTATCTCCGAAAGTAGCTGTTGGGTTGACACGGATCGAGACTGGGATTTGTCACTCCGTATGACGGAGAGGTATCTCTGGGCCCACTCGGTAATGCATCATCATATTGAGCTCAATGTGACCAAGGTGTTGGACACGGGATCATGCATTACGGTACGAGTAAAGTGACTTGCCGGTAACGAGACTGAACAAGGTATTGGGATACTGACGATCGAGTCTCGGGCAAGTAACGTACCGATTGACAAAGGGAATTGCATACAGGGTTTGATCGAATCCTCGACATAGTGGTTCATCCGATGACAACATCGAGGAGCATGTGGGAGCCATCATGGGTATCCAGATCCCGCTGATGGTTATTGACTGAGAGCGTCTCGGTCATGTCTGCATGTCTCCCGAACCCGTAGGGTCTACACACTTAAGGTTCGGTGACGCTAGGGTTATGAAGATATGGATATGCAGAAACCTGAATGTTGTTCGGAGTCCCGGATGAGATCCCGGACGTCACGAGGAGTTCCGGAATGGTCCGGAGGTAAAGAATTATATATAGGAAGTGCTATTTCGGGCATCGGGACAAGTTTCGGGGTTATCGGTATTGTACCGGGACCACCGGAAGGGTCCCGGGGGTCCACCGGGTGGGGCCACCTGTCCCGGGGGGCCACATGGGCTGTAGGGGGTGCGCCTTGGCCATCATGGGCCAAGGGCACCAGCCCCTATAGGCCCATGCGCCTAGGGTTTCCCCTAGGAGGAGTCCTAGTGGTGGAAGGCACCCCTAGGTGCCTTGGGGGGGAGGGAAACCTCCCCTAGGCCGCCGCCCCCCCTAGTAGATCTCATCTACTAGGGCTGGCGCCCCCCCTGGCACCCCTATATATAGTGGGGGAGAGGAGGGACTTCATACACCAGCCCCTGGCGCCTCCACCTCCCCCCGTTACGTCTCTCCCTCGTAGTCTCGGCGAAGCCCTGCTGCTGTGACGCCCTGCATCCACCACCACGCCGTCGTGCTGCTGGATCTTCATCAACCTCTCCTTCCCCCTTGCTGGATCAAGAAGGAGGAGACGTCTCCCGTCCCGTACGTGTGTTGAACGCGGAGGTGCCGTCCGTTCGGCGCTGGTCATTGGTGATTTGGATCACGTCGAGTACGACTACATCATCACCTTGCAAGCTTCCGCACGCGATCTACAAGTGGTATGTAGATGCAAACTCTCTCCCTAGACTCGTTGCTTAGATGAACTCATAGATGGATCTTGGTGAAACCGTAGGAAAAATTTTAATTTTCTGCAACGTTCCCCAACAGTCTGTTGGAAATATGCCCTAAAGGCAATAATAAAAGTATTATTATATTTCATTGTTCATGATAATTGTCTTTTATTCATGCTATAACTGTATTATCCGGAAATCGTAATACACGTGTGAATACTTAGACCACACTATGTCCCTGGTAAGCCTCTAGTTGACCAGCTCGTTGTGATCAACAGATAGTCATGGTTTCCTGACTATGGACATTGGATGTCGTTGATAACGGGATCACATCATTAGGAGAATGATGTGATGGACAAGACCCAATCCTAAGCATAGCATAAAAGATCGTGTAGTTCGTTTTGCTAGAGCTTTGCAAGTGTCAAGTATCTCTTCCTTCGACCATGAGATCGTGTAACTCCCGGATACCGTAAGAGTACCTTGGGTGTATCAAACGTCACAACGTAACTGGGTGACTATAAAGGTGCATTACAGGTATCTCCGAAAGTAGTTGTTGGGTTGACACGGATCGAGACTGGGATTTGTCACTCCGTATGACGGAGAGGTATCTCTGGGCCCACTCGGTAATGCATCATCATATTGAGCTCAATGTGACCAAGGTGTTGGACACGGGATCATGCATTACGGTACGAGTAAAGTGACTTGCCGGTAACGAGACTGAACAAGGTATTGGGATACCGACGATCGAGTCTCGGGCAAGTAACGTACCGATTGACAAAGGGAATTGCATACAGGGTTTGATCGAATCCTCGACATAGTGGTTCATCCGATGACAACATCGAGGAGCATGTGGGAGCCATCATGGGTATCCAGATCCCGCTGATGGTTATTGACTAAGAGAGTCTCGGTCATGTCTGCATGTCTCCCGAACCCGTAGGGTCTACACACTTAAGGTTCAGTTACGCTAGGGTTATAGGGATATGTATATGCAGTAACCCGAATGTTGTTCGGAGTCCCGGATGAGATCCCGGACGTCACGAGGAGTTCCGGAATGGTCCGGAGGTAAAGATTTATATATGGGAAGTCCTGTTTCGGGCATCGGGACAAGTTTCGGGGTTATCGGTATTGTACCGGGACCACCGGAAGGGTCCCGGGGGTCCACCGGGTGGGTCCACCTGTCCCGAGGGGCCACATGGGCTGTAAGGGGGCGCGCCTTGGCCTAATGGGCCAAGGGCACCAGCCCCACATAGGCCCATGCGCCTAGGGTTCAAGGGGGCAAGAGTCCTAGGAGGGTAAGGCACCTCCTAGGTGCCTTGGGGGGAGGGAAAACCCCCCTTGGCCGCCGCACCCCCTAGGAGATTTGATCTCCTAGGGCCGGCCACCCCCCCTTGGCACTCCTATATATAGTGGGGGGAGAGGAGGGACTTCATACCTGAACGCCCTGGCCTTTGGTTGCCTCCTTCTCCCTCCCCAACACCTCCTCCACCTCCATAGTGCTTAGCGAAGCTCTGCCGGAGTACTGCAGCTCCACCAACACCACGCCGTCGTGCTGCTGCTGGTGCCATCTCCCTCAACCTCTCCTCCCTTCCTTGCTGGATCAAGAAGGAGGAGACGTGGCTGTTCCGTACGTGTGTTGAACGCGGAGGTGCCGTCCGTTCGGCGCAGGTCATCGGTGATTTGGATCACGTCGAGTACGACTACATCATCACCTTGCAAGCTTCCGCACGCGATCTACAAGTGGTATGTAGATGCAAACTCTCTCCCTAGACTTGTTGCTTAGATGAACTCATAGATGGATCTTGGTGAAACCGTAGGAAAAATTTTAATTTTCTGCAACGTTCCCCAACAGTGGCATCATGAGCTAGGTCTATGCGTAGTTCTCTTTGCACGAGTAGAACACAACTTTGTTGTGGGCGTGGATTTTGTCATCTTACTTGCCTCTACTAGTCTTTTCTTGCTCAACGGTATTGTGGGATGAAGCGGCACGGACCAACCTTACACGTACACTTACGTGAGACCGGTTCCACCGACTGACATGCACAAGTTGCATAAGGTGGCTGGCGGGTGTCTGTCTCTCCCACCTTAGTTGGAGCGGAATCGATGAACAGGGCCCTTATGAAGGGTAAATAGAAGTTGACAAAATCACGTTGTGGTGATTCGTAGGTAAGAAAACATTCTTGCTAGAACCCAATTGCAGCCACGTAAAAGATGCAACAACAATTAGAGGACGTCTAACTTGTTTTTGCAGCGATTGATCATGTGATGTGATATGGTCAGAAGTTGTGATGAATGATGAATTGTGATGTATGAGATCATGTTCTTTGTAATAGGATTCACGACTTGCATGTCGATGAGTATGACAACCGGCAGGAGCCATAGGAGTTGTCATTATTTTTTTTGTATGACCTGCGTGTCATTGAATAACGTCATGTAAACTACTTTACTTTATTGCTAAACGTTAGTCATAGAAGTAGAAGTAGTCGTTGGCGTGACAACTTCATGAAGACACGATGATGGAGATCATGATGATGGAGATCATGGTGTCAAGCCGGTGACAAGATGATCATGGAGCCCCGAAGATGAAGATCAATGGAGCTATATGATATTGGCCATATCATGTCACAACTATATAATTGCATGTGATGTTTATTATGTATTATGCATCTTGTTTACTTAGGACGACGGTAGTAAATAAGATGATCCCTTATAAAATTTCAAGAAGTGTTCTCCCCTAACTGTGCACCGTTGCTACAGTTCGTCGTTTCTAAGCACCACGTGATGATCGGGTGTGATGGATTCTTACGTTCACATACAACGGGTGTAAGACAGTTTTACACAGCGAAAACACTTAGGGTTAACTTGACGAGCCTAGCATGTGCAGACATGGCCTCGGAACACGGAGACCGAAAGGTCGAACACGAGTTGTATGGAAGATACGATCAACATGAAAATGTTCACCGACGATGACTAGTCCGTCTCACGTGATGATCGGACACGGGCTAGTCGACTCGGATCGTGTAACACTTAGATGACTAAAGGGATGTCTAATCTAAGTGGGAGTTCATAATTTGATTAGAACTTTATTATCATGAACTTAGTCTAAAACCTTTGCAAATATGTCTTGTAGATCAATGGCCAACGCTAATGTCAACATGAACTTCAACGCGTTCCTAGAGAAAACCAAGCTGAAAGATGATGGCAGCAACTATACGGACTGGGTCCGGAACCTGAGGATCATCCTCATAGCTGCCAGAAAACAATATGTCCTAGAAGGACCGCTAGGTGACGCTCCCGTCCCAGAGAACCAAGACATTATGAATGCTTGGCAGTCTCGCGCTGATGATTACTCCCTCGTTCAGTGCGGCATGCTTTACAGCTTAGAACCGGGGCTCCAAAAGCGTTTTGAGCATCACGGAGCATATGAGATGTTCGAAGAGCTGAAACTAGTTTTTCAAGCTCATGCCCGGGTCGAGAGATATGATGTCTCCGACAAGTTCTACAGTTGTAAGATGGAGGAAAACAGTTCTGTCAGTGAGCACATCCTGAAGATGTCTGGGTTGCACAACCGTATGACCCAGCTGAACATTAACCTCCCAGATGAGGCGGTCATTGACAGAATCCTCCAGTCGCTCCCACCAAGCTACAAAAGCTTTGTGATGAACTACAACATGCAGGGAATGGAAAAACCATTCCTGAAGTGTTCTCGATGCTGAAGTCAGCAGAGGCTGAAATCAAGAAAGAACATCAAGTGTTGATGGTCAATAAGACCACTAAGTTCAAGAAGGGCAAGGGTAAGAAGAACTTCAAGAAGGACGGCAAAGATGTTGCCGCGCCTGGTAAGCCAGTTACCGGGAAGAAGTCAAAGAATGGACCCAAGCCTGAGACTGAGTGCTTTTATTGCAAGGGGAAGGGTCACTGGACGCGGAACTGCCCCAAATACTTAGCAGATAAGAAGGCCGGCAACACCAAAGGTATATTTGATATACATGTGATTGATGTGTACCTTACCAGTACTCGTAGTAACTCCTGGGTATTTGATACCGGTGCCGTTGCTCATATTGTAACTCACAGCAGAAGCTGCGGAATAAACGGAGACTGGCGAAGGACGAGGTGACGATGCGCGTCGGGAATGGTTCCAGAGTCGATGTGATCGCCGTCGGCACGATGCCTCTACATTTACCTACGGGATTAGTTTTGAACCTTAATAATTGTTATTTAGTGCCAAGTTTGAGCATGAACATTGTATCTGGATCTCGTTTAATACGAGATGGCTACTCATTTAAGTCTGAGAATAATGGTTGTTCGATTTATATGAGAGATATGTTTTATGGTCATGCTCCGATGGTCAATGGTTTATTCTTAATGAATCTCGAGCGTAATATTACACATGTTCATAGTGTAGATGCCAAAAGATTTAAAGTTGATAACGATAGTCCCACATACTTGTGGCACTGCCGCCTTGGTCACATTGGTGTCAAGCGCATGAAGAAGCTCCATGCCGATGGACTTTTAGAGTCTCTTGATTATGAATCGTTTGACACGTGCGAACCATGCCTCTTGGGCAAAATGACCAAGACTCCGTTCTCCGGAACAATGGAGCGAGCAACCAACTTGTTGGAAATCATACATACCGATGTGTGCGGTCCAATGAGCGTTGAGGCTCGCGGAGGATATCGTTATGTTCTCACTCTCACAGATGACTTGAGTAGATATGGGTATGTCAACTTAATGAAACACAAGTCTGAGACCTTTGAAAAGTTCAAGGAATTTCAGAATGAGGTGGAGAATCAACGTGACCGAAAGATAAAATTCTTACGATCAGATCGTGGAGGAGAATACTTAAGTCACGAATTTGGTACACACTTAAAGAAATGTGGAATTGTTTCACAGCTCACGCCGCCTGGAACACCTCAGCGAAACGGTGTGTCCGAACGTCGTAATCGCACTCTATTGGATATGGTGCGGTCTATGATGTCTCTTACCGATTTACCGCTATCATTTTGGGGATACGCTCTAGAGACAGCTACATTCACTTTAAATAGGGCACCGTCTAAATCCGTAGAGACGACACCGTATGAATTATGGTTTGGAAAGAAACCTAAGCTGTCGTTTCTAAAAGTTTGGGGATGCGAAGCTTATGTCAAGAAACTTCAACCTGAAAAGCTCGAACCCAAGTCGGAAAAATGCGTATTCATAGGATACCCTAAGGAAACTATAGGGTATACCTTCTACTTAAGATCCGAAGGCAAGATCTTTGTTGCCAAGAACGGATGCTTTCTGGAAAAAGAGTTTCTCTCGAAAGAAGTAAGTGGGAGGAAAGTAGAACTCGATGAAGTACTACCTCTTGAGCGGGATAGTGACGCAGCACAGGAAACCATTCCTGTGATGCCCACACCAACTGAAGAGGAAAACCATGATAATGATCAAGGTACTTCGGATCAAGTTACTGCTGAACTTCGTAGGTCCACAAGGACACGTTCCGCACCAGAGTGGTACGGCAACCCTGTCCTGGAAATCATGTTGTTAGACAACAATGAACCTTCGAACTATGAAGAAGCAATGACGGGCCCGGATTCCAACAAATGGCTCGAAGCCATGAAATCTGAGATAGAATCCATGTATGAAAACAAAGTATGGACTTTGACAGACTTGCCCGATGATCGGCGAGCGATAGAAAACAAATGGATCTTTAAGAAGAAGACGGACGCGGATGGTAATGTTACCATCTATAAAGCTCGACTTGTCGCTAAGGGTTATCGACAGGTTCAAGGGATTGACTACGACGAGACATTCTCTCCCGTAGCGAAGCTAAAGTCCGTCCGAATCATGTTAGCAATTGCCGCATACTATGATTATGAGATATGGCAGATGGACGTCAAAACAGCATTCCTTAACGGGCATCTTAAGGAAGAACTGTATATGATGCAGCCGGAAGGTTTTGTCGATCCTCAGAACGCTAACAAAGTATGCAAGCTCCAGCGATCCATTTATGGACTGGTGCAAGCATCTCGGAGTTGGAACATTCGCTTTGATGAGATGATCAAAGCATT
This sequence comes from Triticum dicoccoides, assembly GCF_002162155.2. Classification (NCBI taxonomy): domain Eukaryota; kingdom Viridiplantae; phylum Streptophyta; class Magnoliopsida; order Poales; family Poaceae; genus Triticum; species Triticum dicoccoides. Next base: position 32,697,049 of record NC_041386.1, on the reverse strand, counting down.
TGGGTTTATGCAGACTTATGGAGAAGCCTGCGTTTACAAGAAAGTGAGTGGGAGCTCTGTAGCATTTCTCATATTATATGTAGATGACATACTCCTGATGGGAAATAATATAGAATTTCTGGACAGCATTAAGGCCTACTTGAATAAGTGTTTTTCAATGAAGGACCTTGGAGAAGCTGCTTATATATTAGGCATCAAGATCTATAGAGATAGATCGAGACGCCTCATAGGTCTTTCACAAAGTACATACCTTGATAAGATTTTGAAGAGATTCAGAATGGATCAGTCCAAGAAGGGGTTCTTGCCTATGTTACAAGGTATGAGACTGAGCTCAGCTCAGTCACCGACCACGGCAAAAGATAAAGAAGAGATGAGTGTCATCCCCTATGCTTCAGCCATAGGATCTATTATGTATGCCATGCTTTGTACCAGACCCGATGTAAACCTTGCCGTAAGTTTGGTAGCAAGATACCAAAGTAATCCCGGCAAGGAACACTGGACAGCGGTTAAGAATATCCTGAAGTACCTGAAAAGGACAAAGGACATGTTTCTCGTTTATGGAGGAGACGAAGAGCTCGTCGTAAAGGGTTACGTCGACGCTAGCTTCGACTCAGATCCGGATGACTCTAAGTCACAAACCGGATACGTGTATATGTTGAATGGTGGAGCAGTAAGCTGGTGTAGCTGCAAGCAGAGCGTCGTGGCGGGATCTACGTGTGAAGCGGAGTACATGGCAGCCTCGGAGGCAGCACATGAAGCGATTTGGGTGAAGGAGTTCATCACCGACCTAGGAGTCATACCCAATGCGTCGGGGCCGATCAAACTCTTCTGTGACAACGCTGGAGCTATTGCCCTCGCAAAGGAGCCCAGGTTTCACAAGAAGACCAGGCACATCAAGCGTCGTTTCAACTCCATCCGTGAAAATGTTCAAGATGGAGACATAGAGATTTGCAAAGTGCACACGGATCTGAATGTCGCAGATCCGCTGACTAAACCTCTCTCGCGTGCAAAACATGATCAACACCAGAACTCTATGGGTGTTCGATTCATCACAATGTAACTAGATTAGTGACTCTAGTGCAAGTGGGAGACTGTTGGAAATATGCCCTAGAGGCAATACTAAAAGTATTATTATATTTCATTGTTCATGATAATTGTCTTGTATTCATGCTATAACTGTATTATCCGGAAATCGTAATACACGTGTGAATACTTAGACCACACTATGTCCCTGGTAAGCCTCTAGTTGACCAGCTCGTTGTGATCAACAGATAGTCATGGTTTCCTGACTATGGACATTGGATGTAGTTGATAACGGGATCACATCATTAGGAGAATGATGTGATGGACAAGACCCAATCCTAAGCATAGCATAAAAGATCGTGTAGTTCGTTTTGCTAGAGCTTTGCAAGTGTCAAGTATCTCTTCCTTCGACCATGAGATCGTGTAACTCCCGGATACCGTAAGAATGCCTTGGGTGTACCAAACGTCACAACGTAACTGGGTGACTATAAAGGTACATTACAGGTATCTCCGAAAGTAGCTGTTGGGTTGACACGGATCGAGACTGGGATTTGTCACTCCGTATGACGGAGAGGTATCTCTGGGCCCACTCGGTAATGCATCATCATATTGAGCTCAATGTGACCAAGGTGTTGGACACAGGATCATGCATTACGGTACGAGTAAAGTGACTTGCCGGTAACGAGACTGAACAAGGTATTGGGATACCGACGATCGAGTCTCGGGCAAGTAACGTACCGATTGACAAAGGGAATTGCATACAGGGTTTGATCGAATCCTCGACATAGTGGTTCATCCGATGACAACATCGAGGAGCATGTGGGAGCCATCATGGGTATCCAGATCCCGCTGATGGTTATTGACTAAGAGAGTCTCGGTCATGTCTGCATGTCTCCCGAACCCGTAGGGTCTACACACTTAAGGTTCAGTTACGCTAGGGTTATAGGGATATGTATATGCAGTAACCCGAATGTTGTTCGGAGTCCCGGATGAGATCCCGGACGTCACGAGGAGCTCCGGAATGGTCCGGAGGTAAAGATTTATATATGGGAAGTCCTGTTTCGGGCATCGGGACAAGTTTCGGGGTTATCGGTATTGTACCGGGACCACCGGAAGGGTCCCGGGGGTCCACCGGGTGGGTCCACCTGTCCCGGGGGGCCACATGGGCTGTAAGGGGGTGCGCCTTGGCCTAATGGGCCAAGGGCACCAGCCCCACATAGGCCCATGCGCCTAGGGTTCAAGGGGGCAAGAGTCCTAGGAGGGTAAGGCACCTCCTAGGTGCCTTGGGGGGAGGGAAAACCCCCCTTGGCCGCCGCACCCCCTAGGAGATTTGATCTCCTAGGGCCGGCCACCCCCCCTTGGCACCCCTATATATAGTGGGGGGAGAGGAGGGACTTCATACCTGAACACCCTGGCCTTTGGTTGCCTCCTTCTCCCTCCCCAACACCTCCTCCACCTCCATAGTGCTTAGCGAAGCTCTGCCGGAGTACTGCAGCTCCACCAACACCACGCCGTCGTGCTGCTGCTGGTGCCATCTCCCTCAACCTCTCCTCCCTTCCTTGCTGGATCAAGAAGGAGGAGACGTGGCTGTTCCATACGTGTGTTGAACGCGGAGGTGCCGTCCGTTCGGCGCAGGTCATCGGTGATTTGGATCACGTCGAGTACGATTACATCATCACCTTGCAAGCTTCCGCACGCGATCTACAAGTGGTATGTAGATGCAAACTCTCTCCCTAGACTCGTTGCTTAGATGAACTCATAGATGGATCTTGGTGTAACCGTAGGAAAAATTTTAATTTTCTGCAACGTTCCCCAACAGAGTATATCTACTTGATGAAACATAAGTCTGAAACATTTGAAAAGTTCAAAGAATTTCAGAGTGGAGTGGAAAATCATCGTAACAAGAAAATAAAGTTTCTACGATCTGATCGTGGAGAAGAGTATTTGAGTTATGAGTTTGGTCTTCAGTTAAAACAATGTGAAATAGTTTCACTACTCACGCCACCTGGAACACCACAGCATAATGGTGTGTCCGAACGTCATAACCGTACTTTATTAGATATGGTGCGACCTATGATGTCTCTTACCGATCTACCACTATCGTTTTGGGGTTATGCATTAAAGACAACTGCATTCACGTTTAAAAGGGCACCATCTAAGTCTGTTGAGACGACACAATCTGAACTGTGGTTTGGCAAGAAACCAAAGTTGTCGTTTCTTAAAGTTTGGGATTGTGATGCTTATATGAAAAAGTTTCATCCTGATAAGCTCAAACCCAAATCGGAGAAATATGTCTTCACAGGATACCCAAAGGAGACTAGTGGGTACACCTTCTATCACAGATCCGAAGTCAAGACATTCGTTGCTAAGAATGGATCCTTTCCAGAGAAGGAGTTTCTCTCGAAAGAAGTGAGTGGAAGGAAAGTAGAAAACTTGATAAGGTAATTGTACCATCTCCCTAATTGGAAAGTAGTTCATCACAAAAATCTGTTCTTGTGACTACTACACCAATTAGTGAGGAAGCTAATGATGATGATCATGTAACTTCAGAGCAAGTTACTACCGGTTCTCGTAGGTAAACCAGAGTGAGATCCGCACCAGAGTGGTACGGTAATCCTGTTCTGGAAGTCATGTTACTAGACCATGACGAACTTGCGAACTATGAAGAAGCGATGGTGAGCCCAGATTCCGCAAAAATGGCTTGAGGCCATGAAATCTGAGATGGGATCCATGTATGAGCACAAAGTATGGACTTTGGTTGACTTGCCCAATGATCGGCAAGCCATAGAAAATAAATGGATCTTCAAGAGGAAGACGGACGCTGATAGTAGTGTTACTATCTACAAAGCTAGAATTGTCACAAAAGGTTTTCGACAAAGTTCAAGGTGTTGACTACGATGAGATTTTCTCACTCGTATCAATGCTTAAAAGTCTGTCCAAATCATGTTATCAATTGCCGCATTTTATGAAATCTGGCAAATGAATAACAAAACTACAATCCTTAATGGATTTCTTAAAAAAAAGAGTTGTATATGATGCAACCAGAAGGTTTTGTCAATCCTAAAGGTGCTAACAAACAAAGCAAGCTCCAGGGATCCATCTATGGACTGGTGCAAGCATCTCGGAGTTGGAATAAACGCTTTGATAGTATGATCAAATCATATAGATTTATAAAGACTTGCGGTGAAGCCTGTATTTACAAGAAAGTGAGTGGGAGCACTACAACATTTCTGATAAGTATATGTGAATGACATATTGTTGATCGGAAATAATGTAGAATTATTCTGCAAAGCATAAAGGAGTGTTTGAAAGGAGTTTTTCAAAGAAAAGACCTCGGTGAAGCTGCTTACATATTGAGCATCAAGATCTATAGAGATATATCAAGACGCTTGATAAGTTTTTTTCAATGAGTACATACCTTGACAAGATTTTGAAGTAGTTCAAAATGGAACACTCATAGAAAGGGTTCTTACCTGTGTTACAAGGTATGAAATTGAGTAAGACTCAAAGCCCGACCACGGCAGAAGATAGAAAGAGAATGAAAGTCATTCCCTATGCCTCCGCCATAGGTTCTATAAAGTATGCCATTCTGTGTACCAGATCTATTGTATACCCTACACTGATTTTGGCAAGGGAGTACAATAGTGATCTAGGAGTAGATCACTGGACAACGGTCAAAATTATCCTTAGTGGAATAAGGATATGTTTCTCGATTATGGAGGTGACAAAAGGTTCGTCGTAAAGAGTTACATCGATGCAAGTTTTGACATTGATCTAGATAACTTTAAGTCTCAATCTGGATACATATTGAAAGTGGGAGCAATTAGCTAGAGTAGCTCCGTGCAGAGCATTGTTGACATAGATATTTGCAAAATACATACCGATCTGAATATGGCAGACCTGTTGACTAAAATTCTCTCACAAGCAAAACATGATCACACCTTAGTACTCTTTGGGTGTTAATCACATAGCGATGTGAACTAGATTACTGAATCTAGTAAACCCTTTGGGTGTTGGTCACATGGCGATGTGAACTATGGGTGTTAATCACATGATGATGTGAACTATCGATGTTAATCACATGGTGATGTGATCTAGATTATTGACTCTAGTGCAAGTGGGAGACTGAAGGACATATGCCCTAGAGGCAATAATAAAGTTATTATTTATTTCCTTATATCATGATAAAAGTTTATTATTCATGCTAGAATTGTATTAACCGGAAACATAATACATGTGTGAATACATAGACAAACAGAGTGTCACTAGTATGCCTCTACTTGACTAGCTCGTTAATCAAAGATGGTTATGTTTCCTAACCATGGACAAAGAGTTGTCATTTGATTAACGGGGCACATCATTAGTTGAATGATCTGATTGACATGACCCATTCCATTAGCTTAGCACCCGATCGTTTAGTATGTTGCTATTACTTTCTTCATGACTTATACATGTTCCTATGACTATGAGATTATGCAACTCCCGTTTGCCGGAGGAACACTTTGTGTGCTACCAAACGTCACAACGTAACTGGGTGATTATAAAGGAGCTCTACAGGTGTCTCCAAAGGTACATGTTGGGTTGGCGTATTTTGAGATTAGGATTTGTCACTCCGATTGTCGGAGAGGTATCTCTGGGCCCTCTCGGTAATGCACATCACTGAAGCCTTGCAAGCATTGCAACTAATGAGTTAGTTGCGGGATGATGTATTACGGAACGAGTAAAGAGACTTGCCGGTAATGAGATTGAACTAGGTATGGGATACCGACAATCGAATCTCGGGCAAGTAACATACCGATGACAAAGGGAACAACGTATGTTGTTATGCGGTCTGACCGATAAAAGCTCTTCGTAGAATATGTAGGAGCCAATATGAGCATCCAAGTTCCGCTATTGGTTATTGACTGGAGACGTGTCTCGGTCATGTCTACATTGTTCTCGAACCCGTAGGTCCGCACGCTTAAGGTTACGATGACAGTTATATTATGAGTTTATGCATTTTGATGTACCGAAGTTTGTTCGGAGTCCCGGATGTGATCACGGGACATGACGAGGAGTCTCAAAATGGTTGAGACATAAAGATTGATATATTTGAAGCCTATGTTTGGATATCGGAAGTGTTCCGGGTGAAATCGAGATTTTACCGGAGTACCGGGAGGTTACCGGAACCCCCCGGGAGGTATATGGGCCTTAGTGGGCCTTAATGGAAGAGAGGAGAGGTGGCCATAGATGGGCCGCACGCCCCTCCCCCTTGGTCCGAATAGGACAAGGAGAGGGGGCCGGCCCCCCTTCCTCCTCTCTCTCCTCTTTTCCCCCTTCCGCGAATCCTATTCCAACTAGGAAAGGGGGGAGTCCTACTCCCAGAAGGAGTAGGACTCCTCCTGGCGCGCCACCTCTTGGCCGGCCAGCCCCCCCTTGAGCCTTTATATACGGAGGCACGGGGCACCCCTAGAGACACAAGTTGATCCACGTGATCATATTCTTAGCCGTGTGCGGTGCCCCCACCATAGTCCTCGATAATATTGTAGCGGTGCTTAGGCGAAGCCCTACGACGGTAGAACATCAAGATCGTCACCACGCCGTTGTGCTGACAGAACTCTTCCCCGACACTTTGCTGGATCGAAGTCTGGGGATCATCATCGAGCTGAACGTGTGCTAGAACTCGGAGGTGCCGTAGTTTCGGTGCTTGATCGGTCGAGCCATGGAGACGTACGACTACATCAACCAAGTTAACGCTTCCGTTGTCGATCTACAAGGGTACGTAGATCACACTCTCCCCCTCTCGTTGCTATGAATCACCATGATCTTGCGTGTGCGTAGGAATTTTTTTGAAATTACTACGAAACCCAACACAAAGGACATGCCTGGACAAACTCTTATATAAGGAAAAGCGCTCCCGAGGACACATGGGAATATCGTCAAGCTAGTTTTCATCACGTTCATGATTCGCGTTCGGTACTTTGATAATTTGACATGTGGGTGGACCGGTGCTTGGGTGTTGTTCTTACTTGAACAAGCATCCCACTTATGATTAACCTCTATTGCAAGCATCCGCAACTACAACAAAAGTATTAAGGTAAACCTAACCATAGCATGAAACATATGGATCCAAATCAGCCCCTTACGAAGCAACGCATAAACTAGGGTTTAAGCTTCTGTCACTCTAGCAACCCATCATCTACTTATTACTTCCCAATGCCTTCCTCTAGGTCCAAATAATGGTGAAGTGTTATGTAGTCGACGTTCACATAACACCACTAGAGGCTAGACAACATACATCTCATCAAAATATCGAACGAATACCAAATTCACATGACTACTAATAGCAAGACTTCTCCCTTGTCCTCAGGAACAAACGTAACTTCTCACAAAGCATATTCATGTTCATAATCAGAGGGGTAATAATATGCATAAAGGATCTGAACATATGATCTTCCACCAATTAAACCAACTAGCATCAACTACAAGGAGTAATTAACACTACTAGCAACCTACTAGCACCAATCCCGGACTTGGAGACAAGAATTGGATACAAGAGATGAACTAGGGTTTTGAGATGAGATGGTGCTGATGAAGATGTTGATGGAGATTGCACTCTCCCGATGAGAGGAGCGTTGGTGATGACGGTGGCGATGATTTCCCCCTCCGGGAGGGAAGTTTCCCCGGCAGAACAGCTCTGTCGGAGCTCTAGATTGGATCCGCCAAGGTTCCGCCTCGTGGCGGCGGAGTTTCGTCCTGAAAGGTTGCTTCTTATTTTTTTCTCGACGAAAGACTTCATATAGGAGACGATGGTTATCGGAGAGCCACCAGGGGGCCCACGAGGTAGGGGGCGCCCCCCACCCTCGTGGAAAGGGTGTGGGCCCCCTGGTCTTCATCTTTGGCGAGGATTTTTCATTATTTATTATAAGGTATTCTGTGGAGTTTCAGGACTTTTGGAGTTGTGCAGAATAGGTCTCTAATATTTGCTCCTTTTCTAGCCCAGAATTACAGCTGCCGGCATTCTCCCTCCTTTATGTAAACCTTATAAAATAAGAGAGAATAGCCATAAGTATTGTGACATAATGTGAAATAACAGCCCATAATGCAATAAATATTGATATAAAAGCATGATGCAAAATGGACGTATCAACTCCCCCAAGCTTAGGCCTCGCTTGTCCTCAAGCGAAAGCCGATAACAATAAATATGTCCCCATGTTTAGAGGTAGAGGCATCGATAAAAATAAAATACGGACATGAGGGCATCGTGATTATTCTCATAACAGCAACATACATAGATATCTCCATATGATTACTTATGTTCAAGTGATGATCTATTCACAATGCAAAAGTATGGATCAGAAACCTTATTGAGAACCAACAAACTATAACCTCAATCATTGAAGCAATTGCAATTTATCATAACATCAGAAAGAGTCTATGTCAGAGCTAAAAAGCAAGTCCACATACTCAACTATCATCTAGTCCTTTATAATTGCTAACACTCGCGCAATACTTGTGGTTACGGAGTTTTAATCGGACACAGAGAAAGATAGGGGCTTATAGTTTCGCCCCACAACCTTTTACCTCAAGGGTAATGTCAACAATAATAACTCATGCCCCCTAC